>NC_137776.1:65548174-65948174 GCF_963455305.1 Plecotus auritus | reverse complement strand
TCTGTCTAACTGCCTATCACATCATCATGTCTGACTAAAACGTAGGAATGGAAGAGTTTCATTTTTTACTAGTAACAAAAATAAACCTAAGATTAGTCAACTACCAACTAGAACAAAATTATATTTTTTTGCAATGTTTTCATATTTTAAAATAATTAATGTTACATGGTATACAGAAGACCTTTTTAGAAAGGGGTCCAAAACAGTAATGAGAATTTTTGTAATCTAAATCTTAAAGGAATGAGGTTTTGTCTTAAGAAAATATAAAAGCATTCGTAAGAAAAAATTATTCTTCTCTATCTTTTTTTTGTTTTTCACCCTTCGTGTTTATGACTGTTCTCATATCCTTCATTTCCTTAACAAAAAATATTATTGGTATTATGTAATATACTACTTCAGTGGCAGTAAACCAACCAAGTAAATAAAAAAGCAATGAGAAGTCTGTACAAAACAGTAGTTAAACTCAATTTCTCTCCCACATAACTTTTCAAGCATAAGGATGTGACAGCTCCACAGGGTTCAAGGATCCAGATTTTTTATCTTGTTGCTCTGCCATCTCTAGGGTATGTCCTCCATCCACATTATCCATGTCTATATTCCAGATAGCAGAATTAGTATGTATCAACTCTTTATATTCCATTGGCCAGAAATTAGGGGAAAACAATTAGGAGACAGTACCAAGTTATCTTCTAATGTCCTAAGAATATAGATGCTTCATAAGCTTGATCATTTGGAAGCACTCACTATTTATATTATATTGGAATGCACAAAGTTCAGACTGCCATTCAAATATGGCAAAGTAACACACCTATTTACCCTCATTGTCATTCCCCAAAATCTCACTGAAATTATGGTAAAGAACTTTTTTAAAGAAAACCTCAAAATATGACAAGTACAGAGAGAATGGGACAGGAGATAATAGCAGCCAAGAGATATCAACAAAACAGACTTATAATAACGAATTGAGCAGACTAGAGGAAGTTAAAATGTTTGCTGTAGGGGGGAGGGGAGAGGATGCCAGGAAGTTTACTGATTAGGCTGCCAAGCCATTGAAAGCTCAGAAATTAGGGCCACAGGCTGTCTCTGAGTGTGGGGAAAAGATGAGGCTGAAAACAAGAGGACTGATTGATGGCTTACATAAAAGCAGTTCAACCACTAAATTTCCTCACCACCCCTGCACAGCCAAGTAACTGACCCTCCCTCCTCTGTGAGGGCTTTGGGAAGGATGTCTCCCAGTAAATTTAAACAGATGGTTTAGTTAACTTGTTTTCCTATATTGAAAGCAGTTTTATAGTTCTGTGGGAAGTTTAGAGCTGAAACAGCAATATATGCAGAGAAAACTTAAGCAAATGAGGCTATTATCTTCAGAGAAAAACAAATATTTGCACAAAAAAAGGATATTTAACCATAATATACTACTTGGCTCAGCTAAGAAAAAATATTTACATAGTCATAATAATGTAAGCACATAAATATTTGTTTATATTTCCAATATAATTATAATTGGGGGGATGGGGACAGGGAAGTGTGGAGATGGTAGGAAAGATAGAAGAGCTAAATCTTTATCTTTCATAATTGAAAATCAATGGATAATAACTAAAATGGAAAAGTTAAGAACTAGCAATATAAGCATATAATAATAGAAATATAGAAGTAACTATCTGAATAAACTACTGAAAGAATATAAAATGATTAACTGGAAGGAGGTAATAGGAATAGATTAAAGAGAGGTCAGACATCAAGTTGCTATATCATAAGTCGTAGAGAATAGTTTGACTTAAAACTGATAAAAATAAAAAATTAAATTAAAAAATAAAAAGTGTTAAAATGAGTATTTTCTTTCCTAGAAAGAATTTTTCTGAATATAAAGTTGACTTGAAACTATCTACCATATTGTTTCATTAACTGGTTTTTCTGTTAAATATTGAACAAAATTTCTGTCATTGTGACCAGTTTTTTTCTTTAATTAAGCTTTTAATTTTGATAACATTATAAATTCACATGCAGTTGTAAGAAATAATACACAAAGATCCCATGTGGCCTTTACCCAGTTTCCCTCAACGGTAACATCTTGCAAAACTGTAGTTCAATATCACAACCAAGGTATTGACATTGATACAGTCCCTTCACCAGAGAGATCCCTCATGTCACTCTTTTATAGTCATATCCACCTCCCTCTGCCTCCCCCAACTCCATCCAGGACCCTTGGCAACCACTAATCTGTTCTCCAGGTCTATAATCTTGTCACTATAAAATCTATCTGTATAAAACCCTAATATGCAAATAGACCGAATGGCAGAACAACTGAACAGTCGGTCGCTATGACGTGTGCTGACCACCAGAGGGTGTGCACAGAACATGGCAGGTGTCGGCTGGGGTGGGATGGTGGAGTAGGTGAGTGGGGGCGCCAAACCAAGGCAGGATGCAGGTCGCTGTCATCAGGGCGAGCCTCTGGTGGTTACTGAAAATTGTTTGCTCCCGCACACCATGGTCCTGCCCACTGTTCGAACCTGCTGCCGGAGCCAGAGCCACCACTCGCACCTGCTGCCAGCACCCGGTGCCAGCCCCGATCACTTGGCGCCGTCAGGGGGTGCAAGTGGCAGCTGTGGTCCCTATCGCCCCTCAGGGCTTCTCCACCTCCCCCTACTCCTGACATATAATTTGTTTTTGCAGCTAGTATCTTTCACTGAGCATAATGTTTTCAGGGTTTATTCATGCTCTATAGAGATAGAACATCAATGATGAGAGAATCATTGATCGGCTGCCTCCTGCATGCCCCCTACTGGGGACTGAGCCTGCAACCTGGGCATGTGCCCTGACCAGGAATCGAACAGTTTCCTCCTGATTCATAGGTCAAGGCTCAACCACTAATCCACACCAGCCAGATAGTACTCATTCCTTTTTATGGCTGAAGAATATTCCATTATATAGTATACCATATTTTGTTGATCCATTCATCAGTCAATGGACATTTGGGTTGTTTTGCTATTATGAATAATGCTGCTATGAATATTCATTTCTCTTAGGCATATACCTGGGAATGGAATTTCTGAATCTTATGGTAACTCCATGTTTCATGAGGAACTTTCAGACTGTTTTCTAAAGAGGCTGTACCATTTGACACTCCTACCAGCAAAGTATGAAGTTTCCAACATCTCTGTATCCTCATCAACATTTGATATTATTTGACTTTTTGATTCTCCCCATCCTACAAGGTATGAAGTGGTATCTCATTGTGGTTTTGATTTGCATTTCTGTGATGACTAATGAGACTGAGCATCTTTTCATGTGCTTATTTGTCATTTGTATGTCTTCTCTTGAGAAATGTCTATTCACCTCCCTTTTTCATTTTTTAAAATTGAGTTGTTTTTTATTGATTAGTTGTAAGAGTTCTTTATGTATTTTGGATTCTAGACCCTTATCAGATATATGAATTGCAAATATATTCTCCCATTCTGAGGGTTGTCTTTTGCATATTTAATTTTATAAGAAACTACATTACCAATCTGTTTTTTAGAATGGCCTTACCATTTTATATTCCTACCAGCAGTGTATGAGTGTTGGTTTATCTGCAGTCTCATCTGCATTTGGTGTTGTCATTATTTTTAACTTAGGCATTCTGATAATTGTGTAGTGCTATCTCATTGTGGTATTAATTTTGCATTCCCTAATAGCTAATGATGTTGAACATCTTTTCATGCACTTATTTGACAACTGTATACTTTCTTCAGTAACTTATTCATTCTGTGTATGTGTCTTGTCCATTTTCTAATTTGATTCTTTGGGTTTTTTGCTATTGAGTTTTGAGAGTTCTTTATATAGTGTAGATACTAGTCCTTTGTCAGATTTATAGATTTCAAAGTTTTCTCCAAGTTAACAGATTGTCTTTTCATCCTGTTAACAGAATTTTTCACATAACAAAGTTGTTGTTGTTGTTTTTTTTTTTTTTTTTTTTTTTTTTTTAAATATATTTTATTGATATTTTACAGAGAGGAAGGGAGAGGGATAGAGAGCTAGAAACATCGATGAGAGAGAGACACCGATCAGCTGCCTCCTGCACACCTCCCACTGGGGATGTGCCCGCAACCAAGGTACATGCCCTTGACCGGAATCGAACCCGGGACCCTTCAGTCCGCAGGCTGACGCTCTATCCACTGAGCCAAACCGGTTTTGGCGGTTGTTGTTGTTGTTTTTACATAACAAAGCTTTTGTTTTTCATTTTGGTGAAGTTCAATTTATTTTTTTTTTTAAATTTATTCTTTTTAATATATTTTTTATTGATTTTTTACAGAGAGGAAGGGAGAGGGATAGAGAGTTAGAAACATCAATCAGCTGCCTCCTGCACACCTCCTACTGGGGATGTGCCCGCAGCCAAGGTACATGCCCTTGACTGGAATCGAACCTGGGACCCTTCAGTCCACAGGCCGACGCTCTATCCACTGAGCCAAACCGGTTTCGGCGAAGTTCAATTTATTAATTTTTCCTTTTATAAACAGGTTTTTAGAGTTCAGTCTAAGACCTACTCCTTTGATCATGAAGTCCTAGAGCCTGAAAAATTTTCCCTTTTACTTCTAAAAGTTTTCGTTTTACATTTAGCTTTAAGTACATTATCCATTTTGAGTTATTTTTAAATAAGAGGTGAGGTTTAAGTCTTGCTTCATTTTTTGGCCTATGAATGTTCAATCGCTCCAGGACCATTTGTTGATAGTCTGTTTCCAGTTTTCCTCAATTGAATTACTGTTTCACATTTGTCAAAAATTAGTTGAACATATTTGTGTGAGTCTATTTCTGGCTTTTTATTTTTTTATTTTTTTAACATATTTTATTGATTTTTTACAGAGAGGAAGGGAGAGGGATAGAGAGTGAGAAACATCGATGAGAGGGAAACATCAATCAGCTGCCTCCTGCACACCCCCCACTGGGGATGTGCCCGCAACCAAGGTACATGCCCTTAACCGGAATCGAACCCGGGACCCTTCAGTCCGCAGGCCAACGCTCTATCCACTGAGCCACACCGGCTAGGCTATTTCTGGCTTTTTAAATTTGTTTTGTTGATTTATGTGTCTATTGCTCTCCCAGTGCCACATTGTCTTTTTTTTATGTTTTTATTAATTTCAGAGAGAGGAAGGGAGAGGGAGAGAGATAGAAACATCAATGATGAAAGAGAATCATTGATCAGATGCCTCCTGCTTATCCCTTACCAGGGATTAAGCCCACAACCTGGGCACGTGCCCTGACTAGGAATCAAACCGTGACCTCCTGGTTCATAGGTCAATGCTCAACCACTGAGCCACAATGGCTGGGCAATACCACATTGTCTTAATCACTATATCTATATGGTAGGCCACTTTATTTGTCCTTGTCAAGATTGCTTTAGTTATTTTAGGACCTGTGCCTTTCCACATAAATTTTAGAATTAAATTGTCAAATACCCTAACATTTAAGTTAGTTAAATGTATGTAATTTAAAAGAGCTATCTAGAGAATGTTATTTTAGTAATTTATTTGCCTTTTAAAATTATTTTCAGATATCTAGTACAAGTTAGAGTAATGCATATGGATGGCGCTGATTGACTTCTTGGCACTGCAATTTATTTTTTTTTAAATACATTTTATTGATTTTTTACAGAGAGGAAGGGAGAGGGATAGCGAGTTAGAAACATCGATGAGAGAGAAACATCGACCAGCTGCCCCTTGCACACCTCCTACTGGGGATGTGCCCGCAACCGGAATTGAACCTGGGACCCTTCAGTCCACAGGCCGACACTCTATCCACTGAGCCAAACCAGTTAGGCCTTGGCACTGCAATTTAAAGAGTTGAGTAAGCCACTAGGTTTTTATATTGCTTCAATTAAGGCAAAAAGAAGTAAAGAGGGATATTGCCATTTGTTTATAGACTTCTATATAGCATGAAAGTGATTTACTATGAATACATTATTCAATCAAACGGGTAAGAAAGAGATAACCAAATCATGAGGGAAGTGAACAAGTAGTATAAACAGTCAATTTCACAACAAAGACATGAAGGATGCTCAACCTCTCCAGTAAGTATAGAAATTCAAGTTGAAGTCACGGGAGACCTTTGGGAGCAGGATCTTTCAAAATGTTAAACATGGACAGCCTTTAACTAGCAATTCTACTTCTAGGAATAATTTATCACACATAATACTTAAATGCATGTAGAAATTCATAGTATGAGATATCACATTTGTTTGTAATAGAGAAAAATCCGAATAAGCTAAGTTAATAAAAATGGGACTCACCAAATTGTGTTTTACCATATTATATAATACTATGTAGGGTTTAAAAAAAAAAAGATGATCTTGCTGAACAATGATTCTCTCTCATGCCTCTATCTTTCTCTCCCTCTCCCTTCCTCTTTGAAATCAATAATAATAATTATTATATATATATATATATATTTAAAAAATAAAGATGATTTTGCCCTAGCTGGTTTGGCTCAGTTGATAGAGCACTGGCCTGTGGACTGAAGGATCCCAGGTTCAATTCCAGTCAAGGGCACATGCCCAGGTGTGCAGGAGGCAGCCGAACAATGATTCTTTCTCATCATTGATGTTTCTATCTCTCTCTCCCTAGCCCTTCCTCTCTGAAATTATATATATATATATATATATATATATATATATATATATATATATATATATATATATATATATATATATATATTTTAAAGTAATAATAATAAAATAAAGATGATCTTTATGTATAAAATGAAAAGATCTCTAAGATATATTGGATAAATGAAAAATGCATGTATAATAATACAGTAACATGTATAATACAGCTATAAAGTATATAAAAATGCAGATGTGTAAATGTGTGTAGAGAGAGATGCAATAATAACTTGGAAGAACACATATATCTGTTAACAGAGGTTATGTCAGGGGAGGCGAGGGGATTGGGATAGATTGGAGATGGTGATGATTAGAGAACAGGCCTGAAGGTTTCACTTTATATGTTTCTTTATTGTTTGAAATTATTTTTACAATAAGCTGCTTTAGTACTTATAATAGTCTAAGGTATGTTATCTTGTGTGTGTGTTAGATTATATTGCTGCCAATATCAGGTAACTTCTACCATAAGTCAAACCAAACCTATTTGATTTAACTAAGTATATAGGAGTGATATAATATTGGCAGCCGAAAACCAATTATAACCCCACCTAAAATATCAGGGATTGCTCCCAAATATTACTAAACAACTCCCTTAGCATTTCAGACACAGGCAGATCTGGTGCTCATTAGTGAGTCATTCCCTTTGGCTCTGATAAAACAAATCTGGGATTTCAGAAGCACTGAAGTGAACATTGACCTACTCTCAGTCTGTACACGGCAGAGATTAAAAAGTCCATCATTATTTTCATAGGTAGCGGATACTGGTAATTAATTTTTAATGGGGCAAGTATTTGAAATTTATTTTCTGAAGACTTGTTGAATTTGTGTCTGTCCATCCTCTCCTCCCAACCTCCTGTGGCACTTGTAAATTGCCTTCCTATGGTTGTCATGTTTATCAGTCAGTGTTTCTATTTGCAAGTGACTGAAACATCACTGGCTAACAAGTAAATGAGAAATTTGTTAGAAGGTCATCAGGGCTGACTGAGTTGATAAGAGGCCAGATGGCCAGGCTGAAGAAATGGGAAAAACCTCAGGGTGGACTGTCTGATCAGTTTGAGCAACAGAAACCCAAGCAACAATCACCCAACCGGACAACAAGTCCTCTGACACTGTAAATCTGACCCCCCTCTGTTCCCACAACCTTGTATGACAAAGTGCAGGACAGAGTATCCAGTGGGAGGATCCAAAGTCATCTGTCCCTTGAATCTGTCAAGGCTGAGGTGGCCACTACATCACACTGAAAATACATGCATTGGAAGGTTTCTCAAACGGTAAATGAGAGTTGCTAAAACAAAATGTCACAGTTTGCGTGGTGGCCATGACCTACAGAAAAGTCATCCAGCCTAATGAACTTATCATTAACTTGCTAATATGTGCTCTAACAGTGATATCAGAGCACAGTTCTTGAGTCATCCCTGCTTTTTCACAAGATCACTCAGTTCTGTGTAAGAATAATATATCTTACCAGGCTCAACAATTATGAAGTGCTCTTGTTTCATTGGTAATCAATAAACAACTGAATCCTGGCCAGTGTAGCTCAGTGGTTGAGCAGCGACCTATGAACCAGGAAGTCATGGTTCGATTCCCGGTCAGGGCACATGCCTGGGTTGAGGGCTCAGTCCCCAATTTGGGGCATGCAGAAGACAGCTGATCAATGATTCTCTTTCATCATTGATGTTTCTACCTCTCTCACCCTCTCCCTTTCTCTCTGAAATCAATAAAAATATATTTTAAAAAAGGAGAAAATTGTTTAAAAATAAATTAAAAATAAACAACTGAATATTGGAGAAGTGCTTTAAAGTATTTAGAAGGCAAAGAACAGGCCATTATGGATCTCTTTCTTTAGCTATAGGTAATTATAATCAGCTTTAAATAGGTAAAGATGATGGGTGTAACAAATGCATTAATAGTCTCTCCCTCCTGAAATCACACTAAAATAATACTAAATGGATATATAGTAGTCCCCCCTTATCCATGGTTTCACTTTCTGTGGTTTCAGTTACCTGTGATAAATGGTGGTCTGAAAATATTCAGTGAAAATTTCAGAAATGAATAATTTTTAAGTCTTAAATCATGGGCCATTCTGAGTAACATGATGAAAACTTGCACCATTCTACTCAGTCCCACCTGAGACATGAATCATCCATTTGTCCAGCGTGCCCATGCTGTGTACCCCACCTGACCATTAGACACTTAGTAGTCGTCTCAATTTTCAGATTGACTGTCGTGGTATTGCAGTGTTTGTGTTCAAGTAACCCTTATTTTACTTAATAATGTCCCCAAAGCCATTCCATAACTCCTATTAAAAGTATGTTGTTATAAATGAAAATAAACAAATAAATAAATAAAGTATGTTTTTATAATGGTTCTACCTTATTATTTGTTGTTAATCTCGTACTGTGCCTAATTCATAAATATTATCATAGGTATATATGTATAGGAAAAAACATAGTAAATATAGGGTCTTGTATTATCCTTGGTTTCAGGTCTTGGAAAATATCCCCCACAGATAAGGGGGGACTACTGTATTTTAAAAGATCTTTATCTAATATGAAGATTTTTGGAAGCTAGAAAGCAGATATGAGAGTGGCAACTACCTTAGCAGAACAAGAAAGCTAAGCCCCATCCTACTAGTGAGGGGATCTGAAAAGTGACTATTACAATGTAGAGAAAAGGTGTGTGGGGAGGGGAAAGCTCAGGACTTGATAGTGTCATATACTTGTAGAAGCGGTAAAAATGTGAATATTGGTTGAAAGTGTGTTGAGGAATCACGGTAGCTCCCAGATCCATACTGCGATTCTGAGCAGCTTGGCTACTGGTCTCCTCCTCCCCCTGTAGAAGACCGAAGGGTTTCTCCTTTGAAGGGGCAAAATAGAGGATCTCTTAATAGGACAATACCTGTTACAATAGAGAGTGGAGGTGGTATACTACAAACAGGGGCATTGAGTGGATATTCGCATAAGGAGTGATGAGGACCTGCCCTTCTTCCCCTACACAGCTCCCAAGTATGACAGCCAGGCTGTACCTTCCAAGCAAGTCATTGGAAGATTCTTATCTAGGGAATAGGACCAATCTAAGAGCTCAGACCTTAAGACACTGGTCCTGAGGGTTTCCCAACTGCCCAGCCCAGTCAGGTCACCCTAGAACTGAGATCACAACCAATAAGACTCATCCATGCACTCAGGACTTTCATTCATATTTTTACTTCCAATTATATATATATATATTTCAGAGAGGAAGGGAGAGGGAGAGAGAGATAGAAACATCAATGACAAGAGAGAATTATCGATTGGCTGCCTCCTGCATGCCCCTTACTGGGGATTGAGCCCGCAACCCAGGCATGTGCCCCCGACCTCAATCGAACTCGGGACCCTTCAGTCTGCAGGCTGACACTCTATCCATTGAGCCAAACCAGCCAGGGCTACTTCCAATTTTTAAATATGAACAAACACTCAAGGGTTAGCAGAAGAGAAAGCATCTACCATGAACAACAGTGATGAAATCCAATGAACAAAAGGAAGTTGGTGAAAACAGACTATGTAGGGATAAGAAAATTTCAAAATTCAACATAACCAATATCCTCAATAGTCAAAAGAAGATATTATATCCATGAAATGTAAATATCTACTTTTAAAATGGTTCATCCCAAGGGAAAAAAAGTGATCTTGGAAATAAAATAAAAAAGTGATGGCAGAAATGAAAAAGCTCAGTAGAAGTGTTGGAAGGTAACGTTAGGTAAATATCTCAGAAAGCAAACAAAAAGACAGAAGTGTAACAGATAGGAGGCAAGATCAGAAAAACTAGAGAATGAGACAAGAAGATCTAATACCTAATATTATAGTAATATGAATGCTAGCAAGAGAGGACTTGGGAAACACAGAGAAGAAAATCAACAGCAAAATAATCAAGAAAAGTTTTCAACACTTTAGGACATAAGATTCCAGATCCTAAGAACCCAATGTCCAACATAACAATGGAAAACATCTTTCAAAAAGACACAACTTTGTGACGTTTCACAACACCTGGAACAAAAAGAAAATTTAACAAGATTCCGGGGTTGGAGAGACAGAAATTCAGGAACTGAAATATTATCAGACTTTCAACAGCAACACTGGCAGCTTGAATCGATGAAAGGATGCCATTAAAGTTCTGAGCAGGATTATTTATAACTGAGAATTCTATAAACTATCAATCAGGCACATCAGCCAGAATCCTGGCAGGAAAGAGATGGTACAATCCGGAAAGGTACTGGAGGAGGTTCAATAAAGGGACTGGCTGTAAAGGTTTGGGTAGAGCATCACTACCACCGAGGCACAAAGGGAGAAACGAGTTACCAGTGCCCAGAAGGGAGCCGCATGCAGGGCCACAAGACAACAACTCACCCTTTAGTGGAGCTGGCAGGAAGGAGGCCAGGAAACATCCCCACCCCCTCCTCCTGCCTCCCTCCAATCTCCTGCCCATGCTTTCCATGGGCCAGACACTCTGACGGCCAGATGGCAAGAGTCTCCAAAGATGTCTATAAACCTCTGCATCCCGGGAAATTAAAGTTTTAAAGTTATAGACTAAATTTGTTAAAATGTATAAAGCCTTTAGAAAAATGCCCATAACCTTTTAAACATTCAATACATCTTAGCTATTATTACTGTTGTTAGTTTTGTCATCATTATTGTCATTAAGAGGAACTATAAAAATTCACTTGAAATTAAACATTGACAAACTTCCTCATCATTTTTTTAAGTCCTTCCCCTCTTTCATTAATAAGATTCTTCAACACAAACATATAAAATGTATTGTAAAATTTTATTAGTGTAAGAAACAACTTTCCACTGACTCCCAGGGACTTTTTAAATTTTCTCCAGATTTATTAGTGACACGTCATTTGTAATAACTTTTTATTAGACTTACTGGTAGAAATGTGTAATTCAGAAGTACTGTGAGTAGGCAGAAATAACTATGAAGAACTGATTCAGCACTACCAGTTTCCAAGGAAATATTATGGCTTTAGTAGTATTTTCCCATTAAGTAACTTAATCAGATCACCATAGTGCAATGCTTTGCAAAATAAATACGGTATTCACCAGAAGTGTTGAATTGGATAAGGTAAGAGGTTGGGATGGGTGGGGCACATATAATAACATAATAGAATTTAATCGATCTCCAAATCTGATTAGCTCAAAACACAAATAGCCATTACTATATAAAACATATAGTTCAATGTTTCATCTCAAAAGCAATCAATGTGATGTAAATTTAAATGATAATGAGATGCCAATTTTGGTCAACCAAATTAGCAAAGATTTTTTTTTAAATAAATCTTTATTGTTCAGATTATTACAGGTGTTCCTCTTTTTTTGCCCCCATAGCTCCCTTCCACCTGATTCCCCACCCCACCCCACCCCATGCCCTTACCTCCCACCACTGTCTTCATCCATAGGTGTAAGATTTTTGTCCAATCTCTTCCCGAACCCCTCACACCCTCTTCCTCCTGAGAATTGTCAGTCCACTCCCTTTCTATGTCCCTGATTCTATTATATTCACCAGTCCATTCTGTTCTTCAGATTTTTTATTCACTTGATTTTTAGATTCACTTGTTAGTAGATATGTATTTGATGTCATTTTGTTGTTCATAATTTTTATCTTTACCTTTTTCTTCTTCTACCTCTTCTTAAAGAATACCCTTCAGCATTTCATGTAATCCTGGTTTGGTGGTGATGAACTCCTTTAGCTTTTTCTTGTCTGTGAAGCTCTTTATCTGACCTTCAAATCTGAATGATAGCTTTGCTGGGTAGAGTAATCTTGGTTGTAGGTTCTTGCTGTTCATCACTTTGAATCTTTCTTGCCACTCCCTTCTGGCCTGCATAGTTTCTGCCGAGAAATCAGCTGACAGTTGTATGGGTGCTCCCTTGTAGGTAACTAAACGTTTTTCTCTTGCTGCTTTCAAGATTCTCTCTTTGTCTTTTGCCCTTGGCATTTTAATTATGATGTGTCTTGGTGTGGTCCTCTTTGGATTCCTCTTGTATGGGGTTCTGTGCACTTCCTGGACTTGTAAGTCTATTTCTTATACCAGGTAGGGCAAGTTTTCTGTCATTATTTCTCCTAATAGGTTTTCAATATTTTGCTCTCTCTCTTCTTCTGGCACCCCAAAAATTCGGATGTTGGTATGCTTAAAGTTGTCCCAAAGGCTCCTTACACTATCTTCATATTTTTGGATTCTTTTTTCTTTTTGTTTTTCTGGTTGGGTGTTTTTTGTTTCCTCATATTTCAGATCTTTGGTTTGATTCATGGGGTCATTTGATCTACAGTTGAGTTTCTGTATATTCTTTATTTCAGACAGTGTATGCTTAATTTCTGACTGGTCCTTTTCCATTTTTTTGGCATTCTCATTAAGGTCCTTGAAGGTCTCACTAAGCTCCTCGGGGGTCTCATCAAGTTTCTTGGCAGTTTTTAGAAAATTCTTGAGTAACCTTAAAAATGTGGTTCTGAACTTTATGTCGTCCAGTAGTTTGCTTTCCTCCATTTCTTTCATTCGTGACATGTTTCTTTGTCTCTGCATTTTGCTGCTTCCCTGTGTTGATGGAGTGGCTTTGTGTGGTAGGTGACCTATAGGGGCCAGTAGCTCAGCCTCCCCAATCACCTGAGGTGGACGCTCTTGGTACACCCCTTTGTGGGCTGAGTGCAAAGTCTTGGTGTAGTTAAGCCTTGATTGCTGTTGGTACACTGGGAGGAATTGACCTCCAGGCCAATTGGCTGTGAGGACCCGCTGTGTCTATAATGGAAGAACTGCTGCGCTGGAGACACGCTTATGGTGCAGGACTTGTTTCAGTGGGGCTTTGGTGCTCACTGAGTCTGCCTCTTGAATGTGTCACTTATGGATGTGAGGAGTTGAAATCTGGTGTCTCACACTGACCACTAGGTACACTGGCTTCTGGATCTCCAATGGGGTGCAGGTCAGCTACTGTCTGAGGCCACCCAGCAGGAGCTACAGCGAGAACTACAGTTTTTCTCCTCTTTGCTTGGGGTTTGGAGGTTTTGGAG
Source organism: Plecotus auritus (assembly GCF_963455305.1). Classification (NCBI taxonomy): domain Eukaryota; kingdom Metazoa; phylum Chordata; class Mammalia; order Chiroptera; family Vespertilionidae; genus Plecotus; species Plecotus auritus. Next base: position 65,934,505 of record NC_137776.1, on the reverse strand, counting down.
CTGTCTGACCCGGGCTGCAAGTTTGCTAGGTTAAGCTGCGATAGGGCAGGCCATTCATATGCTAAAGCCGCTGCTTGGAGCTTGGGTGGGTTTGTAGGTTGTGCGGGGCGGGGTCTCAGGGCGTCACTAGGCTAGGGCGTGGCAAACAGCAATGGCTGCCAGTAAGCCGGCTCTGCGTCCCCACGTCCCATGCCCCAGCGCAATAAACAATTATTCCTGCGCGCAGCCCTGCAAGCAAGCCACCCTCACTTTCCGACCTGATGGCAGACAGTCCAGCTTCTCCCCAGAAACTGGAGTTCGGAGTAATTGGGAGCTTGTCTCCCTTTGGGTTGAAAAAAGCAGCGCTCCCAGTCGCCCGCCACCAGCCCGATCCGCGCGCCTCTGTACCTCAGCTTTTCAGCGCTTGTGCACGTCTCAATGCTCTTTTCTCTTTCCTTCTAGTTGTAGAACTTCCACTCAGCCAGCTTCCCCATGGTTCTGGGTGATAGACATTTTGTCTTTTAGTTGTAGTTTTGAAATTGTTGCGCGAGGCAGCAGTTTAGGTGTTTACCTACGCCGCCATCCTAGCAAAGGTTTTTTAACTTATGCTTTCCAGTGTTTGTTTGTGTGGAGGAAAATGGTACTCACACTGAAAATGGATTGAATGTTAGTTCAGTTCTTTCTAGAGGGCAAGCTGGTGTTACATGTTAAAAGTCCTTAAACATGCATACACATCACAGTCTAGTGCAGAGGACAGGTATGTAAAAAGATATAATACTTTGCATAGTAGAGATGTGTCCCGTGTGCTATGGGAACCAGTGGCGGAAATAATTCAAGTGATTAATTGTTCAAGAGAAGCAAAGGTCATTTCACAACAAAGATGGCTTTTGGATAGATTTGGGAGAAGTAATAAAAGTTCATCTCTCAGAGAGAGTAATTTCAGGAGTAGTCAGACTTCTGGTGAATTGCACGTCACTACACAAAAGCATAGAGGCATGGACAGGTAAGGCATTTCCATCAATAGTGAGACTTTTGATGTGGCTGGAAAGGTGTCTGAAGATAAAATGTCATCATTTGAAAACCCTGGACAATGAAGAAAGAAAAAGCATCTGCTTTTTAGTTAGGTGAATATTGGTTTTAAAATCACAATGTAGAGAGAAGTTAAGCAATTGCCCATCTGCAACATCCCCTCCCCCAACCACTAAAAAAAAAAATCTCAATCTGGCAAAAAGAAGATAAAATAAGAAAGCTGACATAAAGACAAATATTTAGAAAGCTAAAGTGGAATCTGTTCCATGCAAAAGGACAACCAGGTTAGCAAGGAATGAAAGAATGGGCATGAGATAGTGGCAAGTAGCCTGAAATGCCACACCACCACTTAAAATTATCTTAAGTTTTTAAAAATAATTCTTTATTGTTGATTGAATTACATATGCCCCCTTTTTGCCTGCACCTGCAACCCAACTCCCCACCCCGCACCCCACCCCCACCCCAGGCCTTCAGCACCCTATTGTCTGTGTCCATGAGTTATACGTATATGTATACAAGGTCTTTGATTGATTACCTCCCACCCAACCACCCTCCTCCACCTTCCCTCTGAGATTCGACAGTCTGTTTCATGCTTCGAGTCCACTCTGTTCATCAGTTTATTTTATTACTTAGATTCCACACATGAGTGTGATCATGTGATACTTGTCTTTCTCTGACAGACTTATTTCACTTAGCATGAGACTCTCCACGTTCCTCCATGCTGTCTCAAAGGGTAAGAGATTCTTCTTTTTTATTCCTGCATAGTATCCCATGATATAAATGTACCACAGTTTTTTTTATCCACTCATCTACTGATGGTCACTTGGACTGTTTCCAGATCTTAGCTATTGTAGATTGTACTGCTATGAACATAGGGGTGCATACATTCTTTCTGATTGGTGCTTCAGGTTTCTTAGGATGTAGTCCTGGTAGTGGGATCACTGGGTCAAATGGCAGATCCATATTTAATTTTTTGAGGAAACTCCATAATGTTTTCCATAATAAATTAACTTGAGTTTTTAAGAATAAAATAATTATATTTATTTTATAATGATAATATTGACTGTTTTGAGAAAACTTCTATTTTAATAAAGTAATGTTTACCACTTTTACAAATGAACTCATCCATAAGCACACTAGAAAGGATGACACAAATCAGGAGAATTTGGAATAGGTTTTTAAAAAATAATAATAACCAGCAAGATCTGAATGCAGCAAGTAGCAGTTGTTAGTAACTGGTGTTAAGAGAAAGAAGAGCAGCAGATGTCTGTCTGCCTACCCTGAGTTTCCACTCTTCTTCTTCCCTGGTTTACAGTGATATTTCGTCTCCTCCCTCAAATATCTCTTCTTCCATTGCCCCATCTCTTCTCATTTGGGAAATTCCTAACAGAAGGGTTTGGGCCAGCAGTCATGAGCACAGTGCCCTTCAGGACACCTCTGCCCCTCACATTTTCTCTGAGGCACTGGGAGGAACAAAAACCAAGAAGGGAAAGAAAGGAAATTCCACTTGGAGAATCCTAAATGCATTATTATTTCCTGGAATGTCTTCTCTTTATTTTCTCAAGCAAACTGGTGTGTGTGTGTGTGTATGTGTGTGTGTGTGTGTATTTGGTTTTCATCCCATCTGTGTCTTTGAGATCCCATGTTTCCCTGTCTGAGAATTCTGCTTCTGTTCAATAGAGTGTATACCAGTTCTTGTTGGGAAGGGGTAGAATCTGATGCCTAATGTGTTACAGTAGCTTATCTCTCAGAAACACCAGTTCCCCTTCCCTTCTGAGGCTAAGAAGTCCCTGAGGCTATTGTCCTGCCTCTCATCCACCCTCACTCGATCTGGGAGGGAACGTTCTGCTGTCTTCCTCCTGCCGGGACAGGGCTGACCTGGCTGGCCATTCTGGAAGTTTCTCCAATCACACTCATGATTGCTGGAGGCATCCCTTCTATTCCTTAGAGCCAGTGCCATGCATTCAGAGCAGTCTCGCAGTACTTTTCTGCTCATGTATTCTCCTCTACTTGGCTAACCACATCTGTTTCTCTTTAGAATTTTTCAAAATTTCTGCTTGATGATAGCATTTTTCCTGGTTCTTAGTCATTGTATGGATGTGTGCCTTTTGAATTTGTTCTTTTATGGCAGCTGTGGAATTTCTATATAGGAGAGATTTAAAGGCTACATCCTGTTTTGAAAGAGGGGACTTTTAAATCTAATGGTATGTGGTGGATGCTGTTAAAGTATGGGTAAATAAATAATCACTTTTTAAATTTTTATATATGTGTTTGTGCTTAACTATTTTTATTTTTATGTATTTATTCTCCCAATAGCATCTGATGGAAAAGTATACCAAATACATGCTAACACACACACAACACACACACACTTTGCCACTGGATTAAAAAGTCTCTTCCTTTAAAACATTGCAGCCCTTAAATCTCTCAAATAAATGCATTTAACTGGTCCAACGAGTCACAAAAGTTCGTGAACAAGAAAGAGTCTGCAAGGTTGAATTAAGGAAAGAAACATATTGTAGACCAAGCATGTCAAACTCATGGCCCACGGGCCGCATGCGGCCCACAACAAATATTTTTGTGGCCCAGCCAATATAATGGTATGTAAGAAACATTTTAATAAAAATTTTGTAACTTAATTTTTACAGTATTCTCTTATGCATAATATATAATAATAAAAGGGTAATATGCTAATCTTAGACTGGACGTCTTCTGGACATCATTCCAAACATCCTTCCTGATGAAGAGGCCAGAGGGAAGCCAGCCCAGGTCCCGGGTGCCAGAGGGAAGCCGGTGCTGGCAGCTGGGAGAAGGAAGGCCTACTCTTGCAAGAATTTTCGTGCATCAGGCCTCTAGTTATTAATAAGGAACTACATTTGTTAATGACTGATAACTATAATCGTGTTGCATTCATTTCCCTTGTGCCTTACGCACAGGTACACCATTTCTCTCTACTAATACTAGCAGCGAATATTTTAGCAGCCAATTGCTACATCATTAGTCTTGACTGACTTGTTCGGTGTGCGTGACAGGAAATATTTCACTTTCGGAGAACACAAAAAGGTTAATTTGTGTTACACTTATTAATTTGTGCAGTTATTCAGTGTCTGATAAGTTAATGTTCAAGAAAAAAAATTAATTTTTATTAAAATGTTCTATTATTTTATATTAACGATTACTCATTTATTTCAGCCCTTTGTATTCAGCATGTGTCTATAGAAAGAAACCTACGTTTCTATGAAAATTGAAGCTTTTGTGTTTTTGCGGCCCACATAAACTTAAACCTTGTTTATTTGGCCCGTGTTAGCCTGTGAGTTTGACATGCTTGTTGTAGACAGTTTCTTGGCCCCTAAGAGGTGCCCTCTAACTTGCAGGATGAAATTCAAACTCCTTAAGTAATACTTGGCTTGTGCTTCCCTCTGGTCTCATCTCCAGCTACTTCCCCATCTCCTACTGTGCCTGTTCTCCAGCTCTACTGAAGAACTTGCTGTTCCTCAAAGGAGTCAGCTGTTTCAGTTTCTGATCCTCCATGTGTGTTTCCCTTTGCCTGGAACGTTTTTGGCCCTGGCAAGTTTATCTCATCCAAATACTTGCGCTGTTTAAAGATAATTCTTTGTTTAAAGAACTCAATTGCTGGTGTGTTTATTGCGATTAGCTATCATGTTTCAGCTCATCATATGCAATAATATCTTCCTTTTCAAGGATGCCACAGCATGCTTTATGTGCTAGCCTCCCCTGGATCCCAAGGCCATCAGTATCTGGGAGGCGTAGCTGTGCAGTGACAGGGCATCAGATAGGTATAAAGGCTTTCAGAAAACACCCTGCTTCCCCTCTCCACGAGATAACACGTGGACTTTATTAATGATATGTGAACAGCATTCAACAGACTTGGGCCTTAGTCCAGATTCTTATAAATATGACCTTGACAAGCTAAGACAGTTTATTTCTCCAGGTCTCTGTTTCTACATTGAGGGTGTAACCACTACATAAGGGTGTTAGAAAGAGGCTCCCTGAGCTCTCTCTCCGGTTTCAAAAAAAAAAAAAAAATTCTAGATTAATTTAATTACTCCGTAACTACATTGTCATTTAAATACTCAAATAATACTGATTAAAAGATGTTCCCCTTGTACCCTAGCCAGTTTAGCTCAGTGGATAGAGCATCGGACCTCAGATTGAAGGGTCCAGGGTTTGATTCCAGTCAAGGGCACATACCTCGTTTGCAGCCCTGATCACGGCCCTGGTCCGGGTGTATGTGGGAGGCAACCAATTGATGTGTCTCTCTCACATTGATGTTCCTCTCTCTCTGTGTCTGCCCACCCCCTCCATTCTCTCTGAAAATCAATGGAAAAATATCCTCAGCTAAGAATTAACCCCCCCAAAATTCCCCTTGTATCTTGGAATTCTTCCTTCTCATTCTTTACACTGCTGCAAGCCATCATTTATTTAATTATTGCTTTGTTGATTAACATCACGGTTGCTTCTAATTTGTCTTATTATACACAGTGTTAGAGTGAATATCCTGGTAAGAAGTTGTATTTATCCTAATGTATCTCTGCTTTACTTAGAGCAAAAAGTCTGTGTTCTGGGCTTTGTCCTCAAACACAAATCAACTAAGAAGAATGAAAATAAAGGTCTCCAACATATGCAGATAAAAGTCCTTTGACCTGGGAGCTAGAGAATAGTGTCAAAGTGTTTTCTTTCACTTGAATGCCATAGGAAATCTAACAACTGCAACCTGGAGGAAGTGAATATCAGCTGTGGTCAGCCGTCCCTTGGAAAAGGATGTCAGGGCTGACATGTATGGTGCTGACTCCTTTGAGGTTTGGACCAAGGTTGAGCACTAAAAGGGGCTTAGAGAGTGCAGCAAATCCTTAAAACAGCCCTGGAACCTCCCAGCTCTTGGCTTGCTGAATCACTAGAGCCAAAAAGCCAGGAGACACCAGGAATCTATATTTCACTCCTTATATAGCACTGTGGGTCTTGCAAAAAAAAAAAAAACAACAAAACACCACATTTAATCATCATCAGAGAAGGAAGGAAACTGGAAGCTTCTCTCTTCTGCTAGTAGGGAGGTTGCTGAGGAAGGTCAGTGACCACCCTAACCTGAAGAAATAACCCTAGTGAGACAGAAGCCCTGGACCAGTGAAGGGCAGCACCACAGAACAAAATAGCAACAAAGAAAAACAAGAAAACCAGTCTTACTGAAAGGGTCAAGCCAGTGAAAATTGGTAAACTGACTTCAAATGCAATAGGAACCTCTGTACACTGAACACCATTAAACACCAGCAGGGTGCTCAGGGCTTTTATGGTGAACACCTCCTATGGTCCTCACAAGTACTCTAAAGGCAATGTTTTTCTTTATTTTTATTCTTTTCATTATTATTGTTGACACTATTACAGATGTCCCCATTTCCCCCCTCTTTGCCCCTCTCCATGTAACCCCCACCACCCCATTCCCTCTGGCCATCACCACACTGCTGTCTGTGTCTATGGGTTATGCATATATGTTCTTTGGCTAATCTAAAAGGGATATTTTTACATGTCCTCATTGGATATATGAAAACATAGAGATTCAAAGAGGTCTATTCCTCCTCCTCCCTCCCTCTATCCCTTCATCTCTCTAACCCTTCCTCCCTTTCACAAATATATGTTCAGAGTCTATGATGTACCAGATACTGTTCCTGGCACTGTGGGTACAGAGGTAACCCAGGAAGTAAGGTCCTATATTGATGACAATAAAAGAAACAAAAGAGTAAAATATGAATGAATACATAAACAAGAAAGAATATTATATTGCAATAAATTTAATGCGGAGATTTAAAATGAGGTGATAATGAAGGAACGTCAATGTGGTGATGGAAATGCTCTATATGTTAATTGTGGTGGCTCCACAATTATATGTAAATTCTATCTCAACAAACTTGACCTTTTAAAAATAGAATCTGCACTAATAAAAGAGAAACATGCAAATAGACTGTACCTCTGCTACACCCAAAGCCACACCCACCAGCCAATCAGGAGAGAGTATGCAAATTAAACCAACCAAGATGGCGGTGGCCACAGAGCTGGAGTGAGCAGGAGGCTTGGGTTGCCCCGACGATGGACAAAGCCAAGCTTCCCGCCCGCCCTAGCCAGCCCTGGCCTCCACTCAAGGCTACAAAGTTTCAATTATAGAAGATAAATAAATCCCAGATACTTGCTTCCAGCTGGCCCTGGCCTCCGCTCAAGGAGGCGCTGAAAAAAAAAAAAGAAAAAAAAAAAAGGAGGGGCTGGGAGCTTGGGTCGCCGGGGGGGGGGGGGGATCAGGCCAGGATGGGACGGCAGTTGTGGGTGATCAGACTGGTGGGGGGCAGGGCCATTGGGGGTAAGCAGACCAGCAGGGGGACCACATGGGGGTGAGCAGGCCAGTGGGGAGGGAAAGTGGGGGCAAGCAGGCCAGCAGGGGGGGGGCATTTGGGGGCGAGCAGGCTGGCAGCGGGGTGCAAGCCGGCTGGCAGGCAGAGTGGTTAGGGGCAATCAGGCAGGCAGGCAGGCAGATGAGAGGCTGGAGCCAGCAGTCCCGGATTGTGAGAGGGATGTCCGACTGCCGGTTTAGGCCTAATCCCTGTAAACCAGCAGTAGAACATCCTTCAAGGGGTCCCAGATTGGAGAGGGTGCAGGCCAGGCTGAGGAACACCCCCCCCCATGCACGAATTTCATGCACCAGGCCACTAGTTCTACAATAAGAAACGATGGGAGCATGGTCAGTGTGTCTCAGTGGTTGAGCATGGACCCATGAACCAGGAGGTCACGGTTCAATTCCCAGTCAGGGCACATGCCTGGGTTGAAGGCTTGATCCCCAGTAGGGGGTGTGCAGGAGGCAGCCAATCAATGATTCTCTCTCACCATTGATGTTTCTTTTTTTTTTAATCTTTATTGTTAAAATTATTACATAGATCCTCCTTTTTCCCCCATTAACCCCTTCCAGCCTGCTCCCATCCTCCTCCACTCCACTCCAGTCATCATTAATGTTTCTATCTCTCTCTCCCTCTCCCTTTCTCTTTGAAATCAATAAAAATATATTTTAAAAAATAAAATAAAGTAAGAAAAAGAATGATGGGAGGTTGCTTTAGATTAGGCAACAAAGGCCTTGCTGAGAGGGTAGTAATTAAGTTGAAATATGACTATCAGAAAGAAAATGAAGGGAAAGATAATTCCCAGAAAAAGGAAACAGTAATTGCAAAATCCTTACTATCGAAATGAACTTGGCATGTTCAAGTTAGAGCAGGGTGGGTGAGGTTGGAAATGTGGATAGGAACCAGAGAATGTGGGATTTTAGCAACTAAGATCAAGCAGTTGATGGTATTTTAGTGTCACAGGATAATCTGGGTTTTTAGCAAGGGAGTTCCAACTTCTGATTTATACTTTAAAAAAAAAAAATCAGCCGAAACCGGTTTGGCTCAGTGGATGGAGCGTCGGCCTGCAGACTGAAGGGTCCCGGGTTCGATTCCGGTCAGGGGCATGTACCTTGGTTGCGGGCACATCCCCAGTGGGAGGTGTGCAGGAGGCAGCTGATCGATGTTTCTCTCTCATCGATGTTTCTAGCTCTCTGTCCCTCTCCCTTCCTCTCTGTAAAATATCAATAAAATATATTTAAAAAAAAATTTAAAAAATAAAAATAAAAATAAAAATAAAATCACTCAGTGCTCGCTTCAGCAGCACATATACTAAAACTGGAATGATACTGAAAAGATTAGCATGGCCCCTGCACAAGGATGACATGCAAATTCTAAAAGCATTCCATTTTTTTTTTTAAGAAAAAGAAGAAAAAAAAAATCACTCAGGTGCTATGCAGAGAATGACTTGAAAGAAGCACGAGTATAAGGAGGAAACCAGGAGGCTATTGTAATAGTTCAAGCAAGAAATTATGGTGTCATGAACTAAGGTGGAAGCATAAAGATAGAAAGAGACAGATACTCTGTAGTCCCCCTTATTCACAGGGGATACATTCCAAGACCGCCCCCCACAGATAGTACTGAACTCTATATATACTATGGTTTTTTCCTGTATATACATACCTATAATAGTTTAATTTATAAATTAGACACAATAAGAGATTAATAATAATAATAAGATAGAATAATTATAACAATATACTATAATAAATGTTATGTGAATGTGGTAGATCTCTCTCTCTCTCTCTCTCTCTCTGATAACTGATCTGATAACCAAGATGACTTCTAAGTGACTAAAGCGTGGGCAGCATATACAGGGTGCATACGCTGGACAAAGGGATGATTCATGTCCCAGGCTGGATGAGAGGAGCAGTGAGAGATTTTATCACACTACTCAGAATGGTATGCAACTTAAAACTTATGAGTTGTTGCAGTTTTAGAATTTTCCATTTAATATTTTTGGACCATGCTGACTACAGGTAACTGAAATCTCAAAAAGTGAAACCAAGGATAGGGGAAACTACTGTAATACAATATAATGGTATTAGTGTAACAAGTAAGTCCCAACCTCAGTGGCTTAACACAGTAGCATTTTATTTCGAGTTCCTCACTGGTGTGCATCTCTCTATCTGGTCAAATACGGAATGAGACTCCTTCTACCTTTTAACTATACTCTAGGGCCACAAAAGTCTTCCTCATTCAGTCATCAAATAGCAAATAGGTGACCACATGTGGGAGATTCCTATGGGCCTGGTCTGAAACTGGTATGCATCAAGTTAACCCACACTCTAGTAACTAGCCACATACTATATGCACCTAACTGAAAAGGGGGTAGAGAAATATAGTTTATGACTGTGTCCAGGTAGAAAGGGAACCTGGTTTGGTAATTATCTAACAATCTCTGCCACCATTTTGTTTTGGAGGTAGAGACCACTGAACATAGAACTGGATTGGATGAAATTGGTGAAAGGAAGAGAGGAATCAAGAATGTAGTCTCGGCCCTGGTCAGTATGGCTCAGTTGGTTGAATGTTGTCCCATGCATCGAAAGGTCACTCGTCAGGACACACGCCCAGGTTGCAGGCTCGATCCCTGGTAGGGGTGGGTGCAGGAAGCAACTGATCGATGTTTCTCTCTCACATCCATGTTTCTCCCTCTCCTTTACTCTCTTTAAAAATCAATAAAAATATATTTTTAAAAAAGAATGAAGTCTCAGACTTTTCTCACTAGTGACGCTTGGTAACAGGGTTGAAAGAAGATCTATGCTTGATTCCTTCCTTCCCATAGCATACCTTTATCTTTTGTACTGAAAGAAGGGATGATGAGTGGAAGGAGACACAAAGCAATTTGAAGACTTAATCAGAGGTATAGGGAACAGTTTGATTGGAATGAATGCATATGAGGGAGTACTGGTAAACAAGTTTGGAAGGCAGCTCATAGACCAGTTGGGGAGCTCTGTGTTGTAAGGAGGTGGGGTGGGGGAGAGAGAGGATATTAATTAAATTTATCGTTGTCTCCTTCTCCTTGTTCTCTTCTCCTCCTCTTCCTCTTTTGCCTCCTTGTAGGAACTTTCATATCCAAATGTCCCTAGATCCCCAACCCTCTGAAGTCACCCTTTGTTTGTGTGTGTGTGTGTTTTGTTTTGTTTTGTTGTTTTAAATATGTTTTTATTGATTTCAGAGAGAGGAAGGGAGAGGGAGAGAGAGATAGAAACATCAATGATGAGACAGAATCATTGATCGGCTGCCTCCTGCCTACTGGGGATTGAGCCTGAAACCTGGACATGTGCCCTGACCAGGAATTAAACGCTGATTTCCTGGTTCATGAATCAACGCTCAACCACTGGGCCATGTTAGGGTCACTGAAGGAGGAATGCACAGGGCCAAAAGGGGTAATGAATTCTGAATTTATTGTTACATCCGCTAGCAGAAGGGCTGAGACCAAAATGGCATCAGTGGGGCAGACTAGGGGGAGCGGGATACTTATGTCTCTTGTAAAGGTCAGTTAGAGTAACCGGTCAAACCAGGTGCAGATGGGGGCCAGGTGTAGGCGGTCCACTGGAAACTGGGTGAGGCAGTTCACTGAAAACTGAAGGCCATTAATCATGAAACCTATAATGAGAATAACAGGAAAATCGCTGGGAGGGGCAAGAGCCCCAAGCAGGCCATAATGCAAGGATGTGCCTAACATTCCAGCCTCTCTCTCTTTTTTTTTTTCTCCTGTAAGCTGGGGCTCCTGCAAGCTGGGGTTGATGAAGGCTAGTCTCATTTTTCTGTAACTTCTTTATGCTTAGGTGGGTGTAGAGATGTCCCTAATTAGTCAGTAATTGAGGGAGGGGATGATCTCTAGTGTAGGTCAGGAATAGCATCATTTCCCCTATGGATCTATTGGTAATTGCTTGAATATGGTTTTGGAGAAGAAGGAAAGAGCTCTTAGGATGCATGGGCTAAAGATGAGTGCCAGGAAGAGCATTCAGAGGGGTCCAACTAGAGGTAGAAGCCAGGAGATCCCGTTAAGATTCCATAGCCAGGTGCCCCAGGATTCCAAAAGATGTGGTTGGACTTTTGAGGCCCTGTCAGCTAGTTTCTTGGCCCCATCCCTTACTATGCCAGACCGGTTGGCATAAAAACAGCATTCTTCCTCTAGGAATAGGCATAGCCCCCCTTTCTCAGCTGTGAGGAGGTCAAGTCCTCTTTGATTTTGGAGGGTAACTGCTGCCAGTGAATCTATCTGGTCCTGGACTGTGACGATACTTTGGGCAATCTCCTCTAAGCTATCTGCAGGGTCTTTGTTTAGGCTCTGATAGAAGGAAAGGGAGGTTCCCCCTATCCCAGTGCCTAGGCCTGTAACTATTCCTAGGCCGGCAAAGAGGGGAAGGACAGCAATGCCCCTCCTGGTCTGAGCGTAAGTGGTAAGAGGAACCTTAATTTTCCAATGATAACCAAAACGTAAACAACCAGCATTTCTTAGAACATTATCACTTTTAAAAAAAAACAAAAAAAAACAAATTTTAAACAAAACACATGACATTACATTAACAGTTCCAAATCTATTTTATAGATTATCTGTCACAAAAGCTAAAATCAGGTGAACTTAAAACTTATTGAAATATTTAGATGTTTACCATTTAACCCAGCAATGCTCCAAAGCTTTCAAGTTACCAAAGACTTTAGAAAATTATGTATAGGCATATGAGGCTGGAGAAAAGGCAGAGAGGGGCAGGGAGCAGGCCCTGCAGCCTGTTCTAGGACTGCAGTTTCCAGACCTCCAAATCCTTGGATTTGAAACTGCCACATTTTTCCTTAGAGATAACATGCTAAGGTTTGGGTGACGATGAGGTCAGCTTCTGATAGTATCAGGACTGTTAAGTAAGTGTTTGCAGTTTTGCAGTAAAAAAGTTGTTCTTTGGGAAGGGGGCGGGGGTGTCTAGTAAGAAGCAGTGTAGAAGTGAGGTGACTAATGGCTGTGAGATTAGTCCAGCCGTGGGCAAACTACGGCCTGCGGGCCGGATCCGGCCCGTTTGGCTGTTCTATCCGGCCCGCGGAGCCGAAAGAGCGGAGGGTTCTCTTGCTCTCCCCTCCGCTCCTTTACTTTGAATTTATATTAGTTCACACAAACACTCCATCCATGCTTTTGTTCCAGCCCTCCGGTCCAGTTTAAGAACCCATTGTGGCCCTCGAGTCAAAAAGTTTGCCCACCCCTGGTAAGTGAAAGGGAATGTCGGTTGTGAAGTGGTCTAAAGGTCAGTTCCCAGGGGAGGGGGTGTCGATTCAATGATTTGATCAGACCTAACAAGCCACTACTGGCTGGGACATCCTTTGTTTTAATACCCACATAAGCTCACTTCTTTCCATAAATCAGAACAGATTAAGTATTGCTAACCATAATGAACAACCCCGAAATATTAGTGACTTAAAACAATAAAGATTTATATTTTGTTTATGGTACCTAACATCAAGCATCAATCAGGGATTCGGGTGATGGAGCAGCCACCACCTCAAACGTTTCCTTCCATGCCAAGGGGGGAAGAGAGTTCTCAAATGCTCATCTCTGAGATAACATGTATAATTTCTGCTCACATTTTATTAGCCAGAAATAATCACAGGATCCCACAAAACTACAGAGGGCCAGGGAGTACAATGCTAAATGCTTCCAGGAATATTGTAATTTTACTGACATATTTGTAATTCACTGAGCTCCACCCTTTTATTTTCTTTCCTTTCCTTCTCCTCTTGCCTTTTCTTTCTCTTTCCAACATTGCAAAATATAATTAATAAATGAATAATTTATGTTTTGGTTTTCATACTGTTTGCCAAAGAATTGCATTTTCCCACAGTGTCTTATTATTCAAATCCAGTCTTTAAGAATAATGTGATCTCTTAGAACTTGCTTCTCTTCCCTCTCTTCCTTTCTTGCATCTGCGCACATCCACCTGACATTTTTTCAATACTTTATTTATTTATTTATTTATTTATTCTCACCCTAGGATATTTTTCCATTGATTTTTTATTTTATTTTTTTTTTAATATATTTTATTGATTTTTCAGAGAGGAAGGGAGAAGGATAGAGAGCTAGAAACATCGATGAGAGAGAAACATCGATCAGCTGCCTCCTGCACGCCCCCTACTGGGGATGTGCCCGCAACCAAGGTACATGCCCTTGACCGGAATCGAACCTGGGACCCTTCAGTCCGCAGGCCGACGCTCTATCCACTGAGCCAAACTGGTTTCGGCACCATTGATTTTTTAGAGAGAATAGAAGAGAGAGGGAAAGACAGAGAGAAACATCAATGTGAGAGAACATCGATTGGTTGCCTCCTGCATGAGCCCTTACCAGGACCGGAGCCGGGGAGGAGCCTGAAACCAAGGTACGTGCTCTTATTCAGAATCGAACCCAGAACCCTTTGGTCCACAGGCCAATGCTGTATCCACTGAGCCAAACTGGCTAGGGCTCCATATATTTTCCCTGTCAGCAGAGACTGAGCATGTAAGTCAGATGGAAAAGGACGAAAACCCATATCATCTCACTCATAGTGGAATATAAAATGAAAAGAAACAAAAGAGCCCAGCCAGTGTTGCTCAGTGGATGAGCGTCAACCTATGAACCAGGAGATCACAGTTCGATTCCCAGTCAGGGCACATGCTCGATCCGCAGTAGGGGGCGTGCAGGAGGCAGCCTATCAATGCTTCTCTCCCATCATTGATGTTTCTGTCTCTCTTCCTCTCCCTTCCTCTCTCTAAAAATCAATAACAATATATATATTTTTAAAAAGTAACAAAAGAACTAACAAAGCAAATCAAAAACAATCTCATAGATACAGACCACAGAATGGTGGTTACCAGAAGGAGTGAATGGGGGAAATTGGGTAAAGGGAGTCAAATATATAGTGATGAATGGAAACTAGACTTTTGGTGGTAAGCACACAATAGAGTATACAGATATCAAATTATAATATTGCACATCTGAAATTTATATGTGATTAACCAATGTGACCTCAGTAAAAAATTAATTAAAAATTTTAAAAGAATTTATAATGCCTTCTTCTCTTGTCCTCTGACAGATGTTTGAAATCCTACTTTAGAGTCTCAGTTGTTTCTGTTACTGTTGTTTTTAATATTTTTATTGATTTCAGAGAGGAATGGAGAGGGAGAGAGAGACAGAAACATCAGTGATGAGAGAGAATCATTAATCGGCTGCCTCCTGCACGCCCCCTACTGGGGATCAAGCCCGCAACCCAGGCATGTACCCTTGGCCAGAATGGAACCTGGGACGGTTCATTCACTGAGCCAAACCGGACAGGGCTAGAGTCTCAGTTTTTTAAGGGAGTTTGTGAAATAGTGATGTCACTAAACCACTGTGCCAGCTTAGGAGATCTCAAGCTTGTTCAGTGCAATTTCAGCCCAAACCAGATGTCTAGTTCTCCCCACCTTGTCTTTAGGTATCTAGTGGATGCTCAGGCTTATGGGCATTGGAACATTCTGGGAAAGCAACCAAAAGGGGAACTGCCTCTGCAAAAATAAATAAATAAATAAATAAAAAGCAGTTTTGTTGGGTTTTCAGCCAGTCACTGACATGTGAAAAATAAGTCACTGCACAACCTGCCCAAGAGATGGGGGAGTGTGGCTAAGGGGGTGGTTGCATTCATCATGAGGGCAGAGCATTTGACTGGTAGAGACTTCTGAGCCCTTGAAAGGAACTTTTATCCAGTGTATCTTCTCTCTGCTCCTCAGACACATCCTCAGGGGTGTGTACCAGGAGTTGGGCAGAGGTGCCCATATACCTTAGGCAACTTACAAGGTAGGTTCATAGGCAACACTCCCTCTGCCACTCCTCTCTTTTTTAAAAAATATTTTTTTTATTGGTTTCAGATAGGAAGGGAGAGGGAGAGAGAAATAGAAATTTCAATGATGAGAGAGAATCATTGATCAGCTGCCCATTGGATATCGAGCCCACAACCCCGGCATGTGCCCTTGACAGAATCAAACCTGGGACCCTTCAGTCCACAGGCCAACACTCCATTCACTGAGCCAAACAAGCCAGGGCTCTTCTTTCCTTCTTATTCTCCCCTGGTTCCCACTCACACCTATTGTATCTCTTCCATATAAAACCTCATTTTCTTTTCTTCTACAATAGAATTGAACACCCTCTTGTGGACAAAAAAGGAGCCACATACTAAACCTGATGAGCTCAGGGGAGGCCAGTATGGCAGGCCCTACAGAGTCAGAGACCAGAAGTACCCACATAGGATGATCTGAACATAAATATTCCTAACTAAAAGTGGGTCATGAGGGTCTTCATATCCTAGGCCTGTAGCTTCCTGGACAAAGGTCAATTTTACCTTAAGTGAGCCTGTGCATTGTCTTTTTGCATCTAGGATAACATACATTTGAATTGTCAGAATAACCTCCTTTATCAGACCCCTTAAGGCACAACCAGACACCAGAGCATGAGACCACAGAACCCCTCATTGTTATCTTGTTTTCTGAATACCATCTCTATGTGCTATAAATATTATTAACTATCCTGTACCCACCAGTATAAAAGAAGTATGAGTCCCTCCTCTTTACTTTTTTTTTTTTTTTAAATATATTTTATTGATATTTTACAGAGAGGAAGGGAGAGGGATAGAGAGCTAGAAACATCGATGAGAGAGAAACATCGATCAGCTGCCTACTGCACATCTCCCACTGGGGATGTGCCCGCAACCAAGGTACATGCCCTTGACCGGAATCGAACCCGGGACCCCTCAGTCCGCAGGCCGACGCTCTATCCACTGAGCCAAACCGGTTTCGGCTCCTCTTTACTTTTTATCCAATTCCAGAAATTTCACCACTTTGCTTTCTCTCGCTCCCTTAATCTACCACCAATGGAATTCATGTAACCCTCCTTATGTCTCCACCTTTGATTCTAATGTATAAAATAATCTGCAAAACTATCTTTTTTTTTTTTTAAGCATTGTCTCAATTCATTGAGATTTTGCTTCCTGGAAATTGTCTACAGTTTGGTTCAAATAAACTCATGAAATTTCTCTAAAGGTTTGGACATTTCTTAAGTTGAAACCCTCAAAACCAGAGCCCACATCACTGGGCACTATTTTCTATTTGCTGGATGGTAGGAAGGATGGGGTTTCCAAACATTGTAAAGAGGTAAGAGGAAATACTTGTCCTCTGCATGGAGAGTTAGGAAAGGAGAAAAGAAATCCTCCACCCTGGATTGGGTTAATCCATCAAAACCATCATTGAAAGTTGTTTTTATAGAAGTTGAACATTCGCACCCCACTCTACCTGGCGCTTCCTTAAAATGCAAATGAACAAAGAAGGGTATCTGCAGTTAGTTATTTGACCTAAGATTAATTTCTAGCCCTTTCCTGAAAGTAATTTTTTATAAATGAGAACTAGAGAAATTGGGTACTTTGAAGAGATGCAGAGAGGAGGGCATGACCAGAGATTGTGACCAGGCAAAGAATGGGAAGGCTGTGAGGGTTTTGCTGTAGCCTTGCGCAAGTAAAGTTATA
Organism: Plecotus auritus; assembly: GCF_963455305.1. Classification (NCBI taxonomy): domain Eukaryota; kingdom Metazoa; phylum Chordata; class Mammalia; order Chiroptera; family Vespertilionidae; genus Plecotus; species Plecotus auritus. Next base: position 65,917,551 of record NC_137776.1, on the reverse strand, counting down.
TTTACTTCCCAAACCGCAGACTTAAAATACTCATGTAATTCTGTTTTCCAGTGCAATAATATCAGTTTGTTCCTTCCAACTATTTATTCATCCTGTACTTGCTGACCATGTCTGTCTTCTCCATGGTCACACCTACTTGGTCTAGACCAGTGGTCGGCAAACTGCGGCTCGCGAGCCGCGGTTTGCCGCTCTGTTGACTAATGAGTTTGCCGACCACTTAGGGAAAAACACTTAAAAAACATTTTAATAATGTACTAATGTCTTTAACCTGAAGTCAAAACTTCTGGGTAAGGGTAATGCCTTACGCAGTGGTCGGCAAACTCATTAGTCAACAGAGCGGCAAACCGCGGCTCATGAGCCACAGTTTGCCGACCACTGGTCTAGACTATATCTCTCTTGCACCAAACTGAAAACTTTCTAACCCTATCAGTGAACTAGGATAATACAATGCTCTCCTCTCTCACTTGCCATGGGCCCCAAATAGAGATTTTGAACCCTAATAACTTTATGCATACCTCAGTGAGCGTCCAATAAATTCTGTACCCTCAGCCTAAACCCCCACAACTGCTTTTCTGAGGAGAGATGAGACCAGGCCAAGCCTTCAATGTTCAATGCAGTGATGCCTAAGGGATTTAAGGGATTTCTGGACCAGAAAGTTGTTTTTTTCAAAGGAATCCAATATCACTGGAGGAACTAAGAAAGTGTAAGAGAAATGAACATAATGGAAGCAAATGGGAGGCAATTTGGCAGCAAGAGTAGAGACACTAGGTAGCAAAGAATGACCTTCAAGAAAGAGAAGCAAAAGCTGCCAAGACATTGACTGTCAATCAACAGGAAATGACATTCACAGCAGAGCAGTGCGGATAGCACCAGACACCTGCACAAAAAGAAAACAAAATTTGGTATACTTTAAGGTATGACAACTTTTATAATTATTACCTACTATTTTGATCATCTTCAAACTTAGAATGTTGTGGGGAAGCGAGGACCATATTTTTCTTAACTTTATGACAATCTACCCATTCACCTTTTCCCCAAAACTTCAAGGATTTGTGGCCTGGGGAAATTAGTGTTAGACTAGCTGCTGGAATGTCCTAGGACTCTGAAACAAAATTACTTTTCTGGAACTGATGTATTTACCTGATAACCACAATAAACCAAGGACTGCAACAGACCTTACCCAAGGAGAAAGCAGACAGAGGATAAGGGAATCCTACATCACTGGGGATAGTTTAGGACTTGCCAAATTGTGCACACTTTTTCTTTTAAATTTTCTCTACAAGCCTGGCAATGTTTAGGGAAAACTGAAGTAACATTATCAGGGTTAAGTTCATGATCAGTGCTTCATCCCAAACCCCATACTTTATAATTGACTTACTACAAATACTATCAGGGTTTTTCTTAAAATTTCTACTGAAGTTTTTGTTCTTGTTATTATTAATGGCTGCTGACTCTGCACCAAGTTACACAAATGTCCTACCAGGAAAGTGTCTGTGACAGACAGAATTAATAAAAATGTAGATGATCACTGTATCTTTAGCTATAGTTGCCAATGCAAATGAGTCAGAGGGTTTGCTTCAGACACTGAGTTAATTGTGAAACTCTGGAGCGGGAAATGCCATTGGAGAGTGCTTGCTGACCTCACAGTTGCAAAAACTATTTAAAAAGATGTGGAAACCAGATGTTTCAGTCGCATTGCAGCCTCTGCACTGAGAATTTATCCTGAGGAGTCCCTAATAGGCTATTATTTCTCTACAGCTGAGATATGATCATCCTAATTTACTTATTTGTCTTGCTGTGGGAAGAGGCGCACGGATGGGGATTCAAGAATGGAATTTTTCATAACTCCATATGGCTTGGTAAGAAACTGTACTTATTGAACTTCTGGTTGAGAATGTCACTTCTTTGAATTTGTGGAGAAGTGAATCAAAGCAGTAGATTTTTCTGTTCTGGTCAAGCCTGGTGTTTTCAAAGAAAATGTTTAGGAAAGATAACTTTTGGAATGTCTATACCCTTTTTAAAATAGTGTTCCTGCCTTCTAAGATTTAAAAATAGCTTTTTATAAAGTTGTTCAGTAGGAAATAGAGGTTAATACTTATATTCTATATGAAAATATATTTAAAATTTTTCAAAGCAGATGTGGTGGTATAGTGGGAAATGTTTCTTTAACAAAAACATCAATGTATGTTTTGTTTTTATTTCAATGCATTTGCAATCAGATTTTATAGCAGGTAATTGTAACAAAATCATAACAGGTAAATCAGAATATACAATAACTTTATAATCATTGCTCCACGTACTCTGACCTGTAGTATATATCTTACTTTTTCCAAATAGTCTTTTGACTAGTTTGACAAAGTCAATGTATTGCTGAATGCATTCTTACCACTCTGGTTCCTTTTGTTTGAGCTATCCATGTACTTTTCTACCCTTTTTGTTAGACAAGGAACGTTCCTTTTGCTGCTTTGTTTTGTTAAATGTTAGTGAAGAATTGATTGGACCTAACTGTGAATATAAACAATAAACAAACAAACAAAAAAGCTAAATACTGAGAACCCAAAATACCCTTTATAGTATTCTGAACAATGCTTTAATTCTCATGATGCAAATTAATATTGCTTTATGTTCATTATTGTGTTTGATAGTGAAAATATTTTTGAATTCTTAAGAAGAAAATTGAGGGATTCTTGTATAAAATAAAGAAATAAAGAGAAAGCAAAATTAACTTTAGGCCAGAGCGTGGTTTTATGCTTGCTAAGCAGTGCACAGTTGTAGAATATTTCAGCATGTCTCTCCCTGGTAATAGTAACTGCAGCCATGCGGATTTAATTAAAAAGCTTGATTTGCAATGCACAGCCTTGCCGCCTCTTTTTTCAGCTTGAGCCAGTGAACTAGCTTCATGCTGAACACTGAGATCTATTTGGCAAAACTGGGGTCTGGAATTTACCAGAGGAATGAAGGCATCTCTGTTTATTTTCACTGCACACAATCAAACTAAGGAGATAGCCACAGATTTGTTAGAGAGGAAAAAGATGGTCACGAAGCTAGTAAGAATTAAACCCATATGGATGAACTTCGAAATGCTGTAAAACTCTCTAGTGCTCAAGTAATTAGGAGCTGTTGTCGTTGGTGTTTTTAAAAGTGATCTTGTATTTTACAAAAATATAAACCTGCACAATAGAAATTCTGTCCTGGTGGTAGAGAGAAGCAAACCCAAATGTTTGTTAATAGTGCTGCAAATTTGAGGCTTGGGGTAATTGCACATTGCTCCAATCTGGGACAAATTATTGACCAGTCAGCCTAGCACGAATTGTTTACCGTTGGTTAGGTCCATATAGCATGAGAAACTATTTAAGGAGGAAGGAGAGTTGGATTAGAAGGCAGGACTCAGCTAGCAACTATCAAGAACAAGGCACTTGAAACCCTTGGACTCAGTGCCACACCAGTAAAATGAGGAAACAGAGGACCCCTAAGGTTGGTTTTTAACTCTGGTATCATAAATTGAACCAACATGAATGGGGACTGTCTGTACTTGCATTGCCCACTAGTGTCCAAGTAAGCAGGAGTAGGACTTGATCCTCTGCATCTAGCAAACTACCTAATGGTACATGCTCAAAACAACCAGACTGGAAACTAGTGAAAGTTTCGTTAATGAGACTTTACCATAGGAAGGACAGTGGAAGTAGGTAGGTTTCAAAGGGGAAAATGAGTTTTGTGTTCTCTGATCTAAACTAGTAAGTGTCAAGTTGACTGAGGTCTTCAGTAATGGGCTTTTACCATATAATGTACAAAAGGACCCGTTGGCGTCCAGAAAAAAAAAAAAAAAACAGAGAAAATGCCATGCAGCATTCCTATTGAACTGTGGCAGTGTCACCTTCAGCCTGGGGAGGACAGCAAGGAACAATCTTTCTAACACTGCTGGCTTCATGTCACTGCATGCCAAGATATATGTGTTCTCATTGGCAATGGTCTTGATGGTGACTGATTGCCCAGGTTAGGGTACAAGGACTGAACCATAATCTGACAATCTACATAGAACTGTTAGAGCTACGGTATGATTATTACCCTGAGAATCTTTTCTCATTGTTTCCATGGCAAAATGCACTCCAAACTCAAAACAAGCCTTTTAAGTAGTGATCTACTGGGAGATAACTCATGTGTGATTTAACACTACTGAAAATATGTTGGGAACAAAAATGTGAGCTAAAAAAGGACAAAACAGTTAAAGAACTTAGGAACCGGTAATTAGGTGTGCTCAGGACTTTCTCTGCTGCGTTTGAATCTAGTTTTCTTCTCTTTAATGAAATATTTGTTTGCTTTGGATTCCTTTCAACTTTCCCTCTGTTTTTTATTTGTTTACTACACTCTCAATTATTTTGTATTAGTCATTTCCCTCAAATGGATATTGTGGCTTATTTTTCTCCATCATTGCAAGCTGACATAATGGATCAATTTTCATGGTTTCTTTGCCTTCACCTCCTTTTTTCTCCTATTAGTTACCTTTCCAAGTTTTTATGTAACTTAAAGCCAAAAAAAGGTCAAAACTTGATCACCTTTGGTAGTGTAGAAATGCAATGTTGTACTGAAACCCTTTCAGGCTGTCAGTTCAGAAACTTAATTTAGCCTCAAGTTTCTGTCTATGTCCCCCGGTTTCCCTAAAATTCCCCCTCATTCATATTTTTCCCCAAAGCTTTCTAATAATGAAAATGTAGCTACCCAATGCTGCTGACCCAAAGAACCCTTTGGCAGGAACAATAGCTGATGTAATCTTCCGTCTAAGGTCACAAAATTTCCCTTGTTCTGCAAGAATGCAAGTAGTGCATTTACGACTTTTTGTGAATTCACAGAACAAGCAGCAGGCGTATATCACAGAGAAGCTCGATCAGGCAAATACAAGCTCACCTATGCAGAAGCAAAGGCGGTGTGTGAATATGAAGGCGGCCGGCTCGCCACCTACAAGCAACTAGAGGCAGCCAGAAAAATTGGTAACTGATTTGACAATGGTTTTCTTTCTTGTTCACCCTTGGGAAAAAATATCCCACCTTTCCTGTAACCCCTTAATAAGACTTCTCTACTCACCTCTGCTAATAGTTCTCTAAGTCCCCATGATATCTCTCATCTCTGCCCCACTGCTTTTCCCATCTTCTCTGCCTACAACTAGGTAGTGGAAAGTTCCTAATACTAGTAACTTATTTGGGGTTACAACCCACTGTGGGCTAATAAATAAAAATCAAAAGAAAATGAAGGCATCTCGATATCATTTCAATTCCTCAGAAATTTAAAGCCATTGCTATTCATTTTAATATTCCTCTATCTCTTCTTGACTTCTGAGTATGGTTTTCCTCATGTGTTGAGCGATGTTACTATGTTGAGTCTTACAAGAAAATTTACTTGGTAGAAGAAATACTGAATTTAGTGGCTTTTTTCAAAATGTTTCAATTTTTTTCATTTTTCTTTTTTTCAACATTAAATGGGAGAATGCATTTGTATTTCAGGATCCAAAGCTGTGAGGAAAAGGAGGATAAGCAAGTTATAAGATGGTAGGAGAAAGGAATTGGGAAGATGATGTCAGGAGACCTAGTGGAAAAACCCAGTAATTAACTAGTGGTTTTTTTATTTATTTATTTAGAAAAGGGGCCGGGGGGGGGGGGGGCGGGGGGGCGGGGAGGCTGCTACCATCTCTCCTGGGCTTTCAGGAGAATCCAAAAGACCACCCTACTTGGAACTCTTCTCCATTGAAGAAGCCCTTTGCGGATAGAAAAGTACCTGGCAAAGCTTATGCTGGCAAAAATACAGGTGTTCTCCAAAATGCCCCAAGTCTCCCCAGATAACTGCTCAGCCTGTTCCCACAGGACTGAGTGTGACAGTGACTGGAATGATGGATACAAAGCCAGAGTCATTACTAGCTGCCCTGGACTTCAAGTAAAATTGTTCTTGGATGCCATTGGCAAGTATTTAAACAGCCTCTGAAGTTGAGCAAGAAAAACAGGGCTGAGGCTTTGTTTGAAATTTATGAGCGCTTTTATCCCTCTTCACATTTTAAAAAATATTAGCAATATCTTGATTAAACCTGAAATAGAAATGACAAACTATGATTTGAAAAAAAAAATAGTTTTCAGGACCAATGGTACTTTCAGAAATTATCTCATTGCACTGGATAGGTCATTGGTTAAAAGAAGCCAGCTCTGAACATGCAATGTTTTCAGATTCATGGGGTTAAGATTTCGAGTTCACCTTCATCTTTCTTTATTTTTTAAGTAATATGTCATTTCTTACTAAAAGTCAGATGTCATATTTTTATATGTGTTTCAATTTTTATTTTTATTTTTAAGAAAACCGTTTTTTTCCTTTTCCATGAACTGAATTTGGGCAGCTAAGAAACTGTCAGTGTTGGAAAGGACCATCTTTGTAAAGATGATGTTCTCTCAGCTGAGCCAGTTTACCTGTTAAGTGTAAAACCCTTTCATTCTCTTGCAGGATTTCATGTCTGTGCTGCTGGATGGATGGCCAAGGGCAGAGTTGGATACCCCATTGTGAAGCCAGGGCCCCACTGTGGATTTGGAAAAATTGGTGTTATTGATTACGGAATCCGTCTCAATAGGAGTGAAAGATGGGATGCCTATTGCTACAATCCACATGGTTTGTTAAAAATAATAATTTTGTACTTTGCAAAAACAGTTACTTGTTACTACAATGTTGTTAAAATGAGATAGCTTATTTTTCCAGAGATAAATCAGTTTAGTGATAGTAACTAATAATTATCATTCATAGAGTGATTATGCTGTGTCAATCTGCACTGTCACTCAATATTCACCACCCTACAAGGAGCTATTTTTATACCCATTTTAGAAATCAGGAAACTGAGAGTTAAGAATTTAAGCAACTTACCCAAAATTCTGTAGCCAATAATTAGTAGGCAGGCAGAATTGTGAATTTAGGTCTTGTTTGTGCCATGGAACTTCCTGACCACAAAGCAGGGGGGGGGGGGAAACAGGTTATGAACTCACACTTAATTAAAACAATAAAGTGGTACTACCAAATGTTAACTGTTCAAAGTTATCCCTTTGCTAGAATGGGGAAAAGGAAAGAGAATAAACAAGCTTCCTAATTTATTTTTGTGCATCAATTCTTAGACTTCCAAACTAAGCAACTCACACTCTGTGGTTTGTTTCAATAGTTACATATTGGGTATACTAGTCATTATTATATAGTATATTTTTATTCCTATTCTTATTCCATGGTGGGTCGTAGCTAGGAAAATTTAAGGAGCAAAATTAACTCTATATAATTACTATAAAGAGTTACTCTTTGTTCATATTCTTAGAGAAAAAAAATACACTATTCCTTTTGGATGTAATTTCTCCAGGATAATATTACAAAGTGTTAAAATGTGTTACAAAGTCTTCCCTGCATTTATGATCATAAACATCCTCAGGTGGTGTCCCATTTGTATCTACCTTATAAGAAAGTCCATAACACAGAGGAGAATTAAAATGAAGTTTCAGAATATTATTATAGAATTTATTATTTAATGATATTAACTACTGTTCTCATGCTTTTAACTAATCTATATCTCAATATAATGTGTATTTCATGTAGAAAAGAATTTTGCCTAGAGCTATCACCTATTCCCACTTGAGACAAAATGAATAAATGCAGTGCATTTATATAGGACTATAATTTCCAAATCACTTTGAGATACTTTAAGCCTATCCAGTACTACACTGTATTTAATCCTATATTTAGTCATTGTTAATAATTCATAAACCTTCTTTTCCTTCTCTCTCTCTTCATCTCTTTCTTTTTCTTCAATATATTTATACAGGCAACTTTCTTTTAACTCTCAAGAGTAACTTTTATTTCCAAATATATTCTCTGATTCTTCTTTTGCTTGATAAATTTGAGGCTCTCTGAGCATTTTATTCCATTGTTTTCATAAGTCAAAGTCTAGGGGAGATGACGAAGTGCTAATGGAAAGGTTCTTACAGTATTTTATTGCCCTTTTGTAAAAATATTACTTTAATTACAAATTTTATAAGCTTTTTTTACTTCTCATAGAAGCTGAATTCTTTTTACTCTGTAAATATGTGTACAGAATCCTGAATTCAACGATATGCTGATTATTTAGGATTATTTGGTTAACTACATGGCAAATGAGGACTGCCTCAACTAGCATTGGGAGAAGAAGAGCTCATTGAAAAATAATTGGCATAAAAAAATTACAACAATCAGAAAAAATAAGATAATTATTGTTAATTACTCAATATCACCAAATTACAGCTGATTGAAGTCAGATGAATAGGGTCATTAAGAAATGTTTAGAAGTAAACTTGCTCATTCAAGTTCTGAATGTATGAACTGATGTTGACTGCTTTTTATATGAACACTTTTTAAAAAATAATTCTTTATTGTTGAAAGTATTACATATGTCCCTTTTTTTCCCCATTGACCCCCTCCAGGCCACTCCTGATGCCTGCCCCAGGCCTTCACCACCCTATTGTCTGTGTATATGAACACTTTTAAACCAATTAAGTCCTCAGGGACCTAATCAACTTTGTGAATCTGTCCTTTTCTAAATAAAAAGAGATGAGGCAATAACTATATATGTAACATAAAATATACAGCTGAATAGATAAAGCTAAATAGACAACTAAAATAATCCAATATTTGAATTTTTATCCTAATCTAATGATATATACAACAAAGAAAGGGCGCTATGGGGCAGAGCGAGTCACTCCAAATGCTTGCACTGTACATACTTATGAACACATATAAACTATGTATTGTATAAATTGTAATAATACAATAAGAATAACTTACATTTTGTATAACGTCCTTTTTTAAATCTTATTTGTTGGGTATGAACATATCGCTTTTTTAAAAATATACTTCTTTTTTTATTTAAGAGAGGAAGGGAGAAGGAGAGAGAGAGAGAAACATCATTGATGGGCTCCCTCCTGCACGGCCCCTACTGGGGATCGAGCCCACAACCCAGGCATGTGCCTTTGACTGGAATTGAACCCAGGACCCTTCAGTCCACAGGCCGATGCTCTATCCACTGAGCAAAACCGGCTAGAGCTGTATAATGTCCTTAAGTTATCATCTATATTTTATCCCCAGAATAATCCTGAGTGGGAATTAATAGGGGAGGCATGATTACATTCAATTACCAATGAAGAAACAGGTATAGGATGGTCACAGAGTGCTCAAACCAGATCTATGAACTTCCTTTTATTTTTAATATATTTTTATTGATTTCAGAGAGAAAAGGAGAGGGAGAGAGAAACATCATTGATAAGAGAGAATCATCCATCAGCTGTCTCCCACATGCCTCCACACTGGGGATTGAGCCCAAACCTTGATGTCCTGGTTCACAGACTGATGCTCAACCACTGAGCCATGCCGGCTGGGCTCTGACCTCCCCAGCCTTTCTAAGGTCCCGTTCTGCCTTAGAGATAAGCTTCCTTAACTTCAATGGCAGTAAGAATTCTAACAAGATTTTTTAAAAATAGTTACTTTAATGGAGAATATTCTTGGAAAAAATCTCTAATTGATAAAGAGAAAAATATCTTCAAATGCTACCCTGAGTCAGCACTAGCACCACCACTCAGATTATTTTTATGTTTCCAGGTTTGGTTTGGTCTTTGAAGATACTGGATACTTACTTGATATGGAATTAAAATTAATCAGGGCCCCTCCATACCTTTCTCTCTTGGTCATACTGTAAGTGATTGGTTCTGGAAGAGATTGTTCTTATAACAGGTTATGTGACACAACATAAATATGTAAAATGAAAAATAACTTAAAAAAACATAAATATCTTCACCAAATCCTCAAATAAGATTAAGGTGTTAGTTTAAAACCAGGAAAAAAAGTATAGGAAGATTAAAAATTATTCCTTTCAGCTGGATTAGAGTGACCTCCAAGGTCTTTTGTAATCTTAAAATTCTATAATGATTTCCCAAACAGAATATATTGGACTCATTATTCTACATATTCCAGTCTCTAAAGACACAGTGGTGACACCACAAGACAAAAACACCTGACTGGGCTGTTGGTAACATGAATATATGTATTTGTTAAAACATATGGAAGGGTTCACATAATATTTGTGCATTCTATGTTTATAAAATATAAATAAAAAGACATCCCCCAAAAAATCTAACCAAGGATACAATTAATTAACTATTTTTTTGCTATCTTACTTTTTTAATTCACAAATGTCTGCTTATTTTAGAGAATTGAACAACTATTGATGAAAAATACATTTATTCTTTAGCTACAGGAATACATTATATACTATAGATGCTGTATGTTAAACCATTTCTTTACTTTTTCATAAAGGGTTATAAATAAATGAACACTAAGATGTGAATATCATTTTAAAGTAGGAATAATTTTTTCTAATGCTTTCTTATCTTTCCACTCCCCTCACCTCCCCCCCATTCCAGCAAAAGAATGTGGTGGAATCTTTACAGATCCAAAGAGAATTTTTAAATCTCCAGGCTTCCCAAATGAGTATGATGATAACCAAGTCTGCTACTGGCACATTAGACTCAAGTATGGTCAGCGTATTCACCTGAGTTTTTTGGACTTTGACCTTGAAGATGACCCATCTTGCTTGGCTGACTATGTTGAAATATATGACAGTTATGATGATATCCATGGCTTTGTGGGAAGGTAAGTGTTGTTTTCTCATACAGAAAGTTAAAGGAACACTCAATATTGTGTTTGATGTTTCTTTAATTTTTCCCCAACTGTACCTACAATATTGATTTTCCAGTGTTCCTACACTCCTACATCATATCCTTTTTTAACAAAGATTTTTCTTAGCATGTTAAGTCATAGTCAGTTGCTACTTATTATTAAAATAGTGATATATCGCTGCCTTTTGATTATTGTTAAGTTGTAACAATTATTTAAATAGTCTATTTATGGCCCTAACCGGTTTGGCTCAGTGGATAGAGCATCAGCCTGCGAACTGAAAGGTCCCAGGTTCGATTCCCGTCAAGGGCATGTACCTTGGTTGCGGGCACATCCCCAGTAGGGGGTGTGCAGAAGGCAGCTAATCGATGTTTCTCTCTCATTGATGTTTCCGACTCTCTATCCCTCTCCCTTCCTCTCTGTAAAAAATCAATAAAATATATTTTTAAAAAATAAATAAATAAATAAATAAATAGTCTATTTATGAAGACCTCAAGATTGACTAACAACATGAGGGAGAAAGATGTGAGATGAGAACTTTGTCGGGGTTTTTAAGTGTTCTAATTTCTGTCAACCTTTAAAAATAATTATAAATTCAGTAATGGGTGCCTTTCTTCTGTGTACAAAGCAATGGGCTAAGTATTGTGGGTATACGGTAAATAAGCAAAGCATAGTCCCTGCTTTCATACAAGTTAGCTAAACCTACAAAGGGCAGCTTCTTAAAAATAGCTTTCTTTGCCATAAAAAAGAAGTGCTCTTTTCCGCAATATTTCTTTCTCCCTTGGTCTTCAACATGCTGGGACATAATTTTTTTGTGTTCTCTCCTTAAATCTTTAATGCAGTTTACATTTTCAGAGCCTTACAAAATATTTCAATTTAAAGAGTGTGCAATTAGGTGTTTTATATATTCAGGTCACCATTTAATAATGTGTATTTTAGACTATCCATTATCAATAGAATATCAATTCTCCATTATCCATGACTACATATAAAAATATGTATACTATTTTTTAAAGGTCTTCAACAGGCTGTAAATTTATATTGTGTAATTTACCTTTATAATAGATCCCCCTCCCCCCTCTGGAATAAATTACACTTTCAAAAACTGACAAAACTCAACGTTTATATAATGTGCAAGGGAGCTCCTTTCAAGATATGATTCATATAAAAATGAAACCCTCTTATATCTATAAGGTCCAAGTAATTTTTCCACCTTTAAATCTGTCTACTCCAGAATTCAAAATATACTACTACCAACTATACACCCATTGACTTTCAATTGTGAAGAAAACTTTATGAGATTAATCAGAGACAAATTTTTAATTTTTTCAAGAAGATTCAAATTGTCTACTAGACAAATAGTTTTGTAGGTGCACAGAGTAGAAATGCCACATATCCTTCCTTAAGAATCTCATTAATAGTTTGAGAAGTTTACTTCAAATAATGTACATTGTTCTCACTTACAAACTGAAATTAAAAAAAAAACAATAAGACATCATAAAATAACAGAAAAATAAGCCATTACCTGGGGGAAATAAAGCACTTTAGTTATCAGTAAGAGCTCATTGCAGTAGCTGTATAATGTTCATTTGCGTGAATTCTCTTTAAAATTCCCTTTCAGATACTGTGGAGATGAGCTTCCAGAAGACATCTTTAGTACAGGTAAGGGCTCTAAATTAAGGAGCAAAACTATGATTTGTTTTCTCTCAGTGTCACTGAAAGTGAAGGACCCAGTAGTCATCACTGTTTACTTTTTTAAAGTTGAGAGACCTGCTTGCTGGCTTATAAATTCCAAGTATTTATTTATACCTAAAGAAAGATCTGTGCCAACTCCTTGCACTGAAAACGTGTAGACTCTTGTTATTTGTGGGAAATACAGACTGAGATAGTCTTGAGTATGCACATCCATGAATACTGCCGTGGCTTATGATTTCCATAAAATGTAATAAAAGGCCAAGATTTTTCATTGATAAAGAATTAAAGTAATTTATAAAGTCGTTAAAAATACCGTCTATCACTGAAAAATTTTTACCTTATTTATTGCATTTTTATCTTAGTATAGCATTTTCCAGAGAGAGTTGTAAAAAACACAGTACTGTGGAATGTTTTTAATAGGTGTTACATGAGAAAGGGCTCTTAGGTCAGGTAAATTTGGGTAACATTGAGTTAAATAATGTTAAACAGGTTTCTTTATTTGAAGATGTCAGAGACTTTTTAATATGTTAATTATGCATAGCAAGCCTCAAACGGCTAACTATGGTAGGTAACCTTTTCCAAATCTTTTTTTCTCCTGCAAATTATTTTGTGTGACTTTGTTCCACGAAATGTACCTCAAGAAATGTCCTTATAGTAGCATAAATTTATCTCATTAAGTAATACCACTGCTATTAACCCAAACTCATATTTTCTAAGAACTTGTATTTTCTTATATATCATTTTTAATGTAATCACCAGCATTAGTATTTGGCTTTTTGCATGCTCAATTTTTCCTCCAAGTCATTAAATTATCACAATACTATGCAACTAAAAATAATAGTCCGTAAGCTCAGCTACTGCTACCTAAATTATTCCCACGCCCTAGCCTTTCAATACCCACAATTCTCATTTATTTGTCATTATTGCAAGTCATGGAACTACTTGTTCAATTCTTGAATGAATAATGCTTAAAACTTACTAATTCATTACTCTGTTACAATTTCCATAGGATTAGTAAAGTATTAAACCTTTTGTTTATCTCTATTTTTTTCTTGAGGATATATTTTATGTTAACAGAAAGTTAAAAGAAGACATCATATGAGCTGTAGGAGGTAGTTGGGAGATGAAAACTCTATTTTTAAAGAGAGAGAGAGAGAGAATCAAAAGGAAGCCCTGAAACTTGCCATTTTTGTCTGCTAAGTTAAAGGAGAGTAACATCTTTCTTCTTTTGCATCCTCTTCCTCCCCAGGAAATGTCATGACCTTAAAGTTTCTAAGTGATGCTTCAGTGACTGCAGGAGGTTTCCAAATCAAATATGTTGCAGTGGATCCTCTATCGAAATCCAGTCAAGGGAAAAATACAAGTACTACTTCTACTGGAAATAAAAACATTTTAGTTGGAAGATTTAGCCATTTATAAAACAAAACAGGACATTTAGTATTTATGTTGTATCTTTTGGAACCCCTTGGATCTCACTTTTATATTATTATTGTTATTAACATTTATTTATTACTTTTCTAGATGTAAATGTTATGCCTGATAATTTTGAGAAAATTGGAAAATGCAGAAAATTTTAAATGAGAAAATAAAATCTCTCATAATCCCATTGCATGAAAATAACAGGTGTTAACATTTATATATTTTTCTTTTAGTCATTTTTTTATTTGTGGTATCTGTATATATGTTCCTATATGTATTTGTATTTGAAGTTTTGGAATTCTGCTATCTGACTTAAGTATTTTCCCATAACATTGAGTATTATGCAAAAACATGATTTTGAACAGCTGTAAAATGTTCCATATGATTTTTCCATACTTTATTTAAGCCTGTCTCTATTGTGGGAATTTTAGATTGTCTTCATAAACATTGCTTCAATAAACATATTTGAACATATGCATTTGTACAGCTCTCTAATCATTTGGGGGAGGGTCCTAGAAGTGGAATTACTGGGTCAGAGATTAATTAAAATGGAATTTTCTTTTTTGATAAGCAAAAAATGACATAACATTGTGGTTTTTGTTGCCAGAAGGTGGTGTGGGTGAAATTCCTCCATTGCCAGTGGGAGTGGGGTACTTGCGATATCTTGAGAAAAAGAATTATCTAAGATGCATTCAGGAGAATGAATGATTTTTATTTGTGTGAAATTATATTCCTCAGTTTGCGAAGTCCCATTTCTCTTAATCTAGTCCTGGAAAATGTGCAGCTGGGGCTTCAATAAAGCTAGAAGCAAAGCCAGTGTCCAGAGAGTTTCTGTTCCATGGTGGATTTGGGTCCAATGTAACATCAGGCTACAGTCCATTAGTCCATTGTGTGGAATCCACATCCATGTGGGCCACCTGGGTGAGTGCAGAGTGTGCAAGGCCACAAGCCAGGAGCACCAGAGGGCCAAAAGAGCCAGCTCCCTTTGTTCAGGAGCTTAGGATCTCAGATTTCACACCCTCGTAGTGGCCACGCCTATTTTGGCCAATGCCCTTCTCTCAGGTGTGACTAACAGATAAACACCTTCCCACATCACCCAGACCTTACTGGGCATGTGTTTAAATTGCAGCTTCCCTCTGCTCCTTTCCAGTTATTAATATTATAACCAGGTTATTACAACATGGTGTGGGAGGCAGATACAGGATAGAAGGGGACAATGGGGGAGGGGGGGGTAAAGGGGATATCTGTAATATCTTCAACAATAAAGATTTTTAAAAAACAGGTTATTACAATGATATCAGTTTGAATTTGCAGTGTGATTGATGGTTGGTTTACAGTTGTATTTTTATCCAATTTTATTTCTTTTGTGAATTATTTTTCTATGCCTTTCACCCACTTTTTTAAACCTGTGTCATTTTTTTTCTTACTGATTTGTCTATTAGGTATATGATTTCATGTCTGTCATACATGCTGCAGTGTAATTTTGTTTGTAGTTTGATTTTTTTGTAATGTTTTTAATGCATTAGAAGTTAAATTTTAGTTGCTGTCATACTTATTGCTGCGGTCTCTTATCTTTATGTTTGGCATGAATATTCCTATTACAAATTGTCGAATGAACTCAAAAAGAATTAAGAGGCTTTGCTAGAATATAAATGACAGAGATTTAGTCAAGGATCTTAGAGTTTGCAAACTGGAAACACAGCTAAGCAAAACCTAGATGTGTTCTGAAGGAGAAAGGAAAGCTGAGGGTTGGTTCTTATAGGATGTAGTACAATCTTAAGAAGAATCAGTCCTGAGTTCTTAGTGTCAGGATTGGTCCAAGTTGTTGTAGACAAAACAGGGGCCACATACTAAACACGACAAGCTCAGGGAAGGCCTGAATGACTACAAACTGAGAGTCCAAAAGCAACCACCTAAGATGGTCTGAACATAAAAATTCATAACTAACAAGTCAAGGCAGTAATCACATCCTAGGCCTGTAGCTTCCTTGACAAAGGTCAATGCTTGCTTTAAGTGAGACTGTCTATTGTCTTTTTGCATCTAAAATGACATACCTTTGGAATGTCAGAGTAATCCCTTTTTCCAGACCCCTCAAGGTACAACTACAATATCAGAGCAGAGATCACAGAACCCCTTATTGTTATCTTGCTCTCCCACATACCGTTTCCATGGGCTGTAAATATTAATTGTTATCTATCCTATACCCACCAATGTAGAAGTATTTGTCTCTCCATTTTAGTCTCTATCCAATCTCAGAGATTTCCTGTCTTTATTTCTCCCACCTCTCTAATCTACCACCCATGGATTTCATGTACCCCCATTTATGTCTCCTCCTTTGATTCTAATGTATAAAATAAGCTGCAAAACTGCCATTCTCCACAGCATTTTCTCAATTCATTGAGATTTTGCTTCCTGGCAATTGTTGTCAGTGTGGCTCTCAAATAAACTCATGAAAATTCTCTCCAGGTAATCTTCAGATGTCCAGTGGTCTAGACAATGGAACAGTTTCTTCTCGAGGTCATTCAGATGGTCATCAAACTGGCGCAGGCCTGGAAAGTTAAGAAGTTCCCAGACTAGTTAAGGCAAGAAGAGAATTGTTTCCTCATGCCTCAGCCTACTTTGTTTTGTTTTGTTTTTGTTTGTTTGTTTGTTTAAATATATTTTTATTGATTTCAGAGAGGAAGGAGAGGAAGAGAGAGATAGAAACATCAATGATGAGAGAGAACCACTGATTGGCTGCCTCCTGCCTGCCCCGTACTGGGGATCAAGCCCACAACCCAGGCTTGTGCCCTTGACGGGAATCGAACCTGGGACCCTTCAGTCTGTAGGCTGATGCTCTATCCACTGAGCCAAATCAGCCAGGGCATCAGCCTACTTTGTTTTAATAATTTAGCAGCGTAACCATAGTAAGTCCATTTTATATCTTCACTCTATTCCTCAAAGTTTAGATATATACTCATTTACATTTTATTCTTGTTGCTTTATGGCTTTGCTTTTTTAGAAGGAAAAAGTCATAGTTGCTACTTTGTATATGAGGGGTAAAGTCACTATTTAGCAAAAATGTATGTGC
Source organism: Plecotus auritus (assembly GCF_963455305.1). Classification (NCBI taxonomy): domain Eukaryota; kingdom Metazoa; phylum Chordata; class Mammalia; order Chiroptera; family Vespertilionidae; genus Plecotus; species Plecotus auritus. The sequence continues at coordinate 65,900,663 of NC_137776.1, read as the reverse complement.
TAGGTACTATTCTGGACACTTGGGAAACACCCAAGAACCAAATGAACAAAAATCCCTAGACTTGCGGAGCTTATGTTCTGGTTGGGGGAGAGACACAATAATCAATAAACATGCTAAATTAGTAAACTGCATGCTGGAAATAGATGTTGTATTGCTTATTAAACTAAATGGAATAAGTGTAGATTGGGAAAAAAAAAAAAGGCTATGAACTAAACCCTGGAAGAGGAAGATTAGCAAAGAAGACTGAATTAGGAGGAAAATCCTTTGTGGTCCTAGAAGCCAAGTGGAAAATGTATCAAGTTAGAGGAAATGATCAACTGTGCTAAATACTGCCAGTAGGTCGACAAATGAGTACTGAATCTAGCAACACTGAATCTAGCAATATGAAGATCATTGGTGACTTTGATGAGCAATTTCAATGGGGAGAAGGCAAAGACCCAGTTGGAGTTTATTGAAGATGGATCTAGAGGAGAGGATTGGAGATAGTGAAGCTGCCTATCAAGGAAGTGGTAGCTATCAAGGGAACTGAGTTGAAAGAAGGCTTTCCGGTTGGGAATAAATTTAGAGAAGGGAGAGATATTACAGCACTCTCCGTGAGTCTGGGTAGTACTCAGGGTCCTTGTAGGAAGTAGATGGCGCAGTCAAAAGAAAGAGCCTGAGGAGACTATTACAGAGGTACGGGCTTACTTACGGGAAGCTCCCAATGGATGGTGAATCACCGGGTGTTCACCAAAGATGGAGATTCCCCCGAAGAGGAAAGTCAGGGACAGTGATCTGAATCCAGAGAAGGGGCTTAGGTGCTAGAAAAGGGTTGTAATCAGAAATTGGAACAGAGCTTCTGCCAACCCCGGTCAGTGGGGAGCGATTGTGGATGAATACCCCAGCTTCTGCCTCCTGCCACCTTTCTATGTCCTGGTGGTGCCTCCCCTTGTCTGTGTTCAAGTGGAAGTCAGAGTACAAGGAAACCTGGTTGATGCTATCCATAGAGATCAGCGCCAGAGCAAGGAGGAGAAGCTAGAATACACATCTGGAGGAGCAAAAGGAGGACACCTTGCACAGTAGGTGAGAGGAGGCGGGATCTAGTGCACAAGTAGAGGGACAGGCTTTAGATAGGAAGAAGGGCAGTCCTTTTACAGAAGGGGTTCTTAATTTTTTGTGTGTGCCATGAACTCATTAATAATTAAACCTATGGCCGAAACCGGTTTGGCTCAGTGGATAGAGCGTCGGCCTGCGGACTGAAGGGTCCCGGGTTCGATTCCGGTCAGGGGCATGTACCTTGGCTGCGGGCACATCCCCAGTGGGGGGTATGCAGGAGGCAGCTGATCGATGCTTCTCTCTCATCGATGTTTCTAGCTTTCTATCCCTCTCCCTTCCTCTCTGTAAAAATATCAATAAAATATATTTTTAAAAAAATAATAATAATTAAACCTATGGACACTTCTCAGAATAATTTTTTTAAATGCACAAAATACTTTGGAGTACAAAAAAACTAATTTTATTGAGATTCAAATAACTTTAGAAATAGAACCTGTGATATCCTAATGCATATGCTTCTTTATTAATGTTATAAATAATAAGATCTAGCTGTGGGCCTAATAACTATTATAATTTCAAAATAGCGATGCATGTATGTACCACATTATGTGAAAACTGTTTCATGATAATAAATATGATGTCTACTGGTGACAAAAGCATAGGTATTGTTAATGCTATGGTGGTTTACTGTAGTTTGCTGTTTACATCATAGTTTAAGGCAGTGGTCGGCAAACTCATTAGTCAACAGAGCGGCAAACCGTGGCTCGCAAGCCGCATGTGGCTCGCGAGCCGCGGTTTGCTGACCGCTGGTTTAAGGGAATGTTAGATTTAAGTTAAGAGTTCATGGAAATAAAGATTCATTTTTGCATGCAAGATCACCAACGCCTGGATTCAGTCCAAAGATCTGTTGGAGGAAGGCAGAGTGTGAGGACACAGAAGCTGATCTGTGGAGAGATTCATGGAAATCTGCAGAGCAACTATTCGCACTTCTCATTGAAGAGTCAATTCATGAGCCAAGAGTGAGGATGGAGTAGATGTAAAAGGTTTGACAAGACAGGAGAAGGCATGAGACAGTCTTCTAGAAAAGAAAGAAAATAACAGACTAAGGAAATAGCATGTCATTCATTATCAAGAGGCATTAAGGCAGCCGTGGGCAAACTACGGCCCGCGGGCCGGATCCGGCTGTTCTATCCGGTTCTCTTGCTCTCCCCTCCGCTCCTTTACTTTGAATTTATATTAGTTCACACAAACACTCCACCCATGCTTTTGTTCTGGCCCTCCAGTCCAGTTTAAGAACCCATTGTGGCCCTCGAGTCAAAAAGTTTGCCCACCCCTGCATTAAGGGCTCATTTAAAGTTTGTAGGAGACTTTAATAAAAGACTGGTCAGCAAAGTAATGGTTTCCTCCAGCCATTTTCAGCTACACAAGAACAAAGACATGTTATGGAGGGAACTGGAGTCACCAAAGCTGGGGTTCTGCCAAGTGAGTGTGGCAAAAGGATCCAAGGGAGTAGAGGATGTCCATAAGGGAATGTAATGATAACCCATGGAAATTGGTTTGATATGAGGGAAAGAGGACATCAAGAAAATAAGGGACAGCCCTAACTGGTTTGGCTCAGTGGATAGAGTGTCAGCCTGTGGATTGAAGGGTCCAGGTTCGATTCTGGTCAAGGGCATGTACCTGGGTTGCGGGCACATCCCCAGTAGGGGGCGTGCAGGAGGCAGCTGATCGATGTCTCTCTCTCATCGATGTTTCTAACTCTCTATCCCTCTCTCTTTCTCTCTGTAAAAAATCAATAAAATATATTTTTTTAAAAAAATGAGGGACAGTGAAAAAAGTGGTAGACTGGATAAAGTGAAGTTCCCACAAGGGCTCAAAGGACTGTAGAATCAGGGTTTGAAAGATAGGAAGTAAAGAATGAGATTATAACCTAGCCGGTTTGGCTCAGTGGATAGAGTATCAGCCCTTGGAATGAAGGGTCCCAGGTTAAATTCCCGTCAAGAACACGTACCTCGCTGAAACCGGTTTGGCTCAGTGGATATAGAGCGTCGGCCTGCGAACTGAAGGGTCCCAGGTTCGATTCCGGTCAAGGGCATGTACCTTGGTTGCGGGCACGTCCCCAGTGGGAGGTGTGCAGGAGGCAGCTGATCGATGTTTCTCTCTCATCGATGTTTCTAGCTCTCTATCCCTCTCCCTTCCCCTCTGTAAAAAAAAAAAAAAAAAGAACACGTACCTCAGGTGCAGGTTCAATCCCTGGCCCTGGTCGGGGCAAGTGTGGGAGGCAACCAATCAATATGTGTCTCTCACATCAATGTTTAGCTCTCTAGGTCTCTCCCTCTCTCTTCCACTCTCTCTAAAAATAAATAAATGGAAAAATGTCCTCGAGTGAGGATTAACAAGAAAAAAGAATGAGATTTTCAATATAACCTGTTATTGTAGGCAGATTAGTGCCCCCTTCCCAACATGTCTACATACTAATCCCGAGAATTTGTGAATGTTACCGTATGTGTCAAAAGAGATTTTGCACATGTAAGTGAAGAGCCGTAAAATGGGATATTATCCTGGAGTATCCCAAGGGGCCCAATGTGATCACAGGGGTCCTTAAAAGTGACTGAGCAAGGCATACAAAAAAGAGAGTCAAAGAGATCTGACAAAAAATGTGGGAGCAGAGAGATGCATCTTTGATGGATCTGAAGATGGAAGAAAGTGCTGTGAGCCAAGAAATGCAGGTGGCCTCTGGAAGCTGAAAAAGGCAAGGGAAGAGATTCTCCCCTAGAACTTCCAGATCTATTGCATCCTGTTCACAGCTTGATTCTGGCCCAAGGAGACCCAGGTCAGACTTCTGAATGACAGAACTCTAAGATAATACATTCATATTGTTCTAAGCCACTGTGTCACACTTTTTTCTGGCAGCGATAAAAAATGAACACACCTTTTAATCAGTTCCATGCAGGCTTAGACTTTGAGGAATTCAAGTCTAAGTCTAAGTGACAAAGCATAAACAAGAAGAAGCAATAAACAGAAGATAGCTATTTTTCTAAACTTGGAGAAATTAACTTAGGTGAATAATATTTAAACTAGAAAAATATCTCTCCATTTATATGGTTTTTTGCCGACATCTAATACATTTTTATATGCTTTCTCATAATTTTTTTTCACTCTTTTCCTCACTTCTATAGGCTTTTTGGTCTTTATCAGATTCACATTTTTTTTTTGTTTCCTTTGGAAGTTATGATGAATGGGATTTAAATAGGAAATTGAAGGATGTGTGTAAATTTGAAAAGTATAATGAATTCTAGGATATAAGATATTATATTACTCATAAAGATGATGAATTTAAATCCTCTAAGACTTTCCTGAAAATATTCAGAAGAGTGAAATATTTAGAATGATATTAAATGCCATTTATTACCACAGACCTATATTCCCCTATATCTCAATTACCCAGCCACCCCCAATAGTGTAGTGACAGTAGTATACACAGGGACAGAAATGGGTAATAATGACTTTTAGAGATTTGGCTGGATCATTTCTAAGCCTCCCCACCAAGGTTTGGGATACATTATGATTATATTCTAAAACCTATAGAAATAGTTGGAAAGGAAATACATGCTTTTTTTAGTAAATTGCTAAGTGACTTTGTAGAACATTTTTAAAAATTTGATTTTCTTGCCCAGCCAGCATGGTTCAGTGGTTGAGCATTGACCTATGAATCAGAGGTCACGGTTTGATTCCCAGTCAGGGCATATACCCGGGTTGCGGGTTCAATCCCCAGTGAGGGATGTGCAAGAGGCAGCCAATCAGTGATTCTTTCTCATTATTGATGTCTCTATCTCTCTCCCTCTCCCTTCCTCTCTAAAGTCAATAAAAATATATTTTTAAAAATTTGATTTTCTTTATTCAAATCTTTTTGTATGTCTACTTTAATATTCTTTACATTCTACTAATTCCATCTTATTTGAATGTTTTCAGTTTAAGACCTGCTCAGATGTATTTATAATTTTTTTTTTCTCTTTCTCATTTAGGTAGTATGGGTTTGGGAGGTTCTGTTTTTTTAAGTTTTCCTTATTTCAATTTAACCTGATCTTTATATCAATATCACTATCTGAAAATAAAACAAATGTACTGATGTTGGTATATGTATATATATTCAGTGTCTTATTTAATATTATACTAGAGGCCCGGTGCACGAAATTTGTGCACGGAGGGGGTTGTCCCTCAGCCCAGCCTGCACCCTCTCCAATCTGGGACCCCTCGAGGGATGTCCACTGGGATCAGGCCTAAATGGGCAGTCGGACATCCCTCTCACAATTCAGGACTGCTGGCTCCCAACTGCTCGCCTGCCTGCCTTCCTGATTGCCCCTAACTGCTTCTGCCTGCCAGACTGATCACCCCCTAACCACTCCTCTGCCAGCCTGATTGATGCCTAACTGCTCCCCTGCCAGCCTGTTTGTCCCTAACTGCCCTCCCCTGCAGGCCTGGTCACCCCTAACTGCTGTCCCCTGCAGGCCTGGTACCTCCCAACTGCTCTCCCCTGCAGGCCTGGGTCCCCCCCAACTGCCCTTCCCTGCAGACCCAGCCACCCCCAACTTCCCTCCTCTGCCGGCTAGGTCACCCCTAACTGCCCTCCCCTGCAGGCTTGATCGCCCCCAACTGTCCTCCCTTGCAGGCCTGGTTCCTCCCAACTGCCCTCCCCTGCTGGCCATCTTGTGGTGGCCATCTTGTGTTCACATGGGGGCAGGATCTTTGACCACATAGGGGCAGCCATCTTGTGTGTTGGAGTGATGGTCAATCTGCATATTACTCTTTTATTAATAGGATAGAGGCCTGGTGCATGGGTGGGGGCCAGCTGGTTTGCCCTGAAGGGTGTCCCAGATCAGGGTGGGGGTTCCCTTGGGGCGTGGGGCAGCCTGGCTGAGGGGCCTGTGGTGGTTTGCAGGCCGGCCACGCCCCCCGGCAACCCAAGCAGAGGCCCTGGGATCTGGGGTTTATTTATCTTCTACAATTGAAACTTTGTAGCCTGGAGTGGAGCCAAGCCTTCTGCTCGCTCTGTGGTGGCAGCCATTTCTGTTGGGATTTATGTATCTTCTATAATTGAAACTTTGTAGCCTTAAGCAGAGGCCAAAGCAGGCCAGGGCTGCAGAAGCTTGGCTTCCTCCATCACCACAGGCAACCCTAGCCTCCTGCTCCCTCCAGCTCTGTGGCTGCTGCCATTTCTGTTGGGATTTATTTATCTTCTATAATTGAAACTTTGTAGCATTGAGTGGAGGCCTGGGCTGGCAAGGGCAGGTGGAAAGCTTGGCTTTCTCCATTGCCGGGGAAACTCAAGCCTCCCTCCTGCTCTCTGTGGCTGCAGCCATCTTGGTTGGGTTTATTTGTATATTCCGTCCTGATTGGCTGGTGGGTGTGGCTGGTGGGTGTAGCAGAGTGATGGTTAATTTGCATATTACTCTTTTATTAGATAGGATTCAAGTTCAGATTTTATGAAAGAAAAATTTTTGGAAAGAAAATTTTTTATAAATATGATTTACAACTATCTCCCACCAAATAAAACCCACAAAAACATTTTTTTCAGGCTCTATTATTGTAAAGGCAACATGTCTTGCATTGCTTTTAAAATTTCTAAAACATATATCCACAGCTGTTTCATTTCCTTCTGAACAAATTGCCAGCAAAGAAAACCACTAGGAAAAGTCACATCCCACAAAAAGTAAACTCCCTAATAACACAGGCTCTTGGGCCTCCACTGGAAAAGCCACATCCTTAAGGGTACTTACAAAATACAAAACAGTTTTTGAGCATTTATTTGACTGTCAAAAAATTATAAATGGGACTTCCTTGCCTAACTATTAATAATCTCACAGTGCCCTGACTGGTTTGGCTCAGTAGCTAGAGCGTCAGCCTGCAGACTGAAGGGTCCCAGGTTCGATTCTAGTCAAGAGCACATGCTCAGGTTGAGGGCTCGATCCCCAGTGGGGGGCATGCAGGAGGCAGCCGATCAATGATTCTCTCTCATCATTGATGTTTCTATCTCTCTCTCTTCCTCTCTGAAATCAATAAAAATATATTTTTTAAAATAATAAGAATAATCTCCCATTGATTCTCATGATATCAAAGGAAAAGTTACATTATATTAGATTTAATCAAACCAAGACATTTATTTAAAATAAAATTATATGTACAATATCTACAGTATAAAACCTAATCTTCACATTGCTCTCTGAAATTCTATCCCAGCTAGAGCGAATGGGGATCACTTACAAAACAATCTTAAAAGGATTCTTTTTTTTTTTTTTAATATATTTTATTGATTTTTTACAGAGAGGAAAGGAGAGGGATAGAGAGCTAGAAACATCGATTCAGCTGCCTCCTGCACACCCCCCACTGGGGATGTGCCTGCAACCAAGGTACATGCCCTTGACCAAAATCGAACCTGGGACCCTTCAGTCTGCAGGCCGACGCTCTATCCACCAAGCCAAACTGGTTAGGGCAAAAAAGGATTCTTTTTGTTTTTCTATTCTAAAATATCAAGTATTTTAGTAATTATTATTTTTCAAAGACAAACTATTGCACTTAAAAAATAGTGTATTGATGATGATGATGATGATGATGGTGATGATGATGATGATGATGTTAGCCTCCTGTTTCACTCAGAAGAAAAGCCAGTTATTCCTGCCACCTAGAAGACCCATCATGATCTGGTCCCTTCTCTAACCTCTCTCATCTCCTCTCTTACCTTACCCTCTCCTCTGCCAATATCTCCACCCCAGCCACACCGGTGTCCTCACTGTGTTTTGACATATTAGCACACTCCTGCTGTAGGGCCTTTATGGATGCTGTTCCTCTATCTGGAATACTCTTCCCCAGATAGCCACATGACTCACTCATTGTCTTCAGATCTTTACTCAAAAAGTGGCTCAGCGGTTGAGCATCGACCCAGGAACCAAGAGGTCGCTGGTTTGATTCCCATTCAGGGCACATGCCCAGGTTATGGGATGGATCTCCAATGGGGGGTCATGCAGAGGACAGCCAATCAATGATGTTTCTCTCTCATTGATGTTTCTATCTCTCAATTCTTCTCCCTTCCTCTTTCTCTAAAAATCAATAAAAACATATTTTTTAAAAAGGTCACATTCTCTATCTTTCTGGGCCCTTTATTTCAAATTTTCTAAAATGTCATATCCCCTTCCCTATTTTATTATCCTAAGAGCCTATCACTATTTGGAAGATTAATAAACAGAAAACTGGTTAAAATTGAAGTTGGGAGGGCTTGTAGGGATAGCTTTCACATCCTACCACTCATCATCAATTATCCCAACAGGAAGAGACTGGACTTTTCATTTCCAACAGAACACCCAGCAAATGTTCAGACAATGAAAGACTGTTATAACTCAGGCAATGAAAAGCCACAGCACTTCAAATTTCCAGTTTCCTCCAAAAGACACTTTGTTTACAACAGCCCCTCTGAACTCCTTCTTTTTAAATTAAAAACAAATGCTCCCCTCTCCCCCCGCAAAAAATGCTCCTATCCTTTTGTTCTCTGGACCTGTGCTGTGGTTCACCATTAGACCGTATGTCCCAAATTGCAATTCTTTGTTGTTCCCAAATAAACTCATTTTACTAGAGAACTATCTGGCTGTCTATTTATTTAAGGTCAACATTAGCATTCTACATATGTAGGCATTCAGAGTATTTAGACTTCCTAAATTGAAAATGCCATCTGTGCTCAGCATCTACTGAACAAGCTCATTCAAGTTTTACAAATAGTAGCTTATTAATAAGTTAATGCACTGCTCAGGAATGGTAAATTCAAGGGTAAAAGATAAAAGGACAAAAGGAAGAAAGACTCTTTAGACTAGAAACATTCAATGTTAACTGCAGTAATTACAAAATGTCTTTTATGGTGTCATTTTTGGTGTAAAGTTTCCACATTTGAATTACAGTAATACAGATTTGCTTAAAATATTGTGGCATGCTTAGAACAGAAGTCTAAGAAATGCCAACTCTAATAAAACTTGGGTCTGTGAAAATTGCCTATTTTCTAGTAACTTAAATTTTTTATTTGTTATGTTTCTTTGTAATCCCAAATGACCAGAATGTTCTTGGACAAGGCTGCTAAACATTCTCTCTCAAGGGCTCTTGGTCACAGTTATACTCAAAACATTTCCCAATAGAATCCCACAGTTTCTTCTTTATATGAGTTTACTCAAGATATATTAGACATAGCTCCTAACCTAATGTCAATCTGAAAGTATAAGATAACAAAGGCTTTTAAATTTCACAGAAAATCAGATGTTGGAAGTGTACATACGGATAAGTCATTGGCAAAACCCAGAAGGCTGAGTCTGGAAGGTTTGTTGTATTTAAAATCAACTTTTCCCACATTATTAAAGTACTTATAGCCCTAGCTGGTTTGGCTTAGTGGATAGAGCATCGGCCTGTGGACTGAAGGGTCCCAGGTTCGATTCTGGTCAAGGGCACATGCCCAGGTTATGGGATTGATCCCCAGTAAGGGGCATGCAGATACAGCCAATCAATGATTCTCTCTCATCACTGATGTTTCTATCTCTCCCTCCCTCTCCCTTCTTCTCTGAAATCAATAAAAATATATTTTAAAAAATATATATTAATATACCAGTTTATTCACACATTCTAGGCAGAAGTAGAAAAAAATTGCTCCAGTGTATGAGTCGTTTCTTATAAAAGCAGAAAGAACAAAGTTAAAAGTTAAAAATGATTAGAGTTGTGATGTTTTCCTTCTTTTTTAATTTTTTTAAATTACAGTTTACATTCAATATTATTTTGTATTAGTTTCAGGTGTACAACATAGTGGTTAGACAATCATATACTTTACAAAGTGTTCCCTCTGCTGTTTCAAGTGTCCCCACCTGGCATCAAACATAGTTATTACAATATTATTGACTATATTTCCTATGCTGTATTTTATTTTATTTTTTAAATATATTTTTATTTATTTCTTTCTTAATAATTCTTTATTGTTGAAAGTATTACATATGTCCCCTTTTCCTCCCCATTGACCCCCTCCAGCCCAGCTCCATCACCCCCCCACTCTCCACCCCCACCTCTGCCCCAGACCCTCACTGCCCCATTGTCTGTGGCCATGGGCCATGCATATCCATATACTACCGTAGTATATAAAAGTGTCTATATACTAGTAATATGCAAAGTGTCCTCTCGGGAGTTTGGCTGGGAGACTGGGAATTCGATCACTGGCTATGACATGCACTGACCACCAGGAGGTGGCGTGGAATGAAGGAAGACCCAGGCCAGCAGCCAGAAGGCCCCCAATCAGCTCTGATCACTGGCCAAGCCTAGGGACCCTACCCGTGCACGGATATTGTGCACCGGGCTTCCAGTATGCATATAAGGTTCTTAGTTGATTATTTCCCACCCTCCCCCACCTTCCCTCCGAGATTCTGCACTTTGTTCCAAGCTTCATGTCTCTGGATCCACTCTGTTCATCAGTTTATTTTGTTACTTAGATTACACATGAGTGAGATCATGTGATACTTGTCTTTCTCTGACTGACTTATTTTACTTAGCATGATACTCTTCAGGTCCCTCCATGCTATCGTAAAGGGTAAGAGATTCTTCCTTTTTACTGATGCATAGAATCTTTATTTTTTAAGAAATATATTTTTATTCATTTCAGAGAGGAAGGGAGAGAGAGATAGAAACATCAATGATGGGAGAGAATCATCGATCTGCTGCCTCTTGCAGGCCCCACACTGGGGATTGAGCCCACCTGGGCATGTGTCCAGACCAGGAATCAAACCATGACCTCCTGATTCATAGGTCAACGCTCAACCACTATGCTATGTGGCTGAGCCATGTCGGCCAAGCTCCTATGCTGTATTTTACATTTCCATGACTATTTTGTAACTATCAATCTGTACTTCTCAATTCCTTCACCTTTTTCACCCAGTTCCTCAAGTACCCCCACCCCCATGAGTTTTGGGGTTTTTTTCAATTTAAAAGTTATAGGTGGTCAAGTTTAAAAGTGATGTAGATTCCACACTTACATCATTTTTAAACTGACTGATGAACAAAATAGATCCAGAGACATAGAAGCATGGTATAGACTTTGGAATCTCAGAGGTAAGGTGGAGGTGGGTGCGTGAGCGGGAAGAGATTAACCAAAGAATTTATATGCCTACTAGAGGCCCAGTGCATGAAATTCGTGCTGTGGGGGAGGGGTCCTTCAGCCCAGCCTGCAATGACACCAGAGGCCCCCCCACCCTCCCTCCGTGGGCCAGGGCACACAGGACGCTGGGGCTCATCGCCAGGGTGACACCGCCACTATGAGCGCCGCCATCTTTGTGATGGAGTGATGGTTAATTTGCATATTACCCTTTTATTAGACAGAATAAGCATAACCCATGGACACACCACAATAGTGTGGTAAAGGCCTGGGGCAGGCAGAAGGTGCAGGCTATAAGGGGTCAATAGGGGAACAGCTATAATACCTTCAACAATAAAGATTTTTTAATGAGTGATGTAGAAGATGATGCAGTGCTAGACAAATATTAGCACCCTATCTAAAGTTTTAATGCTATGGGGGAAAAGCAACTTGTGCTCTCTGCTTGAACAGCAGTATCTTTAGCACAGTTATAAACCCATTTATCTAATCAACTAAGATTTTTTTCTTTCAATTAATTTAATATTGGGGTAGTTTATCTGATCATATCTCCTCTGATAAATGTTGTACCCACCTGATACATGCATAGTTATTACAATATTATTGACTATATTCCCTATGCTATATTTTACATATCCATGACTATTCTGTAACTACCAATTTGTACTTCTTTATCTTTTTTTTTTTTTTTAATCCTCACCTGAAGATATTTTTTCCACTGGAGACAGTGAGATTTCATGAAGCATTCACTCTGTAGAGAACAGTAAGTTCTAGAAATTCAGAATTGGAAATAGCTATGCCAATTGGTGTCCTAGCCATGTATTCTAAATTTAGAGTCCTTTTCTGCACTCTCTCATCCGGTCTATTCTCTTGGCTTTCATCACTACCAGTAATATATTAGGAGAAGAAGAAGATAGGAGGAAATGTTGCATCTCTGTGCATGGTGGTTTTCCTGTTGGGCAAAGAAAATGGTATTCCTTTGCTTTCTACATCCATTTCCTCTTCCTCCTCTCACCAAGCTCCTTCAGTCTCTTTACAATTTGTTTTTATCTCTATCCTGCCCCTCCTACACATACCAGCCTCAATGTCTTGAAAAGCTTTTTTTCTCCTGGCAAGGCAAAACAGACAATAAAAAAAACCTACTTGAAGCTAAGCCTTGTAAAAGCTTTATAATATTTTAAATTTATTGTAGAGGTTATTTCAAGATTTCTCCTATTCTTTCATTTGGGACATGTTTCTTTGACTTTTCATTTTGTTTGCCTTCCTGTGTTTGTTTGTATGTATTAGGTAGAGCTGTTACACTACCAGTCTCTGTAGAGCGGCCTTATGTATTAGGTATCCTGTAGAGCCCAGTGGTACAACCTCCCCAGTGCCCCAAGCCCGGTGCTCCAAGTATACCCCTCCTCCCACACCCAGTGTGGGCTGTGGGCACCCTCCTGTTGTAGTTGACCCTTGATCACTGTTGGCACATGAATAGGAGGGATTGACTCCCAGGCCAATCAGCTATGAGGATCGGTCATGATTACAGTGAAGGAGCCGCTTTTCAGAGGCTGACCACATGGAGCAGATCTCACTTCAATGGGGCTCTGGTGTCCAACTGTTGCTATGGAAGTGGTTAGGTGGTACTCTGGTTTGGGCTGAAACTGTCCACTGGCTGTACTGGCTCTGGAACATCCCAGGAGGTGCAGGCCAAGGTCAGTTTCTGCTTGTGCTTTGCCTGGGGCCACCCAGCATGAGCTACAGAGCAATCTGCCAATGGCTGCTACCTCTGCTGGGCTTGGAGGTTCCTGAGAAAGGCCAAGCTGTGAACTGAGACCTGTTGCTGCTCATGCTGGGCCAGGGGCACCTTAGCAAGAAGTACGTAACATGCAGAGGCCAGATACTTCTTGTTTAGGGTTTGTTAACCTTTGAGAAATTTTAGGAAAGTTTAAAGCTTGAGCCAAGACAGACCATTTGTATTGAAAAGCCACTAGAAGTGGCTTGGGTGGGCCCACAAGTTGGGTGGGGTGTGATCTCAGGGAATACCAGGTCTGGGCAAACAGTGTTAGCCAAGATGATAGACACTCACATATGGCTTCAGCCTCTGCCTGCAGGGGGAGGGTCCAGCAAAGGAACAACGACTTCTGTCTCAGAGAAAGCTGCCCCTCTAGTCCTCACCCCAAAGCCAGACAACTCGGTTTCTCTCCTTATGTACCTGGTGCTTTGTGGGCTGCTGCCCCAGGACTGGAGCTCAGAGTGAGTCCATCCACACATCAGTATGTGCACAGCTCCCTTAAGAGGAATGGCTGGGACACCAGCAGCCCTCCGTCTTATTCAGCCACAATTTCTGCTCGTTTTCACATCCAGAAGTTATGGAGACTTCTCCTTCTGGCTTTGGAACCCTGATCTGGGGAGCATGCTGAAGGGCTGAGACTCCGCGCTCCTCTGGGCACACCTCCACAGCTGAGATGTCCCTCCTGATTTTTAACTGCCACTTGTGGGTGTGGTTTCTTTTACAGTCCACTCCCCTCCTACCATTCTCAATCTGGCTTCTTTATATCCTTATTTATACGACTTCTGTTCAGCTAGGCTTCAGGCAATCTCATTGATGTAGTTCTGTAATTTAGTTATAATTTTGATGTGGTCATGGGGAATGCAAGTACCACATTTATCTATTCCACCATCTTTACTAGAGGACTATATCCAAAAGTTTTAAGTTTTGATGAAGTCTAATTTATCATTTGTTTCTTGGTTTGTGTTTTTTATTTGGTTTGTGTTTATTTGAAAAACATTTGCCGCCCTAGCCAGTTTGGCTCAGTGGATAGAGCATTGGGCCTGCAGACTGAAGGGTCCCAGGTTTGATTCTGGTCAAGGGCATGCACCTTGGTTGCAGGCTCGATCGTTGGTCCCTGGGGTCCAGAGCACATCCGGGAGGGATCCAATTGATGTGTCCCTCTCACGCTAATGTTTCTTTCTCTTCCCCTCTCTTCCACTCTATCTAAAAAATCAATGGAAAAATATCCTTGGGTAAGGATTAACAAAAAATTAAAAAAAAACAAAAACATTTGCCTATTCCAAAGTTACTAAGACTTTCTCCTGTTTTCTTCCAAAAATGTTATAGATTTTATTTTGACATTTCAGGTAGTTAATGTGAGTTTAATTTTCTATGTGGTATAAGGTAACTAAAAAAAAAAAAATTTTTTTTTTGCATCTAGATATTCTATGTCCTAGCATTCGTTTATTTATCCTTTTTCCCACTGAATTGCATAGGCAGCTTCAAGAAATTCAATTGACCATACATGGGTGGGTATATTTCTGGACTCTATTCTGTTCCATTGACCTACAGGTCTGCCTTTACACCAAGCATTTTTTTGATTGCTGTAGCTTTATAACAACTTTTGAAATTTAAAAATTTCTGCTTTTTTTCAAAATTGTTTTAGCTATTCTCTTGTTTTCATTGTTATTGTTGTGCCTTTGATTTGGCCATTTTCACTGTTTCTTTGTATGCCTTGTGTTCATTTGTTGAGATGTAGGGATTTGAAAAGCTTGTCTAGGAATTCTGGAGCCTACTCGAACCTTTTTTGGCCATTTGTCTTCTCAGGGCTTGTGTATCTAATTTCCCAGATAAAAATGTTTACCCTGCCTTACCCTGATAAAGGGAAAGGAAGACACTCTACAACCATGAACCAATGTGGCTCAGTCACATCGATGTTTCTCTATCTCTCTCCTGCCTCTCTCTAAAATCAATTTAAAAAGCATATCCTCTGGTGAGAAAAAAATAAAAAACAAAAAACAGGAGCTTTGCCCCTGCCACATCTCAGGAGCCCATAATCTCCTTTTCCCTCTAGTGTCTATCTGCAGTACTGCGGGCTCTCTGGTGCTATAACAAGCTATGGTGCTGGCCATTGTTCTCAGCTGCTCCCAATCTGGCATCAAACTACAACTTTCCTTCCCATTAGCACTCTGAGTCAGGCAAGACAGAAACCAACCCTTTGAGCAGCCCTCTTTCCCTCCCAAGGGAGAAGCTGGGAGTTGAGGGGTTTCTTCTGATAGCTAGTATGGCACTGTGCTTGGGAGGGTAAGAGTTAGGATAGACAAATGGGAAAAACTTTCCTATCTGCTTACACAGGTCTCTTCTTGGCTTTGCACTCATCTGGGGTGCTACAATATGTTAACTGATTTCTGGAATTCTCACAAAGACAACTTGGCACTTAGAGTGTTGTTAATTCAGTGTCTCCATGGGGGAACAAGGGCCTGGAACTTCTTATTTCACCATGATGTCATCCATTTTTGTTTATATTATTTAATTTTGGAAAATATTTGAAATTTGCAGAAAAGTTACAGACTACTATAATGAACTTTCATCTAAATTTACTAACAAAATACTAATATTTTTGCCACATTTGCTTTGTCTCTGTCTTCCATATAAACTTTTCTGAACCATTTGAAGTTGCAGACATCACATGTTTTACTCTCAATATTTTATTTTATTTTTATTTGAAAAATATATTTATTGATTTCAGAGAGGAAGGGAGAGGGAGAGAGAGAAACATCAATGATGAGAGTGAAGCATTGATTGGCTGCCTCCTGCATGCCCCACACTGGGGATAGAGCCCAAAACCTGGGCATATGCTCTGACTGGGAATCGAATCATGATCTCCTGGTTCATAGATCCGACACTCAACCACTGAGCCAAGACGACTGGGCTTACTCTCAATATTTTATGTGTATCCATTTTTTGGAGAATAGAGTCATATTTATCATATGATGACAAAACCAAAACTCAATATCTGGCATGTTGAGTTTATTCTTTACTATAGAAAAGGAATTTTTCATAAGGCTTCTGGGATTGGTAGATTATCAGAGGCATACATGGATTAATGCCATCAGTCAAAGTGTGGTTAGTCAGGTGAGGCTGCTGTTGATTGTTTGGCACTCCAAGGCATGTTTGTTGGAGTGAGTTCATACCTGGTTGGCAGACTTTCAAAAGTGATGAGCTGATGCTGGTTAGTTGGCTTTTAAAACTGTGTTCACTGAGATGAATTGATCAATTGAACAGGTTTAAGACCAGTTCTAATTGTTACCTGTTATCATGGCTTCTGAACAAGGAGGTGTTTTTTTCTACATTCAAGGGGACTCTTTTATTCTCAATCCTCTCTTTTAGTCCTCATCCAGCCAAAGCTGAAACAGAGACTACAAGTCCAGATCTTCACCACTGTTGTTGATTGTTCTTGAATATAAGGTTTCTTTATGGAGATTTTATTTTCAATTTGCACACTGATTATTGTGATTTTTATCTTGATTTTTGTCTTTGAATCATTTGTTGAATCACTGTTAATGCAAATGCCTGTGTGGAAAAATCTACTATTTTGGGCAACAGACATTGAACAACAGTGAGACAAACAAGTAAAACTGGAAGTACTTATAATATTAAAAGGGAAAGGAATACACTCTCCAACCATGAACCAAGATTTCACAAGTCTGATTAATAAAACAAGGCCTATCAACTCCTTGACTCTTAGTCAGTTTGTGTTTTCTTTTAGCTTAGAAATAGACGGTTTTATCTCAGCTAATGTGTTGCTGCCTGCACAGCAGAAGTTTGAGTAATGGCACAGACTCCTTGCTGGCTGGCCAAAAAAACCCTTAAGATATTCTATTCTTAGAACCCTGTAGGGCTCAACTAACGTGAAGAAACACTTTTTTTTTTATCGTCACCTTAAGTTGTGCTCCTGGATAGTGGAAAAGCAACCTGGGGAATCATTTCTCAGAAACGGTTTTATCCTTCAGAATTTTTTTTTTCAAGATCTGTATTTCATTGAAAGTACAGGAATTATACCCATAGAATGTCCTATAGGTCAATTAACCCTGGTTCTGGGCCAGCATAGAAGAGATTGATTTTCACACAGGAAAAATAATCCAGGAGGTGCCCAAGGGAGATGATTAATCTCAGTGGAGTTGCAGATATAGTGCCTCTGGGTGTAGTTATGAGAAACAGTTACTGCTATAGCCCAAGAATAGTTTTATCCCCCTCTCCTAGCAAAAGAACATTTTCTTCATTTTTGTAAACAATAATAGCATAATTTTATATAATACACTTTGTTAAATAATATATTGTACATAATATTACATCCTATCTAATAAAAGAGTAATATGCAAATTAACAATCACTCCGCTACACCCACAAGCCACTCCCACCAGCCAATCAAGAGCGAGTATGCAAATTAACCCAAACAAGATGGCTGCGGAAGCCAGCAGGAGGCTTGGGTTTCCCCGGCAATGGAGGAAGCCAAGCTTTCCGCACACCCTGGCCAGCCCAGGCCTCCACTCAAGGCTACAAAGTTTCAATTATAGAAGATAAATAAATCCCAGATACCAGGGACTCTGCTTGGGTCACCAGGGGGCGTGGCCGGCCTGCAAACCATCACAGGCCCCTCGCCTAGGCCGCCCCATGCCCCAAGGGAACCCCAAACCTGATCCAGGACACCCTTCAGGGCAAACCAGCTGACCCCCACCCATGCACCAGGCCTCTATCCTATCTAATAAAAGAGCAATATGCAAATTGACCATCACTCCAACACAAAAATGGCTGCCCCCATGTGGTCAAAGATGGCTGCCCTCATGTGGACACAAGATGGCCACCACAAGATGGCCAGCAGGGGAGGGCAGTTGGGAGGGACGAAGCCTGCAAGGGAGGGCAGTTGTGGGCGATCAGGCCAGCAGGGGAGGGCAGTTAGGGGTGACCAGGCAGGTAGAGGAGGAAAGTTGGGGGCGACAGGGCCTGCAGGGAAGGGCAGTTGGGGGGACCAGGCCTGCAGGGGAGAGCAGTTGGGGGGGGACCAAGCCTGCAGGGGAGGGCAGTTGGGGGGACCAAGCCTGCAGGGGAGGGCAGTTGGGGGGACCAGGCCTGCAGGGAAGGGCAGTTAAGGGCAAACAGGCTGGCAAGGGAGCAGTTAGGCATCAATCAGGCTGGCAGGGGAGTGGTTAGGGGGTGATCAGTCTGGCAGGTAGAAGCGGTTAGGGGCAATCAGGAAGGCAGGCAGGCGAGCAGTTGGGAGCCAGCAATCCTGGATTGTGAGGGATGTCCGACTGCCTGTTTAGGCCCGATCCTACTGGGATCGGGCCTAAACAGGCAGTCGGACATCCCTCAAGGGGTCCCAGATTGGAGAGGGTGCAGGCTGGGCTGAGGGACACCGCCCCCCCTCCCCCCGTGCACAAATTTCGTGCACCGGGCCTCTAGTAGTTATATAATTATTAATATCTATGTTATAATCCTTCCTATGTAATAAAGAGGTAATATGCAAATTGACCATCACTCCAACACAGAGATGGCCGCCCCCATGTGGTCAAAGATGGCCACCACAAGATGGCTGGCAGGGGAGGGCAGTTAGGGGTAACCAGGCCCGCAGGGGAGGGCAGTTAGGGACAATCAGGCTGGCAGGGGAATGGTTAGGGGGTTATCAGGCTGGCAGGCAGAAGTTGTTAAGGGCCAGGCAGGGAGGCGAGCGTTTGGGAGCCAGCAGTCCTGGATTGTGAGAGGGATGTCCGACTTCACTCGAGGGGTCCCAGATTGGAGAGGGTGCAGGCCATGCACGAATTTCATGCACCGGGCCCCTAGTAGTTTCTATAAACAGTTTAGTGAGGCACTCTTATCAGTTATTGTTGGGAACCTCCCAAAATCTAAGTTCCAGAGGCCAGCCAAGTGCTAACCTTACAAACTGTCCTTTCCAAGGATAGCAGTTCAAACCTGCTATGCTGATTGTGTTCTGCACAATGTTATATCACAGAGAAAGAATATTCCTCTGATAATGATAGCAAAATATCAGTTACAGCCCTGGCCAGGCAGCTCAGTTGGTTAGAGCGTCATCCCAATACACCAAGGTTGCAGATTTGATTTCCAGTCAGGCATATACAAGAAGCAATCAATGCATGCAAAAATAAGTAGAACAACAAATCAATGTCTCTCTCTCTCTCTCTCTCTCTCTCTCTCTCTCTCTCTCTCAAATCAATTCTAAACATTTAGAGATTGAATATATGTGTGTATATATATATATATATACACACACACACACACACACATATATATATATGTATGTTACAGTTGAGACATTGAGTTGTTAGAAAACTTGAGTGGTTCTATTAAAACAAGTTAAATAAAGTTTATTTCTTCTCAAGTCTGACACAATTACTGTATATATTCAGATTTGTCTTGTCTTTTTTTTCAAACAGTCTGACACTGTCACTTTTACTGTAACACAAACTTTTTTCCTGTTTTTTTTTCTTTTTAAAAAAATATGTTTTTATTGATTTCAGAGAGGAATGGAGAGAGTGAGAGAGATAGAAACATCAATGATGAGAGAGAATCATTGATCAGCTGCCTCCTGCACGCCCCTTACTGGGGATTGAGCCCGCAACTGGGCATGTACCCTTGACCAAAATCGAACCCAGGACTCTTCAGTCCATAGGCTGACACTCTATCCATTGAGCCAAACCAGCTAGGGCCTTATTTATTTTTTAAAGCTACTTAGCAATGTTAAGCCACATATTAGATATTTTCTATACTGGCAAATTCACATTTTAATTAAGTTATTTTGTTATTGAATCCCCTAAGTCAGATTTCAGCCCATTTATAAAAAGGGAAGATAAGGCTGCTTTTACTTAAGATATTGAATGTAACCCAGACTAGTGTTGGAAAGTTTCCAAAAGTCTATTTAGTAATTTTATCTATGTTAACAATTTTGAATCTTTTTCTACTTTTAAAAGAAAGGTTTATATAATTGCTTTATGTACTGTATTTTCTTTTTTTATTTAAAAAATTTTCACAGCTGAATTATTAAAATCTCTTTCATGCCTTGCTGACCTGAAACATTTTTCCCTTCGGTGGGGTTTATAATTTAATTAAATTAGTTGGTATAGCTCTGTGGTCCAGGACAATTAGTATCTCTAAGAGTCCTGGATTCTATAGCAAAATTTTGTCTCTCTAAGGATTAGCAAATTCTTTAATTATAGAATACAGGCCATATTCTATAATTGGATTTTCTTTATTTTGAAACAGTATATCTGCTTTCCTTTGCTTCTCATGACATTGCCATTTGAAGAATATATGCCAATGTTTTTGTTTTTTACTTTTTTCTTTTTTATAAAGCATCCTTCAACATGGATTTCTCTGATTCTTTCCCCATAGATAGATTCAGGTTCTGAACTTCGGCCAGCACACCAAAGAAGTGATATTGTTTCCCCAGTGAATCACTTCCCAGAATCTCAGTGATATCAGTTTGTAACAGTCTGGGGGATTTTCATAGATGTTTTCATTGTAAAGTTACCATTTATCTCTTCTTGTTTGATAAGTATCTTATGGGGAGATAGATATTTTGAGACTGTGCTCCCCATCAGAGTTTTGTTCAGTGGTCTTTCCACCTACTGATTTAGCATCTATTGAGTTCTTGAGTCAATTATTACTATCACTAGAGGCCTGGTTCATGAAATTCGTGCACAGGGCGGGGGGTGTCCCTCAGCCCAGCCTGCACCCTCTCCAATCTGGGACCCCTCGAGGGATGTCCGACTGCCCTCTCACAGTCCAGAACTGCTGGCTCCCAACTGCTCACTTGCCTGCCTTCCTGATTGCCCCTAACCACTTCTGCCTGCCAGCCTGATCACCCCCTAACCACTCCCCTACCAGCCTGATTGATGTCTAACTGCTCCCCTACCAGCCTGTTTGCCCCCAACTTCCCTCCTCTGCCAGCCTGGTCACCCCTAACTGCCCTCCCCTGCAGGCTTGATCGCCTCCAACTGCCCTCCCTTGCAGGCCTGGTCCCTCCCAACTGCCCTCCCTTGCTGGCCATCTTGTGGTGGCCATCTTGTGTCCACATGGGGGCAGGATCTTTGACCACATGGGGGCAGCCATCTTGTGTGTTGGAGTGATGGTCAATCTGCATATTACTCTTCTATTAGATAGGATAGAGGCCTGGTGCACGGGTGGGGGCTCGGCTGGTTTGCCCTGAAGGGTGTCCCGGATCAGGGTGGGGGTTCCCTTGGGGCGTGGGGCAGCCTGGGCGAGGGGCCTGTGATGGTTTGCAGGCCAGCCACACTCCCTGGCGACCCAAACAGAGGCCCTGGGATCTGGGATTTATCTATCTTCTACAATTGAAACTTTGTAGCTTGGAGTGGAGCCAAGCTTTCTGCTCGCTCCATGGTGGCAGCCATTTCTGTTGGGATTTATTTATCTTCTATAATTGAAACTTTGTGGCCTTAAGCGGAGGCCTGGGCCGGCCAGGGCTGTGGAAACTTGGCTTCCTCCATCGCCGGGGGCAACCCTAGCCTCCTGCTCTCTCCAGCTCCGTGGCTGATGCCATTTTTGTTTGGGTTTATGTATCTTCTATCATTGAAACTTTGTAGTTTTGAGTGGAGGCCTAGGCCCGCCATGGTGTGTGGAAAGCTTGGCTTTCTCCATCACCAGGGAAACTCAAGCTTCCCTCCTGCTCTCTCTGTGGCCGCAGCCATCTTGGTTGGGGTTAATTTGTATACTCGCTCCTGATTGGCTTGTGGGCGTGGCTTGTGGGTGTAGTGGAGGTATGGTCAATTTGTATATTACTCTTTTATTAGATAGGATTATTAGATAGGATAGATAGCTGCATAGTATTATTCAGCATATATGTACCATAATCTATTTAACATGTCCTCATTAATTGTTTCTAATCTTTTTTTTTTAAATAATTCTACAATGAACAAAAGTCTTGTCAAAATAATATAAATGGAGCTTCTTTCAAATGGAGCTGCCAAAGGTGCAGGGGTGGGCTAGAGGGGGTCAATGGGGAAGAAAAGGGGACATAGGTAATACTTTCAACAATAAAGATTAACAAATAGAATAAAATAAAATGGAGCTGCCAGAGGAATTGCCCTGCATGTCCTTTGTCTCAAATGTTAAAACAGGACAAAATAAACTTGGTACTGGGCCTACAGCAACAATGCGATCGAAAGAACTGTTTGCAAAGATAACAAGAAAGCAGTTATTATGACAACTGGACAGATGACTACCAGACTGAAAATTAAAAATATCTTTTAGAATTAGTGTCACTATATTATATCATCTGCCCCAATAGAAATGCCTTTCTTCTAATGATGTAATTGTTTCCCTTCCCTTTCTCGTAAATACCCTTTGCCTCTGTCTCCTAAGGGAACATTATATGGGCTTCTGCCTGAATTAATGATTCCTGAATAAATGCTTGTTTGCCTCTCACTCCAAAAGGCTTTTGCATTTTTATTTATTTTTTCTTTTAAAATATATTTTTATTTATTTCAAAGCATAAGGAAGAGGGAGAGATAGAAACATCAATGATGAGAGAGAATCATTGATCAGCTGCCTCCTGCACGCCCTCTACTGGGGATTGAACCCGCAACCTAGGCAGTGCCCTTGACCCCAATAGAACCCAGGAGCTTTCAGTCCTCAGGCCAGTGCTTTATCCACTAAGCCAAACCAGCTAGGGCACTTTTGTATTTTTTTGTAAACATATTTTATTGATTTTTTATAGAGAGGAAGAGAGAGAGAGAGAGAGAGTTAGAAACATTGATGAGAAAGAAACATCAGCTGCCTCCTGCACACCTCCTACTGGGGATGTGCCCGCAACCAAGGTACATGCCCTTGAACGGAATCGAACCTGGGACTCTTCAGTGCGGAGGCCAATGCTCTATCCACTGAGCCAAACTGGTTAGGGCACACTTTTATATTTTTAAGTTAACATTCTCCATACTTTACTTTGCATGTGAATAAGTATATTTGTAAAATAATCATCTAGAAGGGAAATTTTTGTATCAAAGACTTTGAGAATTTTTAATTTTAATAAACATTGCAAATTGTCCTTCCTAGAGGCTGTATTTATATTTCCATCAGTATCATATGAAAGCAGACAATCAAGCTTACAAATTTATTTTTTTAAATACATTTTTATTTATTTCAGAGAGGGAGAGGGAGAGATAGAAACATCAATGATGAGAGAGATTCATTGATTGGCTGCCTCCTTCACACCCTCTCCTGGGGATCGAGCCCGAAACCTGGGCATGTGCCCTTGACCAGAATCCAACCCAGGACCCTTTAGTCTGCAGGCCAACACTATATCTACTGAGCCAAACTGGCTAGGGCCAAGCTTACAAATTTAGGTCAAAATTCTGTTTTATCAATAGCACATTTAGAAGATTTAAAATTTTCAATTGCATTAGTTTACTAGAATAGGTAGTTAAAAAAAAATTTTTTTTCTTAACCCATTGATCAAGAAAAATAGGGCATTTAATCCTGCCCATGAGTAGGCATGGTAATGAATTCAAACTGGACTAATTTTCTAAATTTGTGATTACATTCTTTTTCCACAAAGGCCTTAAGCATAATAATGAGTCACTTTCCCTTTTGGCTCCTCAGGCTGTCAGTTTAAATTATGTTTCTAGGTGTGCTCCCTCCTGGGAGCACACCCCTGCCTTTCCCTTTCCCCTTCCTCCCCCAACTTCTCCCTCTCCCCACCCCCCGCCCCAGGCACTTAAAAGAAAAAAAGAAAAAGAAATTGTGTTTCTAGTTTCTGAGCTTCGAAAATATTTTGTTTTCGCTTCATGTTTTGAGATGTAAACAAAGGATTTCTGCTATACATAGGTGGGTTCTTTCAAAAATGGATATTTGTATTCCAATTACAAATAAAAGTAATAGTTAAGAGCTATCCTTCAATGTTAAAGAAAATTTGTATCTTGAGCACAGTAGGAATCTCAAACTTTGGAACTGAATCGACTCACTCAGGGTGCATACTAAAATTTCAGATTGCTGGGCTTGCCCTGGAACTTGTGGTTCAGTACATCTGACAAGTATGGCCCAGATACTTGCATATAAAGGTCCCTTGTGAATCAATGTGATGCAATGATACAGGAACCAAACTTTCAGAAATATTATATTGCCCTTGTGTGGTTCAGTTGGTTGGGCATGGTCCTGGTTCAATTCCTAGGTTGTGGTATCAATCCCTGGTAAGGGTGTGCAGGAGTCTTGAGAGTGTTCCTCTCACATTGATGTTTCTCTTTTCCCTCTCCCTTCCTCTCTCTCTCTAAAAAAAGAGAGAAATATAATATTAAATTATTGCTGATTGGCTATATTTTTTGCAGACATTTAAAAATTGCTTTAAAAAATTTAACATATATTTTTTAATCCTCACCCGAGGAGTGAGGATATTTTTTCCATTGATTTTTAGAGAGAGAGAGTAGAAGGGAGGGGGGAGAAGGAGAGAGAGAGAGAGAGAGAGAGAGAGAAACATGGATGTGAGAGAGACACATGGATTGGTTGCCTCCTGCACACGCTCCAACCAGGGGCAGGGATAGAGCCTGCAACCAAAGCACGTGCCCTGACCAGAATCGAACCCAAGACTCTTCAGTCCATGGGCCAGTGCTCTAACCACTCAGCAAAACAGGCCAGTGCTAATTGCCATTTATTGAATTTTGATGTTGGTGTATTTCTTCTCATTTTACTGATGAAGACATGGTGAAGCTAAGTATTTTTCTGAAAGATCTCAAGTTTCACAGTGGCAGAGTCAGTATTTGACTTCTATCTGATTTCAAAGCTGGATTCATTACATTAACATTAGTAATTTGGGTTACAGATGGGTACTTTATTTTATTGAATGAATAACTATAGGAGTCCTTTAAGTAGTGCGCTTCCATTGGACTCTTTCTATATATATACTTTTTTATTGATTTCAGAGAGGAAGGAAGAGGGAGAGATAGTGCCTCCTGTATGCCCCACACTGGGGTTTGAGCCCACAACCTGAGCATATGCCCTGACCAGGAATCAAACTGTGACCTTCTGGTTCATAGGTCGTTGCTCTATCACTGAGCTACGCCAGCTGGGCTCCATTGAACTCTTTATATTGAATTTTCTTGGAATGTTCAAGAGTAGATCTACCATGAAAACTATACCACCATACTGCTTTATGCAGAGTAGAGCTCATTAAATGTTGATACATAAATGTAGCTTAAATAGATTAGTTTTAGAGTTACACATGACTACATTAAAGTTCTCTACTCTTTAAGCTTCACATGCTTATTTGTAAATCTGGGAAAAGTGCTTTTTCACCTTAAACCACTGTAAGGAGTAAAGGAGATAATGTATATAAAGCATTATATATGTATATAATATATGTATATAAGCATTAATGTATATAATGTATAAAAAGTAGTTTTATAAAGAACAATGTTACAATCCTGAAATGCTACATTTAGGGTATAAATTGGGATTCTAGGTAGATACTGGGTGGACAGAGAATTATTAGATAGGAAGATTCATTAGGACCACTCAGGGCAAGTAGGAGAAAGTAGTCATTTAGAGGCATAAGGTTATAGACTTGATATTTGCTGTGTGATATTTGATATGTGGTTAAAGACAAGAATAGGGAAGTTAGAAAGGAGTATTGGCTTGCAAGTGTAAGTCTTTTACTTCTGAAGATGTTCTGAGGAGAAAAAGAAATAAAATATTTGAAAGGCAAAGAAGATAGAAATTGTGTATTAGTTGAACAACTACATGAAAAGATAGATGAATTAATACATGAACAAATTAATTCAAAATATATTTGAGGCCAGATACTACCAATTTATTTATTTATTTTTATTTTTAAGTACATTTTTGTTGATTTCAGAGAGGAAGGGGGATGGAGAGAGATAGAAAAGAAACATCAATGATGAGAGAGAATCATTGATCTGCTGCCTCCTACACACCCGCCCACTGGGGATCGAGCTTGCAACCCCAGCATGTGCCTTGACCGAAAATCGAACCATGACCTCCAGGTTCATAGGTCAACCCTCAACCACTGAGCCATGCGAGCTGAGCCAGATACTATCAATTTCTTGTTCAGTCAAGCAGGTCCATAGTGGCAGGTACAGAATTTCTCTAAAAGTGAAGTTTGGGAGTAGCAATCTGGTTGAAAGGGTGCATGAAGGGTCTGGGTGGGGAAGGGGATTTGTCTTCACTGCAATTTCTCAGCACTTTAGATCAGATTCAGAAAATACCAAAGAACAGGGAGGGGCACTGATTGAGATTGTGGTTGGTACTAATTCCCTTCAGGCTCATCTGTAAGGTCTGGGGCTGGGAAAGCAGGAACTTTACAAACTTTGCTTTCTAGCCTGCTTGAATAATGAGGAAAATAAACTTAAGCTGTCTGACCTTGTAGGCCAGAGACTAGATATGCCCATAATTTCAATGCCATGCCAGGTGCATTTTTTAATTGGATAGAACTGTGTTGTTTTCAAGGCCAGCAGCGAGATAACCACTAAGTGCACATAGGGCTGGCTCTTTAATAAAAAGGGTAGTTCTGCTTGTAGCCTTGCTTAGAATTTGAATTCATTTTCTCTAAGCCCACCGGTGAACCCACCGGTGAATAAGTGTGACTCCCCCGGCCTGTGCTCTCGGACCGCGGGACCTCACCCGAGAGCTTTCAATAAACGCGATTTTTCGCTTTAACCTGCTTGTCTTGGTCAACTTATTGGTTTCGGTCGGGTTAAGTCTTACATCTCTGATTAAACCTTACATCATCTTCAACTCAGCCACAGTAGAGGTGTATAGCCAAACAATAGCAAATTAATGAGATACTCCTTTTAACAGATGTACAAAGAGCTACCTCAGATAGAGGTGGAAGAATTTATTTTCCATGGGGGGACAGTAGAGGGAAAGATTTTATAAAAAGATGTGATTTTAGTTGACTCATTTCTCACACTTGAAAAACTGAATTAATGTTCTAAACAATAACAAAAAAAGGGAGCAACAGCCCTAACCAGTTTGGCTCAGTTGTTAGAACAGTGGCCCACGGACTGAAGGGTCTCAGGTTCAATTCTGTCAAGGGCATGTTCGGGAGGCAACCAGCCAGTGGATGTGTCTCTCTCACGCTGATATTTTTCTCGGTCTCTTTTCCATCTTTCCAGTCTCTCTGAAAATCAATGGGAAAAGTATCCTCAGGTGAGGATTAACAAAAAAAGAAGAAACAAGGGAACAATATAGACTTTCAAAGAAACAGAAAAGTCAGAGACCCTGACAGACTGTTCAGAACCTGGCTTTAATGGAGGTAAGGCAGGAAATAAGGGTGGTTATGTGCAGGCTCCCTCATTGCAAACTTACAGTTTAAGTGCTGCAGCAGCACCCAGGGAACGTCCATAGCTTGGCTCACAAGTACGTGTATGCCTCCTTCCCTCTCTTCCTTCTTTTTTTTTTTTTTTTTTTCATTTAAGAAACATGTTATGTATTCAATGCTTGGCTTGGCAGACACTTTGCTGGGTGCAGATAACAGAGAAGAGCAAAACAGCCCAGAACTAAACAAGGCACGCGGCCTGCCTGCTGGCCTCGAGTCTGACATGCTTGCGTGTAGGTGTAGCTGACAGTTGTACTGTGTGTGTGTAAGTGGAGGCTCAAGCCTGATGCCTGGAACTATGAGGCCAGAGCCAGAGTGCAAGGACCTGTTGCTGCTGGGCCTTAAGGTGCCTGGTTTAAAGTGAATACAGCCCTGGCTGGGTAGCTTAGTTGGTTAGAGCATGGGTCCTGTATGCCAAGGTTATGGGTTTGATCCCTAGCAGGGCACATACAAGAATAAACCAATGAATGCATAAATGGAACAACAAATCTATGTTTTCTCTCTCACTCTCTAAAATCAAATCAATAAAATTAAAGTTAAAGTGAATATTAATCCTGTGTGCTGTGGAGAGTGTTCAGACAGAGGCCTATGAAGAGGGGAGCAACAGCCTAGCTGGTTTGGCTCAGTGGATAGAGTGTCGGCCTGCAGACTGAAGGGTCCCAGGTTGGATTCCAGCCAAGGGCACATGCCGGGGTTGCAGACTTGATCCCAGGGGCGAGGCGGGCCTGGCCGGGCGGGGCGGGGCCCTGCGGTTGTGCAGACGTGCAGGAGGCAGCTGATGGATGATTCTCTCATCATTGATGTTTCTATCTCTTCCTTTCCTTTCCTTTCCTCTATATGTATGAGGGGAGCAACATATTAATAGTTAAGAATTGATTTTCATTAAGAATTTACAGCCAAGACCCCACCCTTGAACACCTGGGACTAAAAGAATGCAGATCCTTAGGAGATACCTAAATCTACTGAATCACAATGTCTAAGGGAAGGGCGGGACACAGAAATCAGCAGTTTAATCAGGAATAGCTTCAGGCCATTGTTATGTACAGTTAAAACTGGAGAACCTTGGGCCTCACACCTTTCCTTTTCTTTTTAAACATATTTTTATTGTTTTCAGAGAGGAAGGGAGAGGGGAGAGAGAGATAGAACCATCTATGATGAGAGGGAATCATTTATCAGCTGCCTCCTGCATGCCCCCTACTGGGGATGGAGCCCACAACCCAAGCCTGTGACCTTCACCTTGATGTGAATCCAACTCAGGACCCTTGGGTTTGCAGGCCAATGCTCTATCCACTGAGCAAAACCAGCTAGGGCAACCTTTTCTTACTTCACTTTTACCTGAAGTAGGTACCATTATTACCCCTATTTTACGGAGGAGGAAATTGAGACATAGGGTTATGAACTTGCTAAAGTCACACTGAACTAGGGTTGGCATCTAGACAAATCTAGCCCCAGCTCTCCGTCTTAAACATTGCAGCGCAGTTATCTCCTCTTGCTAAATGATTTCATGCTAATACTTCAACAAGCATTACACTCGGAAACAATCTGAAGGTTCTATTTAGTCTGGTGAACTGGGAGGTTCATTAATATTTTAAGTCCCTCCCCGGTTAAATTTAGGCCAGAACACCTCTAGCCCCCGGGTGTGACCTGCCCGGTAGGGCAGGGCAGCAGGCGGGGAAGGGCGGCGCTCGATGACCTCGGCGCGCCGCCGCCTGTTGGACCAGCTCGAGGCTCGCCTGCCCAGCCTGCCTACTCCCGCGCGCTCCCGGCCCGCCCCCGCCGCCATCTTGGCCTAGGTAGGAGCGGGCTGCACGCGTGAGTAAACAGCCCACGCCGGGAAAGTCGAGGCTTGACTGCGTCTGTGTGGTGCGGGAAGCGGCGGAGAGGACGCAGTTCTGACCTTCGTACGTGGGGGTACGTGTCGGGGTCGCATTGCTAAGCCGCAGGAAATCCTCCGTCTGGCGCCCCCTCCGCCCCCTCGCGGTGGGAAGCCTCTACTCCCGGCTTCTCCCGCCCCACGCCGGTCTCCTCCCCCTGTTGAAAGCTGCCCGGGAAAGTGGTGGCGGGAGAGGACCGGCGCCGTGTGGGCCTGGATGCGAGCTGCGAGGCGCAGGAGGTTCGGGTCGAGGGTTCGTGCGCCCGGGGCCAGGGGTGCGGACGTGGTCGGTGGGCCTGGGAGGCCCTGGGCGGGCGCGCGGGGCTGGGGCCTGGGATCACGCCGGGTCGGCGCGGGGTCGTTTCCGTCGGTCACTGGATGTTCTCCTCTTCCGGCCGGTGCCTCAGGGTGGCCGACATGACGGCCCCGGGCCAGAGCCCCCTCGCGCCGCTCTTGGAGACTTTGGAAGACCCTGCCGCCTCCTGTGGAGAGCAGACCGACGCTTACCTTTCTCTGACAAGGTGAGGCCCGCCGGGAGGAGGGATGGGGCGTGCTGGTGGTTCTTGGGGAGAGTGTAGTTGGGGTGGGGTACGCTAGACGAGTGTGTGTGTTTTAGAAAAGTCAGCTGCTGGGAGGACGCCGGGGTCGCGGCCGAGGGCGGAGGGTGGGAGTGAGTGCGGGATGAGCTGCCGCTGCATCGCCGGAGGTGCATGTTCAGGTGTATGTTCGGAATGAGGAAGTCCGCTCCTGCGTCTTGTAATCGAGAGTTTTTAAAAGTTTGGTTGGAAGTGGGCATGCTGGTTGGAGGAGTGGTTTTTAATGTAAGTCGCGTATGTACTGGGACAGTGTGGTAACCCAGAATTTTTTTTTTAATCGAGTTCTATTTTAATTGCAAATCCTTTGTAATGTCCCCCCCGCCCCCCCCGCAAACCATTGAGTTTTCTGCAGTTGGACATTGCGAGGAGAGGATAGCAACTGGTATAAAATGATAAAGATTGTAAATTTGCGACTAGGGATAGGTTTCTCTCTTCCCTCTTCACAAAGAGAAACTGTTGAAACTTGTACAGTGGATGCAAAAGTAATTCTGAAGGTTTTTTTCAGATGTATATTGCATTCTATACTTAAGTACCTTAGCACCAGATCAAGTTAATTTGCCAGGATTCTAACATAAACTTTAAACTTTAGGGAGTGATTATACTTTTGTGTCTATTTGCATAAACTTTTTATTTTTGCTCTTAAGTCGTATTACTGGAGAAGATGGAAAAGAAGTCATTATAGAAATTGAGAAAAAACTTCCTCGGTTATGTGAAGTTTTAAAGGTATGTGTCTGTTAGTAATTTTTTATTTGTGGGGAAAAGTTTTACCAGTTTACTCATAAAAACTTTGAATTTAAATAAAATTAAAGCATATTATAGTACTCTGAGTTCCCTTATAGTTTTCTCTCACTTAATCTAACTCAGTGTCCCTGTAAAGTTACTCTTTAGTCCCCATATTTCAGAACAGATTGGTTTAATTTGTCCAAGGCCATTTGAATCCAAAACCTTTGCTCTTAATTTAAAAGCAGTAATCGGAGATTATTTAATCTGTTTTATCTCCTTTTGTAGGAATGTACTTCTAAGTAATGACTTTATCATTTTGTTTTTGGTATATTTTTTTATCTTCACACACCCTTAGTTTTGCTACTCTTGCCTGGTTAAAAACCGTTAACGAAGGTTATCTGCATCACCTGTTTATAGGAAGGTGGTATAGCTTAACCTCAAACTGAAGACCTATGTTCTTGTCCTCACTTGAGTACCCTGTAGCTTTGTGACCTTCCTTAAAACTTAACTTTAATTTTCTTATTTTTAGAATTAAGAGGTTGAGCGCAGTCTTTAAAGTCACTTTGAGTTCTTACCTTTATCTTGTTTTTGTGCTTTTAAAATAGAAGTATTCTATCAAGATATTCATTGTACTTTTTAGCATGGTTTCTAGCTAAATGTTGAGGCATTTGAGGTTCTGTCTACCTCTTAAGCATCCTGTTCCAGCGATCAGGAATCAGGAGCTTACTTTATTGTGTAGTAATTAGTTCAAGATATTAATAGTATTGTTATACAATATCAGTGGTATTATTTATTATCCCACTTTTTTTGCTCATGTTCCACATTCCAGTAGTATAATTATGCTCTGCATAATGAGGTTTTAGTCAACAACTTGAACCAACCCAATATACAATAGTGGTCCCATAAGATTGTAATGAAGCTGAAAAATTCCTAATGACATTTTAGCCAGCGTAACACTGTAGCTCAAGAGTTACTCTTGCCCTAGCTGGTTTGGCTCAGTGGATAGAGTGTCATCCTACGGACTGAAGGGTCCCGGGTTGGATTCTGGTCAAGGGCGCACATGCCCTGACTGTGGGCTGGATCCCCGGTGCAGGAGGCAGCCCATCAGTGATTCATCACTGATGTTTTTTCCTCTCTAAAATCAATTTTTTTAAAAAAGTTACTCTTGCATCAATAGATCGATGTAGAGACAAATGGTAGGGGAGGGAGGGTAGAGAGCCACCAAAGGACTTATATGCATCCATATCTTAGCATAACCAATGGACACAGACACCGGGGTGGTGGGGGCGTGCCCAGCTGGAAAGGGATGGGGAAGGGGGTCAGTTGGGGAAAAAGGAGACGTATGTAAAACTTTAAACAATAATAAAAAAAAATGTTACTCTCACCCTAACCTGTTTGGCTCTGTGGATAGAGCGACGGCCTGTGGACTGAAAGGTCCTAGGTTCAATTCCAGTCAAGGGCATGTACCTTGGTTGGGGGCACATCCCCAGTAAGGGGGTGTACCGCAGGAGGCAGCTGATCCATGTTTCTCTCTCATTGATGTTTCTAACTCTATCCCTCTCCCTTCCTCTCTGTAAAATATCAACAAAATATATTTAAAAAAATGTTACTCTTGTGATGTTGGTGTAAACAAACTACTATGCTGCCAGTCCTATAAAAGTATATCACATAAAATTAAGTACAGTGCATATAATATTTGATAATGATAAGTGACTTACTGGCTTATGTATTTACTATATTATACTTACTAATCATTATTTTAATGAGCACTTTCTGCTTATAAAGTGCTGTAAAACAGTATGTTAGCCTGGCAGCAGCCTCATCTTACACTTAACACATCTCTTGATTGTATCGTTTTTTCTTGTGCTTGATTTAATCTCATGTTTCATAAAGGCTTGTAGCCTAGGAACAGCAGGTTATATCATACTAGAGGCCCAGTGCACGAAATTCGTGCATGGGGACAGGTGTCCCTCAGCCCAGCCTGTACCCTCTCCAATCTGGGACCCCACGAAGGATGTCCGACTGTCCGTTTAGGCCCGATCCCACCAGGCAGTTGGGCATCCCTCTCACAATCCAGGACTGCTGGCTCCCAACCACTCACTTGTCTGCCTGCCCGATTGCCCCTAACCCCTTCTGCCTGCCAGCCTGATCACCCCCTAACCACTCTCCTGCCAGCTTGGTAGACGCCTAACTGCTCCGCTGCTGGCCGGATTGCCTCTAACTGTCCTCCTCTGCAGGCCTGGTTGCCCCCAACTGCCCTCCCCTGCTGGCCCGGTAACCCCTAACTGCCCTCCTTTGCCAGCCTGGTCGCCCCCAACTGCCCTACCTTGCAGGCCTGGTCCCTCCCAATTGCCCTCCCCTGCTGGCCTGATCACTC
This sequence comes from Plecotus auritus, assembly GCF_963455305.1. Lineage (NCBI taxonomy): Eukaryota > Metazoa > Chordata > Mammalia > Chiroptera > Vespertilionidae > Plecotus > Plecotus auritus. The sequence continues at coordinate 65,867,788 of NC_137776.1, read as the reverse complement.
CCAACTGCCCTCCCCTGCAGGCCTGGTCCCTCCCAACTGCCCTCCCCTGCTGGCATGATCGCCCCCAACTGCCCTCCCCTGCTGGCATGATCGCCCCCAACTGCCCTCCCCTGCAGGCCTGGTCCCCCCCCAGCTGCTCTCCCCTGCAGGCCTGGTCCTCCTCAACTGCCCTCCTCTGCAGGCCTGGTCCCCCCAACTGCCCTCCCCTGCAAGCCTGGGTCCCCCCCAACTGCCCTCCCCTGCAGACCTGGTCCCCCCCAACTGCCCTCCCCTGCTGGCCTGGTCCCTCCCAACTGCCCTCCCCTGCTGGCCTGGTCCCTCCCAACTGCCCTCCTCTGCCGGCCCAGTCACCCCTAACTGCCCTCTCCTGCTGGCCATCTTGTGTCCACATGGGGGCAGCCATCTTTGACCACGTGGGGCAGCCATCTTGTGTCTTGGAGTGGCGGTCAATTTACATATTACTCTTATTAGATATTACATATTACTCATATTAGATAGGATAACCTAAGCGTGTAGTAGACTATACCTTTTAGGTTTGTATGAGTGTGCTCTATGATGTTCGCACAATGACAAAATTGCCTAATGACGCAGTTCTCAGAACATGCCCGTTACTAAGTTGCACAAGACTATTTGATGTGATAAAAACATGCATTTTCATATATTTAGTACTTGACAACGTGTAGGGTCAGGAGCTCAATTGCTTGCATTTCGAATCAAGAGGCACTGTTTTAGATAGGGTTTGTAACTAAAATACCTGATGAATAATTTCAGTTGACTGTTGAACAGCTTGGGTTAGAGGTACCAACCCTTGCTTCCTCCTTGTAGTAAAAATTCCACTTATAACTTTTGACTTCCCTAGAACTTAACTATATTTAGAAATGTCTGGGTGAGTACAATACTGATAGGACAATCAACAGAAGCTTTATGTGTGAATTACTAAGCACTAAAAGGATAGTTGAATTCTTTTATAATAGGAATCATATTAGGTGAAATGTTATTGTTTAGAATTCTGCTAGTATTGTTTCTATGAACCCACAACATTCTTGAAGGTAAGACACCATTTTTAAGAAACCCTTTAAGTTTATTTACAGACACATGCTAGCTATTATCCAGGAGATACAGTAGTAGCTCAAAGTATTCTATTTTTTTCTTTTTAAATATGTCTTTATTGATTCTTTAGAGAGGAAGGAGGAGAGAGAAAGAGAGAGAGAAAAACAAGGATGAAACCGACTGGTGTGGCTCAGTGATTGTTGACCTATGAAATAGGAGGTCATGGTTCGATTCCCAGTCAGGACACATGCCCAGGTTGCAGGCTCATACCCTGATTGAGCTGGCAACCTAGGCATGTGCCCCGAGTGGGAATCACCCTGAGACCTTTTATGTTTGAGTCTGTTGCTTACCCATTATGGAAGGGCTTTGCTCCTATTGTTTATTTTCTGTCTAGTGTCTTTAGCATCTTCATTTGGTTGACTTTTCCTTTGCTTTCAGATATGTGGAAATGTTCTTTATCTTTTAAGAAAAATGTTCTTTTTTGTTATCTTTTATTTATTGATTTTAGTTATAGGAGGGGGGAGAGAGAGAGAAACATTGGTTTTATTCCACTTATATATTCATTGGTTGCTTCTTGTATGTGCCCTGATAGGGATCAAACCCGCAACCTTGGTATATTGGGGCAATACTCTAAGCAACTGAACTACCTACCAGACCAGGGCCAAGAAAAATGTTCTTTACTTAGTTGATCTTTATATAGTTTCCCTCTTTGCCAAGCTATATACATGGACTCCTGGTCTTATTTCATTTACTTCAAAAGATTTATTGATTGGTTTGATTAAAATGTCATTTTGCTTTTTAATCAAACTTTGCTCTCTAAAGATCGGTTCACAGTTGTACTCATTTGTAACAAGTGTGTGATTTTATTTTATTTTTCCTATAGGCTCACATTTCCAGTCAAAACTCAGAGCTCAGTTGTGCTGCTCTACAGGCCTTGGGGTTTTGTTTATATAATCCCAAAATTACCTCAGGATTATCAGGTAGTTGAATTTATTATGCCTTAATATTTTAAGAGTTTATAAGTATATACTTAGATGTTGTGAAAAGTACTGTTACTTCTGTTAGAGTCATAATATATTTTTTAAAATACGTTTTTATTTTAGTATTTTTTTTTGGAGAGGATAAAAACATTGATGTGAGAAACATTAATTAGTTGCCTCCTGTATGCACCCCAACCGGGAATCAAACCCAAAATCTGGGTATGTGCCCTGACTGCAATTCAAACCAGCAACCTTTTGGTGCATGGGACAGTACTCAACCAACTGAGCCACACTGAACAGGGCTAATAACATAATTCAGACGTTTAGATTATTATTGGAAAGCTTTATTTTTTCTTAGACATAGCTCTTTGATTGTAAAATTTGCTCTAAAAGAAAATAAGCTTATTTATAAATGTTATGAAAGCTTGAACTTTCCCTTTGGAAATTCTTATCTGCTTTAGAAGTTAATAATTTAGATGGTCACTTATTTTGTATAAGCACATACAGTAAGCAATATGCTGAATTAGAATGTTTTTATATAGTGGTAAGTGGGAGGATTTAGAACTAAAAATGGTAATGAAAACAAGACTTAACTGATGCTTTCTACGTTTTCAACTAATCTAATTGTTGCTTTAAGTTAGCAGTTTGACATGGTAAAGGAAACCTAGGAAATGATCTTTAGAGAAGGGAAATTAGGAAATAAAGATGTCAGAAAGTTGTTAACATCTGTTTTCTGAGGGAGAAGTTTCTGCTCTTTTTAATGTACAGAGTGAGGGAAAAGTAGGTTTACAGTTTGTATGGAAAATAATAAATAATAATACAAGAAGAATCTTTAACATGTTCACAAATGTAAATCTACTTTTGCCCCACCCTGTATAGAAATGGTAGCAATCTAAAGTAGTTGTTCATTTTGAGACAGATGTAGGGTTCATAACATCTTGCCAAAAATTATCTTGTCTGTTCAAACCTACTAATATCTATAAAGTTAATTGCACAAAATATCTCATTTAGAGGCTACTATTTTCTCTAAATATACCATCTTACCTATTTTTATGTTTTTGGAAAGTAGTTTGATATCAGCATTGGTTCTTTGGTACTTCTCTTTGGATATGCATTTAATTTTTTTCTCTATTTTTATATTTGGTGTTTTAAAGGATGTAAACTATTCCACATAATTAAAGCTGTTTGTTTTTCAGAGAAAAATATTCAAGAACTGCTTTCAAAATTGAATGATAATGTTAAGAGTTCAGACAAAAATGTACGTACGAGGGCACTTTGGGTGATATCCAAGCAGACGTTCCCCACTGAAGTTATAGGCAAAGTAGTAAGTATAGTTTTTATATGTGTCTTCTTAAATACATGCCATTTAAAAAAAATTCAGGTTTAATTGGTTTGTATTTATTTTGTTCTATCTTTTAGGTACCCAGTATAATTGATTCATTAGAAACAGTATTTAATAGAGGAGAGATGCATTCTGCTGTTGTTGATTATGAAGCATTAAATGTCATCATAAGGTATGAGTTTGGATGCTCTGCAAATTGGAAGAATAGTTTCAGGAAGTTCAGAATTTACTTTTAAGGAGAGGACTTTTGGGACTTGAATTAGAGTTAGACATTAAAAGAAGGAAATGTCTTCTAGACTAAAAGTCTCAAGAAAAAAGTAACAGGAAGAAGGAGGAAATATATGTGCTTAAATTAGTAGGTTTCTTTGTTTAATTTTACTGAGATAGTCTTAAAAATAAAGTCTTGGTTAGGCTGCTGTTGCTAACACAATTCTGGGTTTAAAAATTATTTCTTGCTTTAGCTGGTTTGGATCAGTGGATAAAGCCTGTGGACTGAAGAGTCCTGGGTTGGATTCTGGTTAAGGGCACATGTGTGGGTTGCTGTAGCCGATCAGTGATTCTCTCTTATCATTGATGTTTCTATCTCTCTCTCTCCCTCTCTCTTCCTCTCTGAAATCAATAAAAAAATATGTTTTTTAAAAAAGGAAGAGATGATGAATTTATAGTAAATGTAAACACATTGAAAAATGTGTTTCTGGCCTAGCAGGCGTGGCTTAATGGTTGAGCATCGACCTATGAACCAGGAAGTTAATGTTCAATTCCCAGTCAGGGCACATGCACAGGTTGCAGGCTCAATCCCCAGTGGGTAGTGTGCAGGAGGCAGCTGAGAAATAATTCTCTCATCATTGATGCTTCTATTTCCCTCTCCCTCTTCCTTCCTTTCTGGAATCAATAAAAATATATTTTAAAAAAATTATTTCTGTTAAAGCTTTTGCAAGAGTTTTAAAAAAAAGTAGACTCCTAAGTGAGTTATAGTGGGTAGTTAGTTAGGATGTAAGTAACAGTGCTTAGTAAGAGATGGCAGAACAAGAAAATCCCCACTTTCTTCCTTCTGATCCTGCTCTTTGTTGATATGCTTTGTCTTACCTTTGTTTCAAAGCTTTCTTTAGTAGTTGAGCTATTTGCTCTAATTAAATGTTCTGATGTCCTCATTGATGCTCACATTATATCACAGTTCTCTGGCTGTCCCATAAGAACACTGAATTTAATTATATATAAGAACTAGAGGCCCGGTGCACGAAATTCATGCACGGGGTGGGCGGGGCCCTCGGCCCAGCCTGGAACCCCTCTCCAATCCAGGATCCCTCTCACAACCCAGGACCTCTGGCTCCTAATTGCTCACCTGCCTGCCTGGCTGATCACCCCTAACTGCCTCCCCTGCCAGCCTGATAGCCCCTAACTGCCCCCCCCCACCGGCCTGGTTGCCCCCAACTCCCCTCTGCCCCCCCACCGGCAAGGTCACCCCCAAATTCTCCCCCCCCCCCCGCCGGCCTGGTCTCCCCCAACTGCCCCCCTGCTGGCCTGGTTGCCCTTCACTGCCCCCCTCTGCTAGCCTGGTTGCCCCTCACTGCCTCCCCTACCGGCCTGGTCGCCCCATGCAGCCAGCTGGTCAGTCATTTGGTCATCCCTCGCTAACCCCCCTGCCGGCCTGGTTGCCCCATGCAGCCTGCTGGTCAGTCATTTGGTTGTCCCTTGCTAACCCTACCCTGCCGGCCTGATCACCCCATGCAGCCTGCTGTTCTGTTGTTACTATGAGGGCGTCGTGACCAATTTGCATGTTATCCTTTTATTAGTATAGACTAGAGGCCCAGTGCACCGAAATTTGTGCATGGGGGGGTGGGGTCCCCTCAGCCCAGCCTGGACCCTCTCCACTCTGGGACCCCTCGGGGGATGTCCGACTGCTGGTTTCGGCTCGATCCCAGGGAGAGGGTCCCAGGGATCGGACCGAAACTGTCAGTTGGACATCCCTCTCACAATCCGGGACCGCTGGCTCCTAACTGCTCACCTGCCTGCCTGCCTGATCGCCTCCAACCGCCCCCCCCCCCCCCTGCTGGCATGGTCACCCCTCACTGACCCCCCCCCACCTGCCGGCCTGGTTGCTCCATGCAGCCTGCTGTCCATTGTTACTGTGAGGGCGTCGTGACCAATTTGCATATTATCCTTTTATTAGTATAGACTAGAGGCCCAGTGCACGAAATTTGTGCACGGGGGGGGGGTCCCCTCAGCCCAGCCTGGACCCTCTCCACTCTGGGATCCCTCTCACAATCCGGGACCGCTGGCTCCTAACTGCTTACCTGCCTGCCTGCCTGATTGCCCCCAACCGATCCCCGCTGCTGGCATGGTCGCCCCTTACTGCCCCCCTTGCCAGCTTGGTCACCCCACGCAGCCTGCTCAGTCATTTGGTCGTCCCTTGCTAACCCCCCTGCTAGCCTGGTCGCCCCATGCAGCCTGTTCTTCGGTTGTTACTGTGAGGGCATTGTGATAAATTTGCATATTACCCTTTTATTATATAGATAATTAGTATTTAAAAAAAACTTTAAAGACAAAATATCTTTTTATTTTAAAAATGTATAAGAATAATACAGAAGTAGAAAAATTAGCCAGAAAAATTAATCTTGTGTGTGTGAATATATGTACATATTCTAAAACAAATGTTCCATACCATGCATATTTCTGTGTGTGCTGCTTATTTTCCTGGTAGTTTAGACGTAAAAGGTGAGGTCAAACTAATCTATTCATTGATTTCTTTCTTACAGGCTAATTGAACAAGCTCCAATTCAAATGGGAGAAGAGTCAATTAGGTGGGCAAAACTGGTCATACCTTTAGTTGTTCATTCGGCCCAAAAGGTACATTTGCGGGGAGCGACTGCTCTAGAGATGGGAATGCCATTGTTGCTTCAGAAACAACAAGAAATAGCGTCTATAACAGAGCAGCTTATGACTACCGTAAGTATTACTTTTTATAAGGATTTTTTGAATACTGCTTTGTAAGGTTCTTCACCATGCTTAGGGCTCATATTGGTATAATTGTACTGTGATCTAGAAAATTCCTCTTTGAATTAAAACAATGAATTGTTTAAGTTAGTGTAGGCATACTGCTCCTGCACTGCAGTAAGGAAGGGAGCTGTTTATTCAGTGTTGCTATGATCCAGGCATTTTATACAATCCCTAGTGAATATTGATTGAAAGGGATTGCATTTTTGGAAAAGGGAAAGTATTAACTAATTCAGTGCTATTTGGGTGGTTGTAGCATAATCCCAGTGAATATAAATTTAATGCGCATAAATGCATCAGCTGTGTAATTTCCTAAAGTTTTTATTTGCCCCAGGCTTTAGGTTTTTCAACCTTTGTTCATGTAACAAATACTTATTGAACACCTATTATATTCTGGGTATTGTTTTAGACACTGAGTATATCAGTGAACAAAAGGAATTGTGGAGCTTATTTTCTAGTGGTAGAGATAATAAAGTATAGAGTAGATTTAGTGAAGAACATTATGAAGAACAGCAGGAATTAGATCGGGAGAGTGTCTTTGGTGAGGAAGGGTGAAGTGATCAGGGAAGAAAAAAGAATGGGTATTTGAACAGTGATTTGAAGATGATATAGGGGATAGCTCTTCGGGGGAACCATGAGAGCAAAAGGCCCTGCTCTCATGGTTGTGTTCAGTGAACACTGAGCAGTATAAAAGTGAAATTCATGAAGGTGAGGAGTAGGAGATGATTTTAGAGAAACAGAGAGCCAAATCACATTGGGGGTCATTGTAAGAGTTGGTTCTACTGAAAATCATATTTGAAGGTTTTGAGTCTAGGAGGGGTACTGACTTGGGTTTTAAAGGGATCGCTCTGCCTATGTTGAGAATAGACTCTAAAGGGGATTGAGTAGGAGCAGGGAATCTAGTTAGGGCATACTGCAGTAATCCAGACAGTGAGGGAAGCTTCCAGATTCTAAATCTTGGGGTTTTGTCTGTTCATTTTAAAGTTACTTCATAGTAATAGTTGGAGTCTAATGAAGTATCTCCCTTGTTTTTGCAAGTTTTTTATTGTAAGTTTATTAATTTTTAAGAGCATATGTAAAATTATTCATAAATTTGAACTAGTTTTCTCAGTCTTATCCATGAAGCTATTAATGTATTTTTAAAGTTATCAGAGTGAGAAGTTAACAACCGGACGGACGACCGAACAGCAGGCTATGTGGGGTGACCAGGCCAGCAGGGGCGTTAGTGAGGGACGACCAAATGACTGAACAGCAGGCTGCGTGGGGTGACCAGGCTGGCAGGGAGGGCAGTTGGTGGCGACTAGGCCGGTGGTGGGGGGGAGGCAGTTGGGGGCAACCAGGCCAATGTGGGGGAGGGGCAGTGAGGGGCGACCAGGCCGGCGGGGGGGGGGGGGGGCAGTTAGTGGCCACCAGGCCAGCAGGGGGGGCAGTTGGGGGCAACCAGGCCGGCAGGGAGGGGCAACCAGGCCAGCAGGCAGGTGAGCAGTTAGGAGCCAGCGGTCCCATATTGTGAGAGGGATGTCTGACTGCCGGTTTAGGCCCGATCCTAAACCGGCAGTCGGACATCCCCTGAGGGGTCCTGGATTGGTGAGGGTGTAGGCTGAGCTGAGGGGACGACCCCCCCGCCCCCTGTGCATGACTTTCGTGCACTGGGCCTCTAGATTATTGTAAAACTCAGCTTTGGTATATGTAAGAAAGTTATCCTTATAAAACATTGGTTAAAGTTACTTGGCTAAGGCAGTGGTTGGCAAACTGCAGCTCACGAACCACATGCGGCTCTTTGGCCCCTTGAGTGTGGCTCTTCCACAAAATACCATGTGCGGGCGCACACGTACAGTGCGATTGAAACTTCATGGCCCATGCGCAGAAGTCGGTTTTCGGCTCTCAAAAGAAATTTCAATCGTTGTACTGTTGATATTTGGCTCTGTTGACTAATGAGTTTGCCGACCACTGGGCTAAGGTAATCAGCCAATTTGATACTGCATATTTTTTCCTTTCTAAGAGTCCTTTTGGTAAATATCTTTGCTTTTGTTTGCAGAAATTACTTTCAGAACTCCAGAAGCTATTTATGAGTAAAAATGAGACATATGTTTTAAAATTATGGCCTTTGTTTGTCAGACTTCTTGGAAAGGTAAGTCCACATCTAAAGAATAGTTCAGTTTTACATGCTAGACCAGCTGTGGGCAAACTACGGCCCGCAGGCCGGATCCGGCTGTTCTATCCGGTTCTCTTGCTCTCTCTTCCACTCCTTTACTTTGAATTTATATTAGTTCACACAAACACTCCATCCATGCTTTTGTTCCGGCCCTCCGGTCCAGTTTAAGAACCCATTGTGGCCCTCGAGTCAAAAAGTTTGCCCACCCCTGTGCTAGACCCTTTCATTTCTTAACTTTATTTACATAGCATAGTCAATCTACATTATTCATCATAACATACATGCACATTTATCTGCTCACTAAAATTTATTTGTAAAGCTAACATCGGTACTTGTTCTGTATAATTTTCTAAATGTATTACCAGTGTGTATAACAGACATGCAGGGTGGCAAAAAAATTTGAGTTCCCCAGTACATTTGTTCCCAGCTGACCATGAATAAGGTTATGCTCTGCCATTTCATTTGAATTCTCTATATTCTCTAAACAAATGTCCTTTTCATGATCCATTTAGTGCCATATTTTTCACATTTTGTGCTTTTTCTTGACAATCACATCGTTTAATGGCCCCCAAGCATAGTGTTGAAATGCTGTCTATGATTCCTAAATACAGAAAGACTGATGTGTCCTATGAAGGTAATATGGATATTAGATAAAGGTTTGTTCAGACCTGAATTATAATACTTTAGGCTAGGAGTTCAATGTTAGTGAAGTTAGTGATACACAGTTACGCACTGCCTAACGATGATTAGATCAACAACAGACTGCATATACTATGCTGGTTTCATAAGATGATAATTGAACTGAGAATTCCTATTGCCTAGTGCAGTGGTCGGCAAACTCATTAGTCACCAGAGCCAAATATCAACAGTACAACGATTGAAATTTCTTTTGAGAGCCAAATTTTTTAAACTTAAACTTCTTCTAACGCCACTTCTTCAAAATAGACTCGCCCAGGCTGTGGTATTTTGTGGAAGAGCCACACTCAAGGGGCCAAAGAGCCGCATGTGGCTCGCGAGCCGCAATTTGCCGACCACTGGCCTAGTGATATCATGTGTTTGTGGTGTTGCTGGTGTCAAACCTGTGTTGCCAGTTGTGTAAAAGTATATCATATACAATTTTGTACAGTACATAGTATTCGATAATGAATAAATGTCTGTTACTGGTTAGTATATTTATTGTCCTATTTATCACTATTTTAGTGTACTCTTTCTGCTTATTAACAAAAACTTTCCTATGGGATAGTATGCCATGTTACCCTGGCAGCAGCCTTATACATCCTGGTCTTATGTCATCTCTTGATTGCATCATTTTCTCTTGTGCTTGATTTAATCTCATGTTTTGTGCATTAGCATAATGTACAGGTATGCAGCCAAGAAATTGACTGGTGTGTAGTAGGCTATACCATCTAGGCTTGTGTAAGTACACTCTATAATGTCCGCACAACAATTGTCTGATGTAATTCTCAGAATGTATCCCTATTGTTAAGCAGTGCATGACTGTATAAGTCAGGTGTCTTTAAAAAAATAATCCTAAAACAAGGTTGTGTATTGATTGGTTGATGTAATCTGACCAGAAGCTTGCAGGAACTTAACTCTGCATTTTTATTAGGAGTGATGTCTCAGTGTTCAAGGTGACTTAATAAAACATAACTATGGTGAATAATGAGAATTGACATGTTCTTTCTGTAAGCCAGGTATTCTTGAAATGAGGGGGTGTGTTTTTTCTTTATTGTGGTAAATAAATGTAATACTGTAATACTGTAATCATCCTGAGTGTACAGTTTAGTGGCGTTAAATACATTCAGTTTGTGTGAAAAATCACCACTATTTATACCCAAAACTTATTTGGTATCCCCAACAGACTCTCTAAATGTTAAGCAATTGTTCTGTCTGATCCTTTCCTTCCAGCCCCTGGTACCTTCTACGTTGTGTCTCTATGGATTTGCACTCAATATGTGCAGTATACGCTATTTGCCCTCCTGTGTATTATTTCACAGAAAATTTTTTCAAGGTCAAGCCATATTTTACCGCATATTAAAATTCCATTACTTCTTAAAGCTGAATAATATTTTGTGTGTATATACTTCATTTTGTTTATTCATTTGTTGATGAATATTGGTTTGTTTTCTTACACCTTTGGGTGATTGTGAATGTTGGTGTACAGATAACTGTTGGATTCTCTGCTTTCAGTTATTTTGGATAAAAGTGGAATTCATGTGGTAGTTCTGTGTTTAACTTTAAGAGTAACCTCCAAACTCTACAGTGGCTGCACCATTGTACATTCCTACCAGTAATGCTCGAGGGTTCAAATTTCTCTACATCCTTGTCAGAACTTATTATTTTCCCACTTTTTGATATAGCAATTCCAGAAATTTTTTGTTTTTCGTAAAAGTGGTCCATTTTAATGTTTTTTACAATATGATAAATAGTCCTTTTGATGATTGTGGACATGTAAGACTATTGGGTAGTATTCAGACACACAGTAATATTGGTTTTCCTGGCTGGTTTGTAGTCTTTAATAATTATAAGGAATTTATTGTGTGAAACAGCTGTCAAGCCAATAAGACTGCCTTTATGCAGCCATCCATCCTTTTCAGGATAGTTAGTAATCTAGGTATATTTGCCCCAAATAATCTTGCTAATGTTACAGGCCCAACTTGTCCGTATTCACCTCAATTATGGTATTGGTTGTAATACCTTAAGTTGTATATAGTGGGGATGAGGGATTTTCAGTACTCTGTGTATTGACAAACAAAAGTTGACTTTCAGTTATGAATGACATGGTCCTTATTGAAATATAAATCCAATTACTTAAGGAATTTTTCCTACAGTATTTAGGTGATTTTAGATAAAGCCATTTTCAACAGCATAATTAAATAATCAACTTCTTTCATGCATTTTCCTTTCTATTTCTGTTCAAATAACTTAATGTTTCTGTTTATCCGTGAGTATGAACTTTGGGCAGAGGGTCTTCCTTCTTTCTCTGTTTTTATTTGAGAATATTCAAGATAACCTTGGGATTTGTAACCAGCAGAATGGCAGTTACTGTTTCCTGTGGAGTCTTCATCATTCTTTTGTTTGGTGTTTCTCTTTTTATGCATCTTAATATTCGTTTCCTTTTCTCTCTCTCTTTTTTTTTAAGTTTTCAAGCCCAGAAGAGGAATCAGCTGCAATTTCTGTTTTTGTTTTTTTCGGGCATGTGTCCTGACTGGGAATCTAACTGGTGACCTCTTGGTTCATGGGACAGTGCTCTCTCTATTTCTTCTTCTCATCACAGCAGTCCTTTTAGCATTTCTTGCAGTGTTAGTTTGGTGGTGATAAACTCTTCTAGCCTTTTTTTGCTGGGGAAGCTCTTTATTTCACCGTCTATTTTGAATGATAGTCTTGCTAGATAATAGTAATCTTGGTTTCAGATCCTTGCTTTTTCTTACCTTGAGTACTTCATGCCATTCCCTTCTGGCTTGTAGAGTTTCTGATGAGAAATCAGGTGTTGGCCTTATGGGAGCTCCTTTGTAATAAATTGCTTTTCTCTCGCAACCTTTAAGGTTTTCTCTTTGGCCGAAACCGATTTGGCTCAGTGGATAGAGCGTCAGCCTGTGGACTGAAAGGTCCCAGGTTCGATTCCGGTCAAGGGCACGTACCTTGGTTGCGGGCACATCCCCAGTAGGAGGTGTGCAGGAGGCAGCTGATCGATGTTTCTCTCTCATCGATGTTTCTAACTCTTTATCCCTCTCCCTTCCTCTCTTTAAAATATCAATAAAATATATTTAAAAAAAAAAAACAAAACAAAAAAACCCCAAGATTTTCTCTTTGGCCTGGCCAGTGTTGCTTAGTTGATTGGTTGAGTGTCATCCCATGCACCAAGAAGTTGCTGGTACGATTTCTGGTCAGGACACATTCCTAGGTTGTGGAGCTTAGTCCCCAGTAGTGGAGGCAGGAGACAGCCGATCGATGTTTCTATTTCTCTCCCCCTTTCCCTTCCTCTCTAAAAAAAAAAAATCAATAAAAACATATTAAATGATTATTTTTGGCATTTTAATTATGATGTGTCTGGGCGTGGGCTTGTTTGGGTTCTTCTAGCTTGGGACTCTTTGTGCCTCCTGAACTTGTATGACTTTCCTTTACCAGGTTACAGTTTTCTGCCATTATTTCTTCAAACACGTTCTCTGTCCCTTGCTCACTTTCTTCCTCTTCTGGTACTGCTGTTATGCAAGTATTGTTATGTCACACAGCTTCCTTAAGCTTTCCTCCTGTTTTTTTTGTTTTTTTAAATATATTTTATTGATTTTTTTACAGAGAGGAAGGGAGAGGGATAGAGAGTTAGAAACATCCATGAGAGAGAAACGTCGATCAGCTGCCTGCTGCACACCCCCTACTGGGGATGTGCCCGCGACCAAGGTACATGCCCTTGACTGGAATCGAACCTGGGACCCTTCCGTCTGCAGGCCGAAGCTCTATCCACTGAGTCAAACTGGTTAGGGCTCCTCCTGTTCTTTGTTTTTTTTTTTTCTTTTTGGTTCTCTGGTTGATTTCCCCCCCCCCCCCCCACCCTGTCTTCAAATTCACTGGTATGATTCTCAGCTTCCCCTAAACTGCTGTGCATTCCTTCCAATGTGTTCTTTATTAGTGCTATGTCATTATTTCTTACTGGTCTTTTTTTTCCATAGTTACTCTTATCTTTACTCATGCTGTTGAGCATCTTTGCCATCATTATTCTGAACTCTATATCTGATAAATGTCTTATCTCCATTTTGTTTAACTCTTACAGAGAATTCTCTTGTTCTTCTATTTGGGGCTTTTTTTTTGTCTCCCCATTTTGGCTGCCTGTTTGGGTTTGAGTGTATGTATTAGGTAGATCTGCTACGACTCCCATACTCTAGTGCAGGACAATGTCAGAGCTGTTTGTGACTGGCCCTGCATACCCTGTTTTTAGCTATGCGCAATTCACAGCTTGGCTTCCTCTGCTGGGGCTGAGTGCCTTAGGAAAGGACCAAGGTGCACTAGGGTCTGCTTTTCCTAGCCCCAGGCCCAGAAGGAGGTCAGGCAAAGATTCAAAGCCTCCAGAGAGCTGCCTCTGCCTGTGGTCCAATTGACAATCTTGATTAGCCTCAGGCAAAAAGCGCCTGGAAAGCAAAGGTCTGGTGGAGAAAGATGTCCTCCCCAGCATGAGAGATTGACTCAGCACAGGAAACTGGGGTGGCTGCCCTCCAAACTCCAACCCAGAGCCCCCAACCTTGGATTCTTCTCAGACAGCTCCAGTTCACTCTGCCCTTCCTCTGCCAGAGCCCAAGGTAGTGGCTGCACACAAAATTTTGTGCATTGGCCATTTAAGAGGGTGCCTGCATTTCTAGATATCTCTCACTGGCAGATAGCAACCCTGGTGCTTTTCACAGCCAGATGTTATGTGGGCATCTTTTTCACTTCTGGTGCTCTGGGCTGGGGAGCCCAGCTTGGGGTTTTGACCCCAGACTACTCAGTGGGAACCCTTACAGCTGAGATATGTCTCCAGAACTTCAGCTGCTGTCTGTGGGAGCCTGGCTAGCCCTTTTGTGCCTCTGCACTTCCTATCAGTTTATGCAGTCTCCACTTTCCATCATTGGTTATCAGTGTTCTCTCCAGCTGGTCTTCAGTTGATTATTCAGGGTGGTTTTTCTGTATTTTATTTATTTATGTGGGGAAGCAGGGCTCCCTGGTGGGGTGAACAGTGAACACCCAGGAACATCCTGATCACAGATCTCATTGTATTCTGCTCTCCATAATAAATATTGACTGGTGTCCAGAGTTGTTTTGGTTAAAATCTGCCAGTCCCAAGGGTCATATAATAATTTTCAGATAAGACATTAAGGAGTCCTTTTGTAAATGGACTGTTAGCCCCATTTTCCTTATTTCTTCAAAGGTATTAAAGGAGAGCGGCTCATAAACTCTATTACCTTGCTGATCTTGTATAACTGGGCAAGCCAAAAGCTCTCCTAACATGGCTTGCCTGACACAGGATCCCATACTGAGGATCTAGTTCAGGGGTCCTCAAACTTTTTAAACAGGGGGCCAGTTCACTGTCCCTCAGACCGTTGGAGGGCCAGACTATAATTAAAAAAAAAAAAAACTATGAACAAATTCCTATGCGCACTGTGGGCCCGGGACAAGTGGAAAGTCTGTGAGAATCCTTCTTACAGACTTTCCAACCAAGTCCTGCGCTTCCCCACATGTTTACAGTTTGGTCCTGGGAGATTGTCAGTGTAGCTTCCACTTACTCTGCCTCCACTTTGGAATCCAGCTGGTCTCTTTTTTCTTAACATGGCCCTATTTGTAGTAGAGCTTGGCCTTCTGACCAGTCATGTCTGACTTCTTTGAGCATTTATGAGCACCTCAATTTTCCTTCTTTCTCTTTTTCTCATGGTAATCCCAGTACTATGCAGGGGTCCTCAAACTTTTTAAACAGGGGGCCAGTTCACTGTCCCTCAGACCGTTGGAGGGCCGGGCTATAGTTTAAAAAAAAAACTATGAACAAATTCCTATGCGCACTGTGGGCCCGGGACGAGTCGGCTGCTAAGCAGGACAGGCAGCGGCACCCCGCGGGCCGGATAAATGTCCTCGGCTGGCCGCATGTGGCCCGTGGGCCGTAGTTTGAGGACCCCTGATCTATAGTATTTATGATGGTAACTCAGTATATTTGTTTTGTGGCATAGTGATGGCTGTCCAACTGCTTGGTAAAGGAGCCCTAAGTTTTTTGGATCTGAGATCCAGGAGCTAATTCCATACAACTTACAGGACAGTAAAATGTTTAAGTTTTTAATTTATTTCCTAGGTTTTGCTCTGAAAGTGTAGTACTCATTTTAAAGTTTTTACTTTTTTATTATAGTTTACATTCCATATTATTTTGTATTAGTTTCAGGTATGCATCATAGAGTTTAGACAACCATACACTTTACAAAGTGATACCGCCCCCTTCAATATTTCAAGTACCCCCTGGCATCATACATAGTTATTAGCATATCATTGTCTATATTTCCTATGCTGTCCTTTATATCCTGAGCTTTGTGCATTTTTAAATTGGGTGGTTTGTTTTTGTTGAGTTGTAGTTCTTTATTCTGGATATTAATTCATTGTCAGACATGATTTGCAAATATTGTTTCCCATTTTGTTGGCAAAATTTGCTTTATTCTTCTTTTTTTTTTTTTTTTTAAATTCTCGCCCAAGGATATTTTTCCATTAATATTTTAGAGAGTGGAAGAGAGGGAAAGACAGAAACATTGATGTGAGAGAAACACATCGATTGGTTGCCTCCTGCATGCACCCCAACCAGGGCCTGAGCCAGGGAGGAGCCTGTATAACAAAGGTACGTGCTCTTGACCGGAATTGAACCTGGGACCCTTTGGTCCGCAGGCCGATGCTCTATCCACCGAGCCAAACCAGCTAGGGCTTTGCTTTCTTGATAGCATTCTTTGATGCATAAACTTAAATTTGATAAAGTGCATATAAATTAGGTAAATAGAAAACTTTTTCCTTTTTGTGTGTGTGTGCGCTTTTGGTGTCATCCATTCAGTTGTTGCCAAATCCAGTGCATTAATCTTTTTCTCTGTTTTCTTCTTGGATCTTTGTACTTTTAGGTTATAAATTTTGATCTTTGATCCATTTTCAATTTATTTTTGTATATAAGGCAAGGGTCCAGCTTTAATTTTGCATGTGGATATTTTATTTTTCCCAGCACCATTTGTTGGACTGTCCTTATTGAAAAGTCTCTAGGCACATTTATAAAACAACAATTGACAGTATATGGAAGGACTTATTTGGGGGTTTCTATTTTATTCTATGTATATTCTTATGTCACTATCATAAGTATTAATTACTATAGTTTTGTAATAAGTTTAGAAGTCTTGGAAGTGTGAGTCCTCCAGCTTTATTTTTCAGAATTGACTATTTGAGGCTCTTTGCAATTCCATATTGAATTTGAGGATTGTTTTTTTGTTTTTTCTGTGAAAAAGGCTGTTGGAATTTTGATAGAGATTGAGTTGAATCTGTAGATTGCTTTGGGTAGTATTGATATTTTAATGATAGGAAATCTTTCTACCTATGAATGTGGAATGGTTTTCTACTTATTTAAGTCTCTAAATTTCTGCAATCTTTTGTAGCTTTTAGTGTATATACTCTGGCTTTCTTGATTAGATTTATTCCTGATAAGTATTTAATCTTTTAAGTGCTATTATAAATGGAATTGCTTTCCTAGCTTCCTCTTCAGATTATTGAGACTGATTTTCAGGGGTTGATCTTGTACTCTGAGACCTTGTTGAATCAATTTCATTAGTTCTAGGAGCTTTTTTGTGAATTGCTTGTGATTTTTCTAAGCCAGTTTTTTTCTGTTATTATATTCTGTTTAGGTTATATGTGGTTTATAGCCACTTATGAATTAACTAGAGACCCAGTGCACAGATTCGTGCACATTGAAAGGAAATTAATTAGAAGGTGGCCGGCAGGGTGGGACTGGGTGAGATGGGCCAGACACGCCTTGGAGCCAACCTCCCCCAGTCCCTCCCTGGCCGGCCACACCTGGGGTGGCACTGGGACTCAAAGTGTGTCTGTGGAGTGAGTGGGGTCCCTTCGGTCAGGTGGGGTCCCCTCAGCCTGGCCTGTGGGGATCAGACCGAAACTGGCAGTCTGACATTCCCTGAGGGGTCACAGAATGTGAGAGAGCACTTTACAAAGTTGCTGTTGCTCAGCAGCTCCTGTGTTTAGCGTCAGACCCCTGGTGGTCAGCTAACAGTCAGATGGTCGCTTAGGCCTTTATATATATAGATATTTTACCTTTTTATGTATTTTTTTAGGGTGCATGCTTATTTGTCATTTACCCATTTTTCCCTTAACCATTTTTCATACCTGTTTTATTTACTGTATTTGAAAAGGTGTTTTATTAGTTTCAGGGTTTAACATTTCTTATTTATTCTTTAATATACATTATATTTTTTTCATGTACTCACTTTTTGGTATTATGTTATTAAAATTTGGTTTTTATCTGACCTTCCTAATTTTCTGTAATGTTTTAGAAATGTTTTGTATTATATATTATCTGCTTCATGAAGTTTTATATTTTGTGATCTTGAAATTTGAATGTGCATACAGAATTTGGTACTTTAAAAAATGTTGCCCTGACTGGTTTGGCTCAGTGGATAGAGCGTTGGCCTGCGGACTCAAGGGTCCCAGGTTCGATTCCAGTCAAGGGCATGTACCTTGGTTGCGGGTACATCCCCAGTAGGGGCTATGCAGGAGGCAGCTGATTGATGTTTCTCTCTCATCAATGTTTCTAGCTTTCTATCCCTCTCCCTTCCTCTCTGTAAAAAATCAATAAAATATATATATTAAAAAAAAAAATGTTAATTCCTAAGACTTTTATATAACTGAAACAGAATGAATTAGATTAGTGAATCATACTAGTGCCTTATGTATTGTTTCAGCAAGTCAATAACTTTTTAATGATTTTTCTTTTTTAGACCTTACATCGAAGTGGGAGTTTCATTAATTCTCTATTACAGCTGGAGGAACTGGGATTTCGTAGTGGAGCACCCATAATTAAAAAAATAGCTTTTATTGCTTGGAAGAGTTTAATAGATAATTTTGCATTAAATCCAGGTAAGTAATATTTTAAAATTTTGAATATTTATGTTCAAAAAGTATCAAATACCATTTGTGGCACTCTTAGTACATTACCACCTATCTTATTTATGGTCACAATAGACCTGAGGTACTAAGTATTTTTACTATTTTGGAGTGATTACATAATTTATCAACGGTCACAATAGATGATAGGAAACAATTGTGATTGTTATGGAATAAACATATCACTGAATTTTTAAAACAATATATATATTTTTATTGATTTCAGAGAGGAATGAAGAGGGAGAAAGAGAAACATCAATGGTGAGAGAGAATCATAGATTGGCTGCCTCCTACACGCCCCCAACTGGGGATCGAGCCCGCAACCTGGGCATGTGCCCTTGACCGGAATCAAACCCGGGACCCTCCAGTCCGCAGGCCAACACTCTATCCACCAAGCCAAACCAGCAAGGGCAACTGGTGAACTTCTTTTTATCTTTTAGGACATTTAGAACTGTACCTAATAGTAGATTAATATTAATATACTAAGATGCCTGGTGCACAAAAATTTGTGCACTCGGGGTGGGGGCGGGCAGATCCCTCAGCTCAGCCTGCACCCTCTAGTCTAGGAGCCCTTGGGGATGTCCGACTGACAGACATCCTATGGGAGCGTACTGACCACCAGGGGGCAGCTCCAGCCCCGCTGCTGGTAGCTGGTAGCCTCCCTCTGCGGGTGGCAACCAGGGGGTGGGGAGCAATCGGGGGACAGCGCCAGCCTATGAGCAGCTGGCCCCGCCCCTCCCCGATTGCCTCCTGATTGCTGTCCCCTCCATGTGCCCGCTGGCACCCACCTTGGCTGGTCTGGCGCCGCCCGCTCACCTACCCCACCCCCTGCCGACTGGTTGTTCCGCTGTTTGGTTGCTTTGCATATTAGGCTTTTATTATATAGTATATGTTTTCTTTTGATTTACCTTAAACTTAACATCATATTATCCTAGTGAAGGTGTTTGATATAGATGTATGGGTGGGTGGATGGATGGATGGATAGATAGATAGATAGATAGATAGATAGAAGGTGTTTGAGATAGATAGATAGATAGATAGATAGATAGATAGATAGATAGATAGATAGATATAGATAGATATATAGATATAGATGAGAAAGAATGTTTAGCCCAAAGGTGGGTCAGTATTAGTACCCACTTACGGGGTAATTAATATTCAGTATAATAAATACTGTAAATTGCCAGATCTACTAAGTAATGTGGATTTCAACCTATATATATTTTTTCTACCAAAGACCATTAATTCCTTTCTCTTTTAAAGTGTTTTATAGAGGCCCGGTGCACGAAATTTGTGCACGGGGGCGGAGGGTGTGTGTCCCTCAGCCCAGCCTGCACCCTCTCCAATCTGGGAACCCGCGAGGGCAGTCGGACATCCCTCTCACAATCCAGGACTGCTGGCTCCAAACCACTCGCCTGCCTGCCTGCCTGATTACCCCTAACCGCTTCTGCCTGCCAGCCTGATCACCCCCTAACCACTCCCCTGCCAGTCTGATAAGACGCCTAACTGCTCCCTTGCCAGCCCGATTGCCCCTTACTGCCCTCCCCTGCCAACCTGGTTGCCCCAACTGCCCTCCCCAGCTGGTCTGGTTGCCCCAAACTGCCCTCCGCTGCCGGCCTGGTCGCCCTCAGCTGCCCTCCCCTGCAGGACTGGTCCCCCCCAACTGCTCTCCCCTGCAGGCCCGGGTCCCCCCCAACTGCCCTTCCCTGCAGGCCCAGTTGCCCACAAGTGCCCACCCTTGTGGCAGCCATCTTGTGTCCACATGGGGGCAGCCATCTTTGACCACATGGGGGCGGCCATCTTGTGTGTTGGAGTGATGGTCAATTTGCATATTCTTTTATTAGGATAGAGGCCTGGTGCACAGGTGGGGGCGAGCTGGTTTGCCCTGAACGGTGTCCCAGATCAGGGTGGGGGTTCCCTTGGGGCGTGGGGCAGCCTGGGTAAGGGGCCTGTGGAGGTTTGCAGGCTGGCCACGCCCCCCAGCAACCCAAGCGGAGTCCCTGGTATCTGGGATTTTTTATCTTCTATAATTGAACCTTTGTAGCCTTGAGTGGAGTCCAGGGCCAGTCAGAGCGGGTGGAAAGCTTGGCTTCCTCCATTGCCGGGGAAACCCAAGCCTCCTGCTCGCTCTGTGGCCGCAGTCATCTTAGTTGGGTTAATTTGCATACTCACTCCTGATTGGCTGGTAGGCATGGCTTGTGGATGTAGTGGAGGCACGGTCAATTTGCATATTACTCTTTTATTAGATAAGATGTTGGTAAAAGTGCATTTCCAGGCAACATTTTTAATTAGAAATGTCACTTTCTTTTTTTGTTGCTTATGAACTATTAGCATGAGATAATGTTCATGACCAAATCTGCTGGAATTATAAATGGTTGAATGTTACAGCACAAAATAGGGGTTTAAAGAAGATGAAGTAAGTCTAGAGCTAGAGAGTCTATGATTTGTATTATGGGTCTAGGCCAGCCATGGGCAAACTACGGCCCGCGGGCCGGATCCGGCTGTTCTATCCGGTTCTCTTGCTCTCCCCTCCGCTCCTTTACTTTGAATTTATATTAGTTCACACAAACACACCATCCATGCTTTTGTTCCGGCCTTCCGGTCCAGTTTAAGAACCCATTGTGGCCCTAGAGTCAAAAAGTTTGCCCACCCCTGGTCTAGGCAGTTGTTAACGAATCAGGTGCTTGACTTTCTTTTCTGTCATCTTCAGTATGCCTTAGTTGCAGACTATAGGAAAATGGGAAGGCAGAGAGCAGAAATGAACTTCTCAGCTGAGCTGGCTATCTGTATTGAGCATTCTAGAAATCCACATTCATCCCCACTTAAGTATCATTGGGTAGAATTGCTAAACAGGAGACTAGATAAAGAAGTCAAAATTTGGCAGCCATCACTGTTATGAATGAATGCAGGTCTTGTAACTAAAAGAAAATGGATTATTGTATGGCAATTGGCAATCTCTGCTACAGGGTATTTTTTTTTATTTTGGAGCTCCTCATAAGTAGGGGATTTGTTCTCACAGTAGTCTGACTTATTTTCTTACTTCAAAGTCCTTTTTAAGTCTTTTTGATAAGTTACTTTAGCGCAGACTGTCTTTTTATGTATTCCCAGTCATACACACTATAGACTTACGATGTAAATATTTTGCTTAAAGAATTGGATTTCATTTTTATGCTGAATTTTAATATGTAATTATTATTAATGTAGATGTAGGTTTCCAAAATCTAATGGCAACAATGGTTATAATGCTTGATAACATAAATTACTAGCAAAATTTAAATATATCCATTTTTGACAGAATGTAAAAAATGCCTCTATTTTTAAAAATCCGTTTTTATTCGTTTTAGAGAGAGAGGAGTGAGAGATAGAAACATCAGTGATGTGAGATAGTCATCAGTCATCTGGCTCCTGCACAGCCCCTACTGGGGTTTGAGCCCCAAACCCTGGCATGTGCCCTGACCGAGAATTGAACTGTGATCTGGTTCATGGGTTGATGTTCAACCACTGAGCCACACCAGCCAGGCAGTAAGCCTCTATTTTTTACCTATAAAGTGGAGATGTCAAGAATACAAAGCAGCTTGGACAGTTTCTCAACGTTTTGGAATATCGGGCTAGACAGTTCGTTGTGGAGGACTGCTCTGTATTGAAGGAAGTTTAGCAGCATTTCTGAATGCACCTCACTAGATGCCAGTAGTGTTCTCCATACCCTTGCTTCTCAAGTTGTAACAACCAAAAATATTTGACATTGACAAATGTCGCTTGATTGCAAAATCACCCCTGGCCCTCAGTATTTAATAAATAATACTCCTTTTTTTTGTCGTTGCCTTCCTAACTATTGTTGTCTAGGTGTACTGGAGTTTGTCAGGGGAAAATTTTGGGTGAAACGAACACACCTGTTGATTAAAAAAATTTTTAAACAATTTATTCCCTTGATATGGAAAAAAAAAAAAGGACTATTGCATATTCATTCTTAAAATGTAATCTTTTGCTCTTAAATGTTTTTACCTGGGTGCTTATTTCATTTTCTTTTAAGAAATACTATGTAGTGCGAAAAGACTAAAGTTGTTAATGCAGCCTTTGAGTTCAATCCATGTGCGAACAGAAGCTCTAGCTCTAACAAAACTAGAAGTCTGGTGGTATTTACTAATGAGACTTGGACCTCATCTTCCTGCTAATTTTGAACAGGTAATGTTCTAAGTGTTGATTATAATATTTTGTGTTTCCTTTATTAATGTGTTCTTTAATCTTTCAGTGTTACTTTTGCTGTGTTAGCAGACCACAATATATAGAAGATCTTTTTTCTTGACAGACTTGAGTTCATTTCCCTTAAAGGATAAGCCCTTTTAATTAGCAAACACTCAAATACCTATTTTTTTTTTAATATATTTTATTGATTTTTTACAGAGAGGAAGGGAGAGGGATAGAGAGTTAGAAACATCGATGAGAGAGAAACATCGATCAGCTGCCTCCTGCACACTCCCTAATGGGTATGTGCCTGCAACCAAGGTACATGCCCTTGACCGGAATCGAACCTGGGACCCTTTAGTCCGCAGGCCGACGCTCTATCCACTGAGCCAAACCGGTTAGGGCTCAAATACCTATTTTTTAGAGACATGAATATTTTTAAAAAGGAATTTCAGAGGACTTAGAATATAACTAAGAGTAGATTCAATATTACTAAAATAGAAATCAAATGCTATATTGGGTAGATAACAAAATTGGATTAAATCTTATTTTTGTTCCTCTTTTCAGGCTACATAGTGATAACCAATCATTTAAATCCCATCATAGGTTTTCAATATTGTTGAAATGATTTTACAAATTTCTTTAGATATTGATATCCTCTGGGCATTTAGACCCAGGCTTAATCTTACCTGTACCTCTGTTTTTGCAGTTAATCCCATCCTTGGTTTCTGAATTTTTTCTAAAATTTTTTTATTGATTTGAGAGAGAGAGATGGACAAACATTGATTTGTTGTTCCACTTATTTTATGCATTCATTGGTTGATTCTTTTTTTTTAATTTCTTTATTGATTAAGGTATTACATGTGTCCTTATTCCCCCATTACCCCCCACCTCCAATTCATGCCCCCACCCCCCTGTTGTCTGTGTCCATTGTTAGGCTTATATGCATGCATATAAGTCCTTTGGTTGATCTTTCCCCTTACCCCCACCCTCCCCTACCTTCCCTGAGGTTTGACGTTCTGATTGATGTTTCTATGTCTCTATTTTTTTTTTCATCAGTTTATGTTGTTCATTATATTCCACAAATGAGTGAGATCATGTGATATTTATCTTTCTCTGCCTGCCTTATTTCACTTAGCATAATGCACTCCATCTCCATCCATGTTGTTGAAAATGGTACGAACTCCTTTTTTACTGCAGCGTAGTATTACATTGTATAGATATACCACAGTTTTTTAATCCATTCATCTGCTGATGGGCACTTAGGCTGTTTCCAAATCTTAGCTATGGTGAATTGTGCTGCTATGAACATAGGGGTGCATATATCTTTTCTGATTCATGTTTCTAGTTTCTTGGGATATATTCCTAGAAGTGGGATCACTGGGTCAAATGGGAGTTCCATTTTTAGTTTTTTGAGGAAACTTCATACTGTTCTCCACAGTGGCTGCACCAGTCTGCATTCCCACCAGCAGAGCACGAGGGTTCCTTTTTCTCCGCATCCTCGCCAGCACTTGTCATTTGTTGACTTGTTGATAATAGCCATTCTGACAGGTGTGAGATGGTACCGCATTGTTGTTTTGATTTGCATCTCTCTGATGATTAGTGACTTTGAGCAGGTTTTCATATGTCTCTTGGCCTTCCTTCTGTCTTCTTTCAAAAAGTGTCTTATTTAGATCAGTTGTCCGTTTTTTGATTGGGTTGTTTATGTTCTTTCTGTTAAGTTGTATGAGTTCCATGTAAATGTTGGAGATTAAACCCTTATCCTTGATATCATTGGTAAATATGTTCTCCCATGCAGTGGGCTTTCGAGTTGATGGTTTTTTGTTGATGGTTTCCTTTGCTGTGCAAAAGCTTTTTATTTTGATGTAGTCCCATTTGTTTATTTTCTCTTTAGTTTCCATTGCCCTAGGAGCAGTATCAGTGAAGAAATTGCTTTGGCATATGTCAGAGATTTTTCTGCCTATGGATTCCTCTAGTATTTTTATGGTTTCCTATCTTATGTTTAAGTCCTGTATCCATTTTGAGTTTATTTTTGTGTATGGTGTAAGTTGGTGGTCTAGCTTCATCTTTTTGCATGTATCTGTCCGATTTTCCCAACACCATTTATTAAAGAAACTATCTTGGCAACATTGTATGCTCTTGCTTCCTTTGTCAAATATTAATTGGGCATAGTGGTTTGGGTCGATTTCTGGGTTCTCTATTCTATTCCATTGATCTATATATCTGTTCTTGTGCCAGTACCAGGCTGTTTTGAGAACAGTGGCTTTGTAATACAGCTTGAAATCTGGTATTGAGATCCCACCTACTTTGTTATTCTTTCTCAAGATTGCTGCAGCTATTCGGGGTCTTTTTTTATTCCAGATGAATTTTTGGAAAATTCGTTCTAGGTCTGTGAAATATGCCGTTGGTATTTTAATGCAAAGTGCATTGAATTTATAGATTGCTTTGGGTAGTATGGACATTTTGATGATGTTGATTCTACCAATCCATGAACATGGTATGTTCATCCATCTGTTTACGTCTTCCTCTATCTCTTTTTTCAGTGTCCTGTAGTTTTCCGTGTATAGGTCTTTTACCTCCTTAGTTAAGTTTATTCCTACGTATCTTAATTTTTTTGGTGCGATGGTAAATGGGATTGCTTTTTTAGTCTCTCTTTCTGTAAGTTCATTATTGGTGTATAGAAATGCCATAGATTTCTTGGCATTAATTTTGTATCCTTCTACATTGCCGAATTCATTTATGAAGTCTAATTTTTTGATGGGAGTCTGTAGGGATTTCTATGTACAGTATCATGTCATCTGCAAATAAGGACAGTTTTACTTATTCTTCTCCAATTTGGATGCCTTTTATTTCTTCCTCTTGTCTGATTTCAATGGCTAGTACTTCCAGCACTATGTTGAACAGGAGTGGTGATTGCGGGGCATCCCTGTCTTTTTCCTTTTCTTAGAGGAAGTGGTTTTAGTTTTTGCCCATTGAGTATGATGTTGGCTGTGGGTTTGTCATATATGGCTTTTATTATGTTGAGGTATGATCCTTCTATTCCCACCTTGCTGAGAGTTTTTATTAAGAAAGGGTGTTGGATTTTGTCAAATGCTTTTCCTGCATCAACTGATATTTCTGTGATTTTTATCTCTCAATTTGTTTATGTGACGTATCACGTTTATTGATTTGCGGATATTGTACCATCCTTGCATCCCCAGAATAAATCCTACTTGGTCATGGTGTATGATCTTTCTGATGCACTGCTGGATCTGATTTGCTAGAATTTTGTTGAGGATTTTGGCATCTACATTCATGAGGGATATTGGCCTGTAATTCTCTTTCATTGTGTTATCTTTATCTGGTTTTGGTTTTAGGGTGATGCTGGCTTTATAGAAGGAGCTTGGAAGTGTTCCTTCCTCTTGAATTTTCAAGAATAGTCTGAGGAGGATAGGTTTTAGTTCTTCCTTGAATGTTTGGTAAAACTCCCCTGTGAAGCCGTCTGGCCCCGAGCTTTTGTTTGCTGGAAGCATTTTGATGACTACTTCAATTTCTTCCATAGTTATCAGCCTATTGAAATTTTTAGTATCTTCCTGAGTAAGTTTTGGAAGGTTGTATTTTTCTAGGAATGTGTCCATTTCCTCCAGGTTGACTAGTTTGTTGGAATAGAGTTGTTCATAGTATTTTTTAATAATCCTTTGTATTTCTGTGGGGTCTGTTGTTATTTCTCCTCTTTCATTTCTGATTTTGTTTATTTGGGTCCTCTCTCCTTGCTTCTTGGTGAGCCTGGCTAGAGGTTCATCAATCTTGTTTATCCTTTCAAAGAACCAGCTCTTGGTTTCATTGATCTTTTGTATTGGTTTTTTTGGTCTCTGTGTCATTCATTTCTTCTCTGATCTTTAATATTTCCTTCCTTCTGCTCACTGTGGGCTTTTCTTGTTGCTCTCTTTCTAATTCTTTGAGTTGTTGAGTTAGATGATTTATTACCATTTTTTCTTGTCTTTTGAGGTAGGCCTGTAGAGCTATAAACTTCCCTCTCAGGACTGCTCTCATTGTGTCCCATAGTATTTGCATTGTTGTGTTTTTATTGTCATTAGTCTCCAAGATGTTTTTAATTTCTTCTTTGATCTCATTCATAACCCAATCATTGTTTAATAGCATGCTATTCAGCTTCCAAGTGTTTGAATTTTTTGGAATGTTTTTATTGTAGTTTATTGTTTATATTATGCCATTGTGGTCTGAGTAAATGCTTGATATGATTTCAATCTTTTTGAATTTGGGGAGACTTTGTTTGTGACCCAATATGTGGTCTATTTTTGAAAATGTCCCATGTGCACTTGAGAAGAATGAATATTCCGTGGCTTTGGGGTGAAATGCTCTGAAGGTGTCAATTAGGTCCATCTGATCTAGTGAGTCATTTAGAATTGTTGTTTCTTTGCTGATTTTTTTGTCTAGAGGATTTATCCAGTGATGTCAGTGGCGTATTAAAGTCCCCTACTATGATTGTATTGTTGTCGATCTCTCCCTTGATATCGTCCAGGAGTTTGGATGCTCCTGCATTGGGTGCATATATGTTTACCAGGGTTATATCCTCTTGTTGTATCGATCCCTTTATTATTATGAAGTGGCCTTCCTTTTTTCTTGTTATGGCCTTTGCTTTGAGGTCTATTTTGTCAGAAATAAGTACTGCTACCCAAGCTTTTTTTTCATTTCCATTTGCCTTAAAGATGTTTTTCCATCCCTTCACTTTCAGTCTGTATGAGTCCCTTTTTCTGAGTTGGGTCTCTTTTAGTCAGCATATATATGGGTTGTGTTTTTTTATCCATTCAGCCACTCTATGTCTTTTGATTGGAGCATTTGGTCTGTTTACGTTTAGAGTTATTGAAAGGAACTTATTTGTAGCCATTTTTATTTTTTGTGTCTGTGTTCCTTCTTACCTTTTTATTTCTTCTTTTTACACCAGTCCCTTTAGCATTTCTTGCATTGCTGGTTTGGTAGTGATAAATTCCCTTAGCATTTTTTTTTGTGAAGTTCCTTATTTCCCCTTCAATTTTGAATGATAACCTTGCTGGATAGAGTATTCTTGGATTCAGTCCCTTGGTTTGCATCACTTTGTAAATTTCCTTCCATTCTTTTCTGGCCTGATGTGTTTCTGTTGAGAAGTCATTCGATAATTTAATGAGAGCTCCCTTGTATGTAACTTTCTTTCTCTCTCTTGCAGCCTTAAAGATTCTCTCTTTGTCCTGAATATTTGCCATCGTAATTATGATGTGTCTTGGTGTGGGTCTTTTTGGGTTCATCCTGTTTGGGACTCT
Source organism: Plecotus auritus (assembly GCF_963455305.1). NCBI lineage: Eukaryota > Metazoa > Chordata > Mammalia > Chiroptera > Vespertilionidae > Plecotus > Plecotus auritus. The sequence continues at coordinate 65,840,143 of NC_137776.1, read as the reverse complement.
CTGTGCTTGTGTGACTTTTTTCTTCGCCACATCAGGGAAGTTTTCTGACATTATTTCTACAAATAGTTCTTCTAACCCTTGTTCCTCTTTCTGTTGTTCTGGGACCCCTATTATTCGTATGTTGCTTTGTTTCATGTTGTCCCATAGCTCCTTTAGGCTCTCCTCCTGTCTTTTAATTTTTTTCTCCAGTTGCAATTCAGTTTGGCTGTGTTTTGCTTCCATCTTCTAGTTCACTAATTCGGTCCTCCGCTTCTCCTAGTCTACTGTTGAAACTTTCCATGGTGTTTTTTATTGCAGCTATATCACTCTTCATTTCTTCTTGATTCTTACATAAGTTGTTGATTTTTTCTTTCATCGGTTTATGAACTCTGACGCTTATTCTGAATTCTTTTTCTGACATATTGCATGCCTCTGTTTCACTTAGTTGCTTTTCTGGCGATACCTCCTTTACTTTCCTTTGGGGGTATATTTGTCTATCCATTTTTTGTCTCACCGACTGATCCTGATGTCTAGCTGTGCAGGGGCTGCTCCTTGGGTGGCAGCTGCTCCTCTGGCTGCGGTTGCTCCTCGGGCGGTTACGGTAGCAGCTCCTTCTCAGTTGGCAGCGGCTCCCCTGGTGGGTGCTGTTCGCAGCAGTGGTCCCTCCTCTGGCTGGTCAGGGAGGCTGCTCGTATAGCTGCTGTTATTTGGACGGGGGTGGTGTGATTATGAGGTTGCTGCTCCTCGGATGGGGACGGGTTGCTCGTGTCCACTGCTCCATGGACCGGGGCCAGCTGCTCGCCTGGCTGCTGTTCTTTAGATGGAGGTTGGCTGCGTGCTGCTGCTGTTCTTCAGATGGGATGGGCTACTTGTGATGCCGCCACTCCTTGGACAGGGGTAGGTTGCTTGCAGGGCTGCTGCTCCTTGTACGGGTGCGGGTTGCTTGTGCAGCTGCTTTTCCTCGGATGGGGGGCCGTCTGCTCATGCGGCTGCTGCTCCTCGCATGGGAGTGAGCTGCTCGTGCTGTTGATGCTCCTCGGACAGGGCCGGGCCACTCACCCGGCTCCTCCTCGTCAGACAGGTGCAGGCTCCGTGTGGGTGCTGCTTCTCGGACCAGTGCGGACTGCACAGGGCTGCTGCTCCTTGGACGTGGGCGGTCTGCTTATGTGGCTGCTGCTCCTCAGATGGGGGGAGGCTGCTCGTGTGGCTGCTGCTCCTCAGAAGGGGGTGGGCTGCTTACACAGCTGCTGCTCCTTGGAAGGTGGCTGGCTGCTCATGCGGCACAGCTGCTGCTCTTCGGACAGGTGCAGGGTGTGGGCTGCGCGCAGCTGCTGCTCCTCAGAGTGGGGCTGGCTGTGTGGGGCTGCCGCTCCTCAGTAGTGGGTGGGCTGCTCAAGCGGCTGCTGCTCCTCGGATGGGGCAAGCTGCTCGCGTGGTTGCTGCTCCTCAGACAGGGAAACTGGTTGCTCACACAATTGCTGCTCCTTGGACAGGGGCAGGCCACGTGAAGCTGCTGCTCTTAGGCCTGTGGCGGGTTGCTCACGGGGCTGCTGCTCCTTAGACAGGAGCAGGCTGCTCCCGTGTCTGCTGTTCATGTGTTTGCAGTGCCCTGGACCAGCAAAGAGGATTCCATTGGTTGTTTCTTATATGTGCTCTGACTGCGGAGAGAATGCACAACCTTAGTTGTATGGGGACAATGCTCTAACCAACTGAGCTATATGCCCAGGGCCTAAACATTTTTTTTAGTTAAGTATAAAACAGGACAGGTGCGATAGCTTTTATCTTTTTTATTGCTTATCTTGGATTTTCAGTATATTTTAATTTTGGATCTGTAAGTCCTTGTCTTCTAGTCTATGTAAATATCTAATAAGCAGTGAGTATATTCTTAGAAAGGGAGACTTTAAATATACTTGAAATTTTTAACATGTTAAAATTTAATATAACAGCTTCTAAACTTGGTGGGAGATGAACTAATTAAAATTGGACATTGATAGTATTACATAATTGGTACCGTAATTTTTTGAAATTTTGCCATTGTGAGGTCCTATTAGGCCAACCTTATCCAGTTGTCCCCAGTCATTGGCATAATTTATTCTCATTGGCTAGATTTGACTGGTGCAGAATTATCTTAGAAATGAGTTTGAAGTTGTCTTAGTTCATATATTTTTAGCAGGTTTTAAAAAACCTTACAATGAGTCTGTCTGCCAATAGCATTAAAGCTCAGGTAGATGTTATTTGCAAAAATTATTTGTGTATAATTTGGAATTTAGAACTGAAATTTATAGATAGTATGCATCTAGGGGTAAATACAGTTTGTTAAAGTTTTCACTTGTCCAAATTTCAGTTTTTTGCCTGTGTATTGAAATAGCTCATAAAATTCAACATATTAAGAGAATTTATGCTGCTTCTTAAAGAAAATCAACTGTATTATACAAGGCTTTTTTTAAAAAAAGAAAAGGAAATTATGCAGTTTACAAATATCGTTTCCTTTTTATTATTATTACCCTAATAGGTTTGTATGCCTCTAATTCAAAGCACAATAAGCATTGATGCTAATGCTTCATCTCAGGGCAGTTCATCTCGACTAGCTACTTCTCCAGGCTTAAGTCCTATGACCCCTCAACACAAAGGTAAGAGATAGACATACTTGTTTTTTATCTTCTTAAAAAAATGCTTTGGCAGAATGCTTTGTTCAGTGTTATTCACATGAAATGAAGGAGTTCATAATTTTGGTCCCCCATCACAAAGACGGTTATATATTCTCGATTGTTAATGTTTACTGCAATAATTGCATTGTTGTAGTTGGAAAAGATCAACTTTTTCCCAGTACATTATTTGAGGTACATTACAGATAATTGTGTTGGTTTCAGAGCCAGTATTTTAAGGGACACTATTAAAAACAACATCTTAAGAGATGTAAGAAATGTGGCTTAGCATGTACACCATGAAAGAAAGTTATTTGCTGCTATTATTTTCTGTTAGCTGTTCTGAGCCAAAATTTTATTCTTAAGTTTAAGGAATGCCTGCATAGTAATAATTCAGGGTATGGATTAATGCCTGAAAATTATATTCATTTAAATGGTGTGTAACAAATAATCTTGTTCTTAACCTAATAATATTTAATTGGAATTCTGTGGGTTTTAAACAAAAACTTACAATTCTTATTTGAGAAACACACTGTTTACATTTGAAGGAACATTTCATTGGAAGGAAGTAACCAATATATTCATTTGGGTAGATAATTTAAGCTTACATAACTTTTTTTTTTTTTTTTTTGCTTTAAAGGTGCTTCCCCATATGGAGCCTCGGTAACCACCCGGATGAACTTGAGTTCGAATTTTGGTGTAATGGCCACAATCCCCTCTATTCAACTTTTAGGACTTGAAATGTTACTTCATTTTCTGTTGGGTCCAGAAGTTTTAAGTTTTGCTAAGCAAAACAAACTTGTACTGAGCTTAGGTATTTACTTTAAAAATAATTTCAGTTATTAAAACAGTATAGAACACAGTTAATTGGAGGTGATTTGATTAGTACTGGAATGATTTTAGAAATGAGCTTAAAGTTTCTTAGTTCATATTTTTTTTAGCATGTGACTTTTAAAAAGCTTAAATGAGTCTGTCTAACAGTAGCATTAAAATTCAGGTAGATGTGCCCTAGCCGGTTTGTGTCCGTGGATAGAGCATCAGCCTGGGGACTAAAGGGTCCCAGGTTTGATTCCGGTCAAGGGTACCTTGGTTACATGCTTCTCCCTGGCCCGGGCCCTGGTCAAGGCTTGTGCAGGAGGCAACCAATCTATGTGTTTCTTTCACATCGATGTTTTTCTCTCTTTCCCTCTCTTATACTCTCCTTAAAAAATGAATGGAAAAATATCCTCAGGTGAGGATTAACAAAAAGAAAAAACAAATTCAGGTAGATGTTATTTGTAAATATTATTTGTGTATAATTTGGAATTTAGAATCGAAATACAGTTTAATAAAAATTTTTTGTAATTATGAAATAAGTATAAGCTTTTTAAATGGAAAACATCAGACCACCTAAAATTTTATATTGAGAAGTTTATTTCATAAAGTGGTTTTACACAGTTGTCTCTTTTTTGTTCTAGAGCCTCTCGAATATCCGTTAATCAGCAACTCTTCTTTTTTTTCCAAATATGCAAATACACTTATCACTGCTGTTCATGATAGCTTTGTTGCAGTTGGAAAAGATGCTCCTGGTAACTATTTAAGAGAAGTTTTTAAAATTATTTGTTCAAAAAGCAAATAAAATAGCAAATAGTTATATAGTGTCACCTATTATCTAGATTATGTTGTAAGATATAGTTCATTTAATCCGCACAACAATCTTTTGTGTTAGTCAGTTTTCCAGATGAGAAAATTCCATTGTTCTGTAAGTAAATAACCTGTGCAAAGTCACAAAGTAAATGGTAGAGCCATGAATCAAGCCCAGACTCTATTGTACCATCATCTACACCTAAACTCCTTTGTTCAATAGCCTATCAAAGGAAGAGAAGAAGTTTCATAAATAAAATAGTTTGTTATTTAATTGGCTTGGGAAATTTTTTTCTAGTGGTTTTTAGGTATTCTGATCTTTGTTTTTTGTTGGCTCAAAAGTTTAAGATATTGAATACAGAACATACAGGTGAAGGGGAAAGAAAAGAATTAACTATAGTTACATGACCCAGTGTTAATATGGTACAGTCCTTAAAAAAAAAAAAAACCAACCACATTTCTTGCTTTAACAAAAATAAGGTGATAGTGTTTTATAAACTGATTAATTATAAAGTTGAATATTACAAGGAAAATTATATTCTAAATTAAGTATTGCTCAATTTCTTTAGTATAAGCATGAGAGGAGTGCCATTATAGTCATACCTACTTTGTTCTAAAGTACTTTACGTTTTATTTTGACAGATGCAGTTGTCAGTGCTATTTGGAAAGAGCTAATTAACTTGGTGAAGTTAGTTATTGAATCAGGTAAGCACCATAATACTGATCAAATGATTTTTATAGCACTCAGTGAATTATTTGGCTTTTATATATAAAATTTATTTTAAGACAATTTTTTGAACTATAGCTTCCAGACTAGTTTTTAACAAAGCACTTTATATATATGTTTTCAATGGTTTTAGAGAGAGAGGAAGGAAGAGGGAGAGAGAGAAAAGGATGGATGAGAGAGAAAGATTGATTGGCTGGTTCCTGCACAGCCGCCACCTGGGCATGTGTCCTGACAGGGAACCAAACAGGTGACCTAGGTGCATAGGACAACGCTCAACCAACTGAACTACACTGGCCAGAGCACAAAGCATTTTTTGGATTTAGTAAAAAAATAATTTTCATAGCTTTCTTAAATGTTTATTTTTACCCCTGAATATCTATCTATCTATCTATATACAAAAGCCTAAGCCACCCAACGACTGGTCACTATGACGTGCACTGACCACCAGGGGGCAGATGCTCAGCACAGGAGCTGCCCTCTGGTGGTCAGTGTGCTCCCACAGTGGAAGCACCGCTCAGCTGACTGACAGGGGCCAGATGCAGGGCCCATGGCTGGTGAGCGCTGCTGCAGCTGGTGAGCGCTGCTGCAGTGGCACGAGCCTCTCCCGATCAACTGACTGGGGGCGAGCCTGCGGCAGGCGCAGTGGGGCTGGGATGAGTGGTAACGGCAGGCAGAAGCGGCAGGTGGTGTGCCAGTTTCAGCCCAATCCCTGCAGCCCAAGCCAAGGGACTTCACTGGTGCACGAATCCATGCACCGGGCCTGTAGTACTTGTATGTTTAGAAGTACATTCATGCTTTTACTTGTTCATAGGTAACAAAAAAGAGAGACCAGGTTCTGAGGTTTTGACCCTCCTATTAAAATCTTTGCAAACCATAGTGAAATCGGAAGTATTTCCTGTATCAAAAACACTGGTAAGTACAATACCTATATGCTGGTATTTAAAAACCACTCTTTGAAATTGAATTTTATATTGCAGATCAGGATTTGGGAAAACATAACAAGTATTAATCATGAGTTTGGCCATGTAATAAATGCTATTCCATTAACTTAATAGTGATTTGAAAACAAAGTAAATAGCTATAATGTCAACTATAAAAATCTTTCATTATGATGAGAAGGATAAACTACAGAGAGAAAATTAGGTAAAGGATATGAAATTTGAACTGAAGAAACTTGGATGAACACTAATATTATGACAAGATTGCTAAGTTCGCCCTAACCGGTTTGGGTCAGTGGATAGAGTGTCGGCCTGCGGACTGAAGGGTCCCAGGTTTGATTCCAGTCAAGGGCATGTACCTTGGTTGTGGGCACATCCCCAGTGGGGGTGTGCAGGAGGCAGCTGATCTGTGTTTCTCTCTCATTGATGTTTCTAACTCTCTATCCCTCTCCCTCTCTGTAAAAAATCAATAAAATATATTTTTTTTAAAAAAAGATTACAAAGCTCCACTAATTGTTACTTTGTACACTTAAGAAATGTAATAATCTTATTATGGATCTTTCGCGTTTCAAATGAACCTTTTTTAAGTCCTCACCCAAGCATATGTTTTTCATTGATTTTAGGGAGAGGGAAAGAGAGACACGCACACACACAGAGAGAAAACATCAATGTGAGAGAGAAATATCAATTGGTTGTCTCCCACATAGGCCTGGGAGATGGAAACGGAAACCCTGGTATGAGCCCTTACTGGGATTCGAACCCGCCACCTTTCAATGTATGGGACGATGCTCCAACCAACTGAGCCACACTGGCCAGGGCATTAAATGAAATCTCTGTAACCAACATAATGACATTGATATTAAACATCTCTTTTATATATAGGAGAGTAGAAAAAAAGCTAATTAGATACACTTTTTATAGTAGTGAATCTCCCCAAATAAGCTGCAGATGGAGCAAACAATACTCTTAACATAAAATCTGAGTCTGTTTCCTGTATGTGTTGTGACAATACCTAGTATGGCAGTCGAGCATAATGGTTAATAGCAAGGGTTCTGGAGCTGGCTAGGTTGAATCTCAGCCTATTTATTAGCTGAATGAAGTAGGGCAATTGATCTATTTTTCTTGTCTCTGTTAAGAAAGAATGCAGTGTTCTCACAGAATGGGTTGATACGTATACAATACTCCAGGAACAAAGTAAATGAATTAACAAATGCTATTGATTATTATCATTAGTATCTGCTTCAAATGAGTATATGTGAAGCATATTTTCACTAACAACAGTTTTCCTTTTTGTTATGTCACTTTTGTTATATAGTTCAGGTTAATATTGGTATAGTGATAGTTTGGATCAACAGTTTGCTAGGTTCTCATATTTGAGAGGCATGTCTTAGATTCAGCTTTTAGTTAGGAATTCTTAGAAATACTTGCTTCTGCTACTAGTGAGTACATAATTCATTGAAGAATTTCATTTTGTAATATAAAAAGCTAGAAATAGCCTCAAGCCATTAATAGAAAAAATGTTTGCATAAATTATGTATGTTCATATAGCAGTTAGACATGTGTCTACAGATATTGATGTGAAAACTCCACAAAGTCAGATGAAGGTGATAGTATCTTAGTAAAATATCACTTGTATAATGGTATAAAAGAGTATGATAGCCACACGTAGAAGATGTTTCTTGGTATACTTACATATATGGAAATTTAGGTGGTCTAGAAAAATAAACTCTAAACTCACATTAGTTATCCCTGGAAATAAAGAAGGACTTTGTCATTTTAGTTTTTATATTTCTGCATTTGAACTTTTTAAACTAGTGCAACATTATAATGACAATATATTTATTGAAAGTATCATAAATCGTTCAATTAAAAATAGAGTTAATACTATGTAGATCTTTACTATATAAAGTACTATATGGATCACTTATTATAAAATCTTTGTCTTTCTTAGGTTCTCATGGAAATTACAATTAAAGGACTTCCTCAGAAAGTATTGGGTTCACCAGCATATCAGGTTGCTAATATGGATATTCTTAATGCAAGTATCTTAAATGTTATTATATGATTAATATGAGCCAAAAAGAAAACTTCCATGATTTCCCTTTCTTCAAATAGTGAGGCTTAAGTTGTAAAATTTTAAGAAAATTGGATTTGCTGATTATGTTAAAAAATTGATAGAGTAATAATGTAAAAAATTAAGTATGTCACTATTAAGGGCATTATTTTCTGGGATTAAAAGGGGTTTCAGAAGGAAAGATTTCTATTTGCTTGTACATAATAATAGTGTTGGTTACCGCTACAAATTTTGCAAGTTTAGTAACATTGGCTAAATTGTGAAAGGTGTACTTAATATCAGCAAAATATAGGTATTGTTGGGCCAGCAAGTTTTAAGTTAACAATTTTTATGTCTGGAATCTGTCACCATTTCTCATTGTACATGGAACAGCTGTGATTAAAATAATAAAGAGCTTGATTCTTTGGTCAGTTTATACAAATACATTTTTATTCTTGTTTTTGTCATATATGTCATAAGTTAAATTTTGTCAACCTTAAATGGATCATGTTTCACATAATTGTAGAAAACAAGTGTAACAAGAAGATTGTACTCTTTATAACAAGAAGATTGACTGCAATCTCTCATCTTTCTTCAGGGAACGCCTGCTTTATTCTTAATTCAATTAATTTTCAACAATAATCTCTTGGGATATGGTGTAGAAGATGAAAGGTAATTTAAACTGAAAATATTTTTAAAATATATAGATTTTTTTTTTTAATTGATTTCAAAGAGGAAAGGAGAGTGAGAGAGAGATAGAAACATCAGTGATGAGAGAGAATCATTGATTGGCTGCCTCCTGCACCTTCCCTCCACACTCTCCCCCTGGGGGATTGAGCCTGCAACCTGGGCATGTGTCCTGACTGGGAATCCAGCAGTGACTTCGTGGTTCATAGGTCAGTGCTCAACCACTGAGCACAGGGTGGCCGGGCTGAAAAGAACCTTTGTTTATCTTGGAAAGGTGGCTTTGTTATGAATAAGATTCTCTGGGTTGACAATATATAATAAATTTTGTCAAAAAATAAGATTTGGAATTCATTTCTTGTTTTTGTGTTATTTTTAGAATTGTGTTGCAGTGTAATTAATGAATTTTGGGAAAACATACAGTTTATTTCATGGTTCCAAATTTTCTCTTTAGGTTTTTTCTTAACCTGGAAACACTTGTAGGTTGTGTTCTTTCTGGTCCAACTTCACCACTAGCTTTCAGTGACTCTGTTTTAAATGTTATTGATCAAAATGCAAAACAGTTGGAAAACAAGGAGCATCTCTGGAGAATGTGGAGCATTATAGTCATTCCATTAACCGAATTGATTAATCAGGTATGATAAAAGTCTGCTACATATTTATGTTTCCCCCAAGATTTAAGGAATTTTTTTTCTTGTTAGAGCATTTGAGTAAATGAATAGAAGCTTGCATTTGAATAGAAGGTATTAAATTTTTTTCCTGTGATTGGTTCATTTTCTACTTTTACGATTACTTGATTTCTTTTCATTGCATTTCTGCCTTATTGTTCAATAAAGTATAATTTAAGGGGGACTAATCCAGTTCATTTTCTCCAATAGAGCTTCTAACGCTAGAACACTCACATATGATACAAATTTTCACGTGTGTATCTTGAGTTCTTTCAGTATTTGTATTTTGGGGAATAATAACTGTCATCTTGACGAGACTGTATGTTAGGATTCTCATGATCAAGCCATGTTAGTGAAGCCATATAGTAGTACCTAAATCAGTAATCTGTTGAGAGTTGATTGGTCCTTACATTTAAATATGTGGCAATATTGGCAGAGTTGTGGAGTTTACGTTCTGTCCCTTGGTGGTTTTCAACTATTTTATCAATCTTTAAAAATTATTCTTCGGGAAATATTTCACCATAACTCTCAAATGAAGTGATGACTGAAGAATTTATTAAGTGAGACTGCAATAGCCTTTATTTTGGCTACTCAGGCCAGCACATCATTAAACACATTCTTCTGGAAGAAAATAGGTGCACATTTTTAAATATTTTCCCAGTGTTTGAAGGACTGCAAGGCCCTGTTTTTTAAGTCCTTTCCTGAATGCTACCTTCAGTGTGTAGTACCATAAACGATTTTGGAGTCATCTCTGGGATTCCTTGTTAGGACTTGAAACATAGTGCATTGTTTCTCAGAGTTGCTGTAACAAATTATACCACAAATTGATAGCTTGAAACAGCAGTTTATTCTCTTATAGCTCTGAAGGTCAGACATTCAAAATCAAGGTGTTTGGCAGGTTTCTCTGGACCTCTTGAGGGAGAATCTGTTTCATGGCTCTCTCATAGCTTGCTATGGTCACTGACAATTCTTGATGTTCCTTGACTTCTATATGCATTACTACAGTCTCAACCTTTATTTTCACATGGCATTCTTCTTTATATCTTCTCTGTCTAAATTCCCCTTTTCTTATAAGGTGACCATTTGACTTTTTAAATTTTGATTGTATCTGCAAAGACCCTGTTTCCAAATAAGATCACATTCGGTTATGGTGTGAGGAGTTTACCATCTCATGAACATCTGAACATTGAGGGACACAATTCTATTCACTACACATTGTATGATATTAATAATTATCACACTAAAATTAGGTGATATATCTAATTTCTTTATAATTTTTCTTGTTTCAGACCAATGAAGTGAATCAAGGTGATGCCTTAGAACATAATTTTAGTGCCATCTATGGTGCATTGACTCTACCAATAAATCACATTTTTTCAGCACAGAAAATTCCAGGGGTAAGGCAATGTCAAATTTTTACCTAAGGAATTTGCATTTTTCTGAAAACATTATTTTATCCTTTTTAATGAATTATCATAGTAATTGTACCAAGACTTTTTTATGACTTAATCAGTATGAAAGAAAGGAAAATGGAGAAGAGATAACTTCCTTTTAACACTTGATAACTGTTGGTATTTGGCATTACTACAGTTCTCCCATTAGAGCTTTGTTGGTGGATGGCAAACTTATTATCCTATGCTTGTTTCTTCTATAACACTTTTAATGTTAGTATTTTTTTAAATGTTAATGATGTATTCTATTAGGTATTTGACATGTAAATCACAAGTTTTTGGTGTGTGTGTTTTTTAATGTTATTGTTAGGCCACCATGAAGACCTTACTTAGAACTTGGTCAGAATTGTATAGAGCATTTGCCCGCTGTGCTGCTTTGGTGGCAACTGCAGAAGAGAATTTGTGCTGTGAGGAGCTTTCTTCCAAGATAATGGTCAGTTTGGAAGATGAAGATTTTTCGGTGAGTTTATCCTGATCCTGACCTTTTTTTAATTTAAAGGATTATTTCCATGTCTCTGGATCCACTCCGTTCATCAATTTTTTCTGTTAATTAGATTCCACATATGAGTGAGATCATGTGATACTTATCTTTCTCTGATTGACTGACTTCATTTAGCATGATACACTCCAGGTTGGATTTGGGGTTTTCTTTGTATATATCGGTTTATTTAACCTTTCTATGTCTTATGTAGCATATAAGTAAAGATGAGCTCTGTGTTTTAATAAGTATATTTAAATTCTCATATAATTAGAAATAGAGTATATATTCTTTTACTTTACATTTTTTTCATTTTGTTTTTCCCTTTACTAACATTTTATTTTATTTATTATTTTTTAAATATGTTCAGAGAGGAATGGAGAGGGATAAAGAGAAATAGAAACATCAATGATGAGAGAGAATCATTGATTGGCTCTCTCCTGCAGGCCCCCTACTGGGAATTGAGCCCATGACCCAGGCATGTGCCCTTGACCGGAATCGAATCCAGGACCCTTCCTTCAGTCCACAGGCCGACGCTCTATGCACTGAGTCAAACGGGCTAGGGCTTTACTAACATTTTAATCAGGCTTTATACTTTACATGTTTTTATATATATATATATATATATATATATATATATATATATATGTGTGTGTGTGTGTGTGTGTGTGTGTGTGTGTGTGTGTGTGTGTGTGTGTGTATCCTATTTTATCTTTTTATTATTTTTTAATATGTTTTTATTGATTTCAGAGAGGGAGAGAGAGATAGAAACATCAATGATGAGAGAAAATCATTGATCAGCTGCCTCCTGCATGCCCTACACTGGAGATTGAGCCCGCAACCTGGGCATGTGCCCTGACCGGGAATGGAAGCATGACCTCCTGGTTCATAGGTAGAACGTTCAACCACTGAGCCACGCCAGCTGGGCTCTACCCTATTTCTTTTAGATACATACTACTCAAATCTGTCAGATTTGAAGAGTTAACATCCTATAGATGTTAAGATTCTAGCCCAGCAAGTGAAGAGATGGATATATTACAATTCTACAAATTTTTGTTTTTACCACCTATCAAGTTTTGTTAAAAAGATTTGAGTTTTAGATATAGTTACTTATACAGGGTAATTTGTATCACAGAATTTTGCAGTAAAGTTAATTTGTTATCGCTTCTGTTGCAAATAAATAGTTTGATGTTAATTTTCTTGTTAGCCTTTTTTTCTGTACATTTTAAGATTTTTCCCCCCCTAATATTTGTAATTTATACAGTTCATCAGGGTGTGTCTTGGGGCATCTTTTTACATTATTCTTTTAAATACTGGATAGACCTTTTCAATCTAAAGCACTGTGTCTTCATCTTAGGAAATTTTCTTGCATTAGCAGTACTCTGTAGTCCTTTTAAATGAGTATCATTTTACGTGGGTTTGTATTTATTTACTAGAGGCTCAGTGCACGAAATTCGTGCACAGGAGGGGGGTGTCCCTTAGCCCAGCCTGCACCATCTCCAGTCTGGTAGGATCCGGCCTAAATGGGCAGTCGGATATCCCTCTCACAATCCAAGACTGCTGGCTCCCAACTGCTCGCCTGCCTGCATTCCTGATTGCCCCTAACTGCTTCTGTCTGCCAGCCTGATCACCCCCTAACCACTCCCCTGCCAGCCTGATTGATGCCTAACTGCTCCCTTGCCAGCCTGATTGCCCCTAACTGCCCTCCCCTGCAGGTCTGGTCACCGCTAACTGCCCTCCCCTGCAGACTTGGTGCTCCCCAACTGCCCTCCCTTGCAGGCCTGGTTCCTCCCAACTGCCCTCCCCTGCTGGCCATCTTGTGGTGGCCATCTTGTTTCCACATGGGGGCAGCCATCTTGTGTGTTGGAGTGATGGTCAATTTGCATATTACTCTCTTATTAGATAGGATTTATACAATTTATTTAATAAATTAATGTCATTCAAAATACAGTGCCAGAACATTATGCAGTTGAACATGTTAGGAATGTTTGTCATGAAGCACCTATGCTCATGTTAGACGGGCGGTGCCACTTCTGCTAGTGGTTCCTGGATGAATGCCAGAGCAGCACTCATTACCTGCTTGTCCTGTCCGCACAGCCCGTTCAGAGAATTTCTGAACAGTTCACCTTTCTAATCCTACCCACACACACAGCGGGTTAAAAAAACACACCCTGATGGCTAATGGGTATCTACACACAATCACTCTACAGTAATGCTTGTTATTAAGATGTAATGACCTGGTTGACCCGCTTTAAATCTTTATGATGGAGAAATACAACAGCAGCAGGTAATACAGAAAGTGGAGGCATTTACTGATCAAAACTGCACCCAGAGCCGCACAATGAGGGACTGACAATCATGGTTTTTAGACCTTTGGGTTTATCTTGTGTTCCTTTTATTTCTCTACATGTGTTTGTGCTTTGCTTCTTATTTTTTTTTAAGCCCAGTCTATTTTTTAAAATATGTTTTTATTGATTTTCGAGAGAGGATGGGGGGGGGGGGAAGAGAGAGAGAGAGAGAAATGTCAGTGATGATTGGTTGGCTGCCTCCTACATACCCCTTTCTGGGGATCCAGCCCTGATCAGGAATCAATGTGACCTCCTGGTTCATAGATCAGTGCTCAACCACTAAGCCACTCCAGTTGGGTGAAAAGCTATTGAGGTATACTTTGACTCATTGTGCTGGGATTTCCTTTTATTTTTAGTCTTTCCTTGAAACCTGTCGCCACATCTCCACAAAACACCTGCCCTGTTTAAATAAATTTCCAGAAAAATCTCTGATACTTTTATGGGCTTATTTTTATTTCAGTTGGATTGGAGGAGGGGAAGGAAGGGGAGTGAAGTAGCTTAGCAACCTTTTAATTTTTTTGTTTGTTTTCTCTGGGTTTAGTGAAGACTTGCAATTTTCCAGAGGAATTTGATCAAAAATCTAATTATAAACGTAGCTCTTCCATTCCCAATTGATGCGTTTATATGTTGAGTTTTATGACCATCTTAAAGCTGGATTATTTTCTCTGTATGTTGAGAAAAAAGTATAGTACATGGCACACAGCAGTTAACTGAGAAATATTCATAACCTATACTTAATGTAACTTACATGGTATAAACTATCACTTGTGTGTTATTGTAAATTATATATGGGAGTAAAAGTCTTACAATTTTGTCAGTGTTTACTGTTTTTGAAAACTTCCAGTAATTGAAAGTTTTTAATACTTTTAATTATTCTTCTCTAGAATTTGTTGTTCTTGGATAGGATCGTTCATGTTATTACTGTAGTGGTTGATAGCATCGACTTCTCACCATATAATATTAAAATTCAGTCCAGAGTTAAATGTAAGTATTTTCTTTACCTTTATTTGTTCATATATTTTATAAAACTGACTGTCTAAACTGTTGTCATGGCAAATTCTAATGGTTTTCTCCACCTCATTTTACCTATTTTTGATACTGTATAACAATGTCAGTTACTATGCTAGGAACACTTTTGAAATATACTCATTCTCCCCCCCCCTCCCCCCCCCCCCCCACACGGCACAAAATGACTTTACTGCTTGTTATAACTCAGAAAGACAAATATCCTGTGTAAGACATTGCCTAGTCAAATAATTTTACTTACTCCATTCGGTGCAAGGGATTATCTAGACAAGAAACTTTGACGTTTGCTAAAATAAAAATGTTCTTACTTGGTAGTCTGATTTGAAATAATCATTGAGTTGACATTAAGTTTAATAGAAAACCATGGCAGGGATTGATTGGTTATGATTTACAGAAAATTTAAAGTGATTCTAAAAATTTAACTTCATTTTTATTTAGTTAAAATTGCACAATTAACATAGTGATATGATTTTTAAAACTACATGCTTTGGTTCATTCTAATAATGAGCTATCTTAATCTAATTGATTCTTTGAAATTAAATGTCTCCAGAATGAGTATACAGTTGAACCTCGTTTCTCAGTCACGCATCTCTCAGGTGACAAAGGAGAAAATGCATGAATATGAGTCAGTTTACCACTTAAAATCTCAAGATATCGTGCTGTGAATATTTTCATGTGGGTTTTTTTTTGCTTTTGATTCTGCTTATAATTAATAGTTATATTTTCATTTTTTACTGTACATTTTCTTTCCTTTTTGTTAAATTTTCATGTCATGTTCTTTTTGTTTTTAAAGTGTTTATTTATAGATTAAACAGTACAATAGACATGTATGTGAGAAAGATTAAAACCAAATCATTTGGGGGTCTGAAATGAATTAGTTCAATTTCCATTATTTCTAATGCAAAAAAATGATTCAGTTTTCGAACAGCCTTCTGGAGTGAGTTAAGTTTGAGAAAAGAGATTCCACTGTATATATTTATACTATGTAGAAAATAACCTTCCAGTAATAATTAGAGCTAATTATTTTTCTTAAATAAAGGGTAGGAACATAATTTTAGTAAGATCTATCATTGATGAATTAGTGTAAATATTTCTAGAACATAGACTACTTTTAGAATTGTTTTTTATGTTTCAGTTTTTACTAAATAGTAATATAGAGAAACATGTTATGTGCCTAGCATATAACAGGTCAGAGCATCCCCATGTTGACACAATGCTACCTATTTTGTTAGTTCTGAAAAATTAGGATTAAATTCACAATTATAAGTTTGTCTTTTTCACTTTCCTTAGAAGATGTGTTCTTGATACTTAAAATTATGGATACTGGGGGTGATTTCTAAAATCAGCCAGCAGAAGCTGAGGAGGAGAGGGGGAAAAGTAGAAATAGTTGAAAGAAAATATTTATGGATATGTATCAAGATCTCCTGGGGTTTTTGAAAACTCTGATTTTGTAATAATTTGTTTTATAGAAACATTACAAGAATTTTTCACTGACACCTTATATCCTTTACTTAGATTCCTAAATTAACAGTTGATTGTATTTTTCTTACTATTTTCACCCCCCTCCATGTATACATTTTCCATGTGGAACAATTCCCAAGTTTTGTCTTTCATGACCTTCAGAAGTGAAGAGCACAGGCTTATTTACTTTTTGACAATCCCTCAATCTGGTCTTGTCGATATTTTGTCAATATTAAATTCAGGTTTCATTTATTTATTTACAAGGATACTTCAGAAGTAATACTATAGTCTTTTCTAGTGCATTATGTCAGCAGGTATTATGCCAGTTTGTCCTATTACTGGTGATGTTAACATTTACTATTTGTTAGGATGGTATCTGGCAGGTTTTTCACTGTAAAGTAAATTAGTAAATATTTGCAATTAAGAAATTAACGTTTTGTGGCAAATACTTTGAGATATTTAAATATCCTGTTCCTCAGCAAATTTACAGTCATGAGTTTATCATTCAGTGATGCTTTTTGCCTGAAACACTAGGATGATTCTCAAAGTGAGTTTATATTTCCAAGGAACATGGTTCCTTTAGCTGAGAATGGCATTTACAAACTGTAAGATCTGTTCATTGCCACTATGGTATCGCTGTTTCTGGATCCCTTTAGTGGACAGGGATGGGAGAAATAGATGTGTTTGTGAACTACACAGTTATTTGTTTCTCTAGATAAGGGGTGGGGAACATCCGGCCTGCAAAATCATTTAGTCTGGCCCTGCCAAGGCATTAAGGGTGAGTTAATTAAATGTTGGACCAAATATAGCAGGTAATTTTTAAGTTGATAGTTTTGTATGGCCCGAGAATCTATACTAATAAAAGAGTAACATGCTAATTGACTGTACCTTTGTCACGCCCACCAGCCAATCAAGAGTGAGTATGCAAATTAACCCAACAAAATGGCAGGTTAATTTGCAGGCGCAGAGCAGCCAGGGGTGGGGCAGGATGCTAGCGTTGTCGCCATAGTGACGATGCTGGCCTTCCGCACCACCCCAGCTGCTCTGGGCCTTTGGGCAGCGTGGGAAAGCAGAAAGGCAGCTCTGGCCAGAGTGAAGGTGGTGCCAGCAGCCAGGGGAAGGAAGGCCCATTCTTGCACGAATCTTCGTGCATCAGGCCTCCAGTGATGTTATAAATATCCAAATGGCCCTTGGCAGAAAAAAGGTGTCCCACCCCTACTCTAGATATTTGAGTCTTACCCTTTCCTGTATTTGCCCACTTTCTCTAATAGTGAGAAACCTGGCCCCCATTACCCTAAATACATTTACTGTTTAATCATTATCTTATATGTAACCAGTCTCCGGTTTTCTCAGCCTCAACATCCTGGCCACGAATTTTTGGGTAGACATTCCAATTTATATTCATGTCTGGGAAACTGCTGTTTCTAGGGAGGATTATTGACTTATTTTTAGTAACACTTGTTTTGCACTTCACTACATGATATTTTAAATTAACAAGCACTGAATTAGAGTTTTCTTTTGAATCTGACATCTTACTGTAAAAGAATGGATTGAGGGAAACAAAGGTAATTTTGGAATGGGGTTTATCCCTGTAGGTTAGGCACCTTAACAGAGATGGAGGGTACAAAGGAAAAGTTGGACAATACTTTTAAGAGACTTTTTTTTTCTTTAAAGGCATTATTTCTTTAAATCTAGGCCTTTTTAAAAAAAAAAAAAAAATTCTGCCCTAGCTGGTTTGGCTCAGTGGATAGAGCATCAGGCTATGGACTGAAGGGTTCCAGGTTCCAGTCCGGTCAAGAGCATATACCAGGATTGTGGGCTCAATCCCCAATGTGGAGGGGCATGCAGGAGGCAGCCAATCAATGATTCTCATCATTGATGTTTCTATCTCTCCCTCTCCCTTCCTCTCTGAACTCAATAAAGTATTTTTTTTTTTAATCTTAGAATTTTTGGATCTTTTAACTTGTTCAGTGTTATTTCTGGGTTCAGTGTAATATATAGATGAGCCAGGAAGCAATAATTTCTAAGGAATATTTTGTTTCTTATTTTTTAAATATCTTTTTGTTGATTTTAAAGAGAGGACAGGAGAGGCATAGAGATAGAAGCATTGATGAGAGAGAAATAATCAGTTCGCTGCCTCCTGCACACCCCCTACCAAACCAGCAACCCAGGCATGTGCCCTGACCAGGAATTGAACCATGACCTCCTTCCTGGTTCATGAGCTGAAACTCAGTGACTGATCCACACCAGCTGGGCTGTTTCTTATTTTTTAAACTGTTAAGATTTAATTTGGGAACCTATCCTATAATTTAGTACTTGCTTACAAATTAGTTGTTGAAATTCTGAGACCATAAAATAAACTTTTGAAATGCTTCCTTAGAGAAAATGATTCATTTTTTCCTTTTTTCTCTAATTTTGTTTTAAAGATGTTGTGATGATATTTATCCATTAATGGTATGTATATAATGTTAAGATTTGTGGGTATTACTACTGAAGCAAGTATAATAGATGTATTTGTCATTTAAATGTTAGATATAAAGATGGACAGTGACACTTTTCAAAGTACTTGAGTTTTTAATAAATTCAATTTTATTTTAGCACTGAAGAGAACTTCAGATTGGTCCAAAAAGAAGAAGGAGCCCCTAGGCAAATTGGCTTCTTTATTTAAACTTATTGTGAGAGTCATCTATTCCTTCCATACTCTGAGCCTCAAGGAAGCACATTCTGATACTCTTCTCACTGTTGGAAACTCAATCACCAACATTCTTTCCAATGTACTTGGACATATTTCTTTGCCTTCTATGATGCAAAAAATATTTGCAACTTTAACAAGACCTCTGGCATTATTTTATGAAAACTCAAAGTAAGTATTTGGGCTTAATAGCTTTGAAGTATAAGTAGGTAATTGAGATCTAGGTAGCAAACTTTGGTGGTTTTATCAGCTTTGTTGCTGATAGTAATTTTTTACAATTTAATGGAGAGGATAATGTATTAAACCATGCGTTTGTTAAAAAGATAGTTGAAATAATACATAAATATGAGGTAGGAGTTGGTAGCCCTTTAGGTTTATATGCTAGTCTAACCCCTTTTCCATTTAGTGTGTATATTTTTAGATTTGTTAATACAAACAAGCATACCTATTAAATGTATGATGTATATGAAAGCATATTTGACATGCTACTTTGCAATTCAGTATATGGTATGCACTAAAAATATTATATGCACCTTGCTTGCACCATACGCCTAAATAGCTCATTCTTTTTAATGTCTGCATAGGGCTTCATGAAATTTATCCATATTCCTGTTAGTGGACATAATATTCTTTTTTCTAGCCTTTCCCCTCTTAACCTACAATGTTGCAGTTGGAATGTATTTGTACTTAAGTCATTGTCTACATTTGCCACTTCCTGCAAAATAAGGTCCTAGAAGTGAAATTATTGGTTTAAAAGGATATATACATTTACATTTCTGAATTATCTCCCAAAGTTTTATTAATTTACATTTAATTGAAACAAGTAATTCCTTAAAGAAATCTGAAAAATTGCAAATAATATACTTTTTAAAAGCAGTTGCAAGGATTCATCAGTGTTCTTTATAACAGTTTATATTGTGCAATCATAATATAATCTATATTTTATAATTAAATTCACAGAGAAAGTTTTAGGAACAGATTTTATTTATTTTTAATAATTCTTTATTGTTTAAAGTATTACATATGTCCTCCCCTTTCCCCCATTGTTCCCTTCCAGCCCACCCCAGGCCTTCAGCACCCTATTGTCTGTGTACATGGGTTATGCATATATGTATACAAGGTCTTTGGTTGATTACCTCCTCACCCTTCCCTGCCTTCCCTTTGGGATTCCCCACTCTTAGGAACAGATTTTATAAAGAATAAACTAGAGCCTCAGATCTATTAACTTTTTGGAAATCTTTTTTATAGTTCTTAAGCTTCATCAGAAATAACTGATACTTACAGGTCTATACCATACTTTATATTTGATAATTGGCCATTTTAAAAAAAGTCTTAGGGTACATTTTTTTTTATATCACTATACATGCATGTCTCATTTTTATGGCTGCATTCATACTTTTAGGTTTAAGTTTTCTAAAATATAAATGATATTGCATCTTTTTTTCTTCACAGGCTTGATGAAGTTCCTAAAGTGTATAGTTGTATGAACAACAAGGTAAAAAATAGACAATTACCCATAAACATAACATCATGGTGAGAAAATGTTAGGGTTTAAATAATTGTCTTCCTTAAATAGAAATCTGCTGACTTTTAAAGGGGTTAATTATCATACTTCAACTTTAATGGACATTTAATAATATGGCAAACAAAGGATGATTTATTTATTTTGTATGTTTGTTTGAAATACATTATTTTCACAGTTTGCAGGTTAGGGACCTGGGCCTGTTAGAATTAAATCAGGCTTTCTGGACCTCTTTCCCTGCTATGAAATCCATAGGGTTTATACCAGTGGCCTTCAAACTTTCTCCTGCAGCAGAATTACCTGGAGGTCTTGTTAAAACACAACTTCTAGGCTTCAGCCCTGGAGTTACATGGAGCCTGAGAACGTTTGCATTTCTGACAAGTTCCCAGGTGATGTTGATGCTGCTGGTCTGAGGCCCACATTTAATTAAATTAATTTATTTTAAGAATGTATTTGGTTTCAGAGAGGGAGAGAGAAAAACATCAATGATGAGAGAGAATCTTATTGATTGGCTTCCTCCTGCATGCCTCCCCACTGGGGATCAGCCCCACAACCTGAGCATGTACCCTGACTGGGAATCAAGACTGTGACCTCCTGGTTCATAGGTTGATGCTCAACCACTGAGCCATGCTGGTTGAGTGTTATTTTTTTTTTTTTTTAACTTTTTTTTCCCTTCATATTATATATATATATTTTTTTTAATATATTTTATTGATTTTTTACAGAGAGGAAGGGAGAGGGATAGAGAGCCAGAAACATCGATGAGAGAGAAACATCGATCAGCTGCCCCTTGCACACCCCCCACCGGGGATGTGCCCGTAACCAAGGCACATGCCCCCGACTGGAATCGAACCCGGGACCCTTCAGTCCGCAGGCCGACGCTCCATCCACTGAGCCAAACCGGTTAGGGCTCTTCATATATTTTTATTGATTTCAGAGAGGAAGGGAGAGAGAGATAGAAACATCAGTGATGAGAATCATTGATCAGCTGCCTCCTACACACCCCCTACTAGGCTAGGGATTGAGGCCGCAACCTAGGGATGTGCCCTTGACCAGAATTGAACTCTGGACCCTTCAGTCAGCAGGCGCAGCCAGGCTGTAACCACTGAGCCAAGCTGGCTAGGGTGGAGGCCACATTTTAAGAAGCACTGATTTGTACCCTCTGGACTACTTTTTCATCATGCTGGTTCACAGCAAAGCTAAGCTTTTTTTAAAGTATAGTTTTTTAAAAGGATTTAAAAATGTTTCTTTAAATTCATATAACTCACTCCTATCATCTCTTTATAGGGGTAACTGGTTTCAATTGTTTATATATACAAATGTATAAACACTTAATCTATTAAAATTGATGTGAAAACAAAGTTTTCTGTTAATGGAAAATAAGCTTGAAATAAGGTTCTAATATTAGTAACCTTTAAGTCACATATGTCAGCTTATATGTAGTATATATTGAAGGTGATGGATGGGAGCTTTTAAAAGACCATTTTAAGTTTAAATTTTTTTAAATTTCCTTCCAGCAACATTAAGGTTCATTACTAAAAGCCAGAAGTTGTTTTAAAAACCACTTTAACCCCATTCAGTAGTAAGCGTTATTTTAGGAATCTTTTTTACATTTTTCCATATAGAAAAGCACGCATATACATGCAATACCCATAGCGTTGTTACCTACTGTGCGCATGTCGTGGGAACATGCGTTTAAAGTAGCGCTAGGCCCTGTCTCGCCATCCACCCTGCACCCTGGTGGCCTCGGAAACGTTCCCCGGGTTCCTGCTCCCGCAACCAGGCCGCCTCCCATCACCCTTCCTAAGCCCGGACGACCCTCAATCTAGCTTGGCCGTGCCCTTTCCCCACCTTCCACAGGCTTGGGACAGGCAGCCTAGGCCGCACCCACACTGCGCCTGCCCACAGGCTGTTCGCGGGCACCGCCCAGACCTCGCCAAGCCCCGCGATAGCTCACGCGTTCACAGCGGCTTCGCCGTAACGGCTCTGCGGACCTGGAACGTTCTCGAAAGCTATTTGAATTTTAAAAATTGTGTCACATGTTGTGCGTATTTTAGTTTAGTATGCTTTGTGCTTTTATTTTTTTTCTGCTTTAAGTGGTACATTTTCAAGTATTATCCTAATAAGCTTTTTCTCTTTCTTAGTTAGAAAAGCTTCTCGGAGAAATCATTGCTTGTCTACACTTCAGCTACACTGGGACTTACGACAGTGAACTTCTTGAACAGATCTCCCCATTATTATGCATAATATTTCTGCACAAGAATAAGCAGATTCGAAAACAGAGTGCTCATTTCTGGAATGCCACATTTGCTAAAGTGACGACGTTGATTTATCCTGAAGAGTTAAAGTATGCCAATCTTACATAGTTACTCTATTGATCATGTAAATTCATTTTTTAGTTTAAAAAATTTTTCTTATAACGAATTATTGCAGTGGATTTCTTAGTTGAACTGTTTTGTGGAATACGTGCTAATTATTAAACATTATTTGACCCTTTCTTTGGGTTTCAGAGTAGTAACCTCTTGGTTTTAGGAAAATAAAAAGCAATTTGAAATTATCCTTAATAAAAGAAATACAAAGGTCAGGAAATTGATGGTTATTAAATCTGGGTCATGTGCACTTGGGTACATAAAGTAATATAATCTACCTTTGCTTGACATTTTCTGCAAGAAAAATTTGAAAAAAATTTTTATAAAGAAAATTTGGAAATGGAAGAATTTAGCAAAAAACATTAAATGTTGCCAGTAATTTCTCTCAGTTTTGTGTTTGTAGAGTATGAAGTAGTCTTTAAGATGGATGTATTTTGCCACTTTAAAATTATAATTAAAGTGTTCTTGTAGATAACTGATATTCACCAGTACTACTTGACTCAAGGTATGCATATTTATGTACTTTTTTAAAAGACCTATACTAAGACAAGCCAGAGAAAAATTTCTGCTTCTGTTGCCTGGTTTGGAAAATGTTGAAATTATGGAGGAATCCAGTGGACCATATTCGGATGCAGTGAGTTTTTTTGTTTGGTTTTTTTTTTTTTTGCTTTTGAATGATTAGTTTGTTTATTGGGTTTCAACATAATTTTTATTGAAGTGATAAGCAAGTACAACCTGAATAGAGATACTTTATAATATAGGATTTTTTCCTTAAAGTCAATTGTCTGGCTTGAAATACTTTTTTGAATGAAGGGCAGTAAATTTCACCATAGATTCTTGTGTAAGTAATCTCTGTGCTTGCTCGTTAATGATCTCTTGAATTACTGTACATCATGTGTGCTGTTTTGCAAAGGCTGTAAATTATTAAAATACATTGTTAAATGTTGCTATTTAGATAAACTAGGAGTGATAGTTATTTGTTCACATCTAAGCAAGAGTTACCCTTTAGTTTCTCATTTCTTTCCATTGAATCATTCATTCCTTCTGTCAGAAAAACGCATCTTTGTTATTACGTCACCCGATTGTACCAAAGTTACTTTGGCTAATGATACCTGATGACTATCTGAAGATTAAGGAGTAAAGGCATGGATACAGTATACCCCATGAAGTGAACATCCTTAGACAACTTGATCCTCAGACAACTTATTTCTTCAGTAACAGTGTAGTCTAGTTATTTTTTGTTTAGAACCTGTAAAAGACAAAAGGTCAAATACTCTTTAGTTTTGGTTTTTAGCTAAAATAATAGACTGTTGAGACTTTTTGATTGTAAGTTGGCTTGAAAAACCTATATAGTCTGTTGGGAGGGGCATGATAGTATTTTCTATCATACATGCTTATTTAATGTCTTAAAGTTTTATGGCTTTGGTTTTTCTTTTAGAACTATTAATAGTACTAGGAGGAGTATTTGACATATTTTTTACAGTATTTATTTTGTAGTATATCTTATTTTCAGAATTCATAAAATTAAGTGGTGCAAAACAGCTATTGCATATGTTGGAGATACAAAATTTATCTTTTGACATGATTTTACTAGAGTTGAATCAAAAGAAATTTAATGAGTATTCTTTACACTGGAAATTTTAAAACGTGAAAAGGAGAAATATTGTATTTAATGATATTGTTTTATATGTCCTAAAACAGACAGAAAACTCACAATTAAATATGAAAATAAGTGGCATGGAAAGAAAATCAAGTGGAAAAAGAGATTCTTTTTTGGCACAACCAAAGGTTACAAAAGAAAATATGAAATCGCCAGCCAAAGTATGTTCTTTCAACATTTATTTCATAGAACTTTTAAAGTATATGTGGGTTGAAAACACACAACTTCTAATTGGAAGAAAAAGCTGTTAAAGACTAAAAGTGGGATTGCAGGAGAATATGAGTTTGGTCTGGAAAGACTATATTAGAATGACATGGATGTCTTGAAGCTTTAGTAGATGATTCCTTCTTAGTAAAGTTAGATCTACATAATACTTTGCATCCATTAAGTAGCAGTCTTCTTGAGGTGGAATGAAACTAGATTTGAAAAGCTGTAACAGCATAAGAGGAAAATATTATAGAACTTATATTATTGAATAGAAACAAAATGCCTAGGTAAGAAATCTATTTTAACCTCAAATCTAAAACTAAATATCTCTCTAGTTGCCATTTAACCAATTTATATTATTGGTATGCAGGGCATATTATTTTGGCAGCTGGAACTTGACTAGTTAATACTTCACCATGAGAGCTGTAGATATACTCTTCTCCTGTCGAACAAATTGATTTCTATGTGTTGGCCTGAAAAACATTTCCCATGCTTTGTTGGTAAACACATACTTGCCTACTTTTTAAAGAGATACAATAATTTTTATTTTCTGAGTATTAGAGGTACAATGAAACATAGGGACATTTTACTAATTGTTATTAAGAAGAAATGTTGTAGTTGTGTGGTTTTTGAACTTAAAACTTACTACTCATCAAAAAACAGTGTTAGAATAGAGATTTATTGAAGTATTAGAAAAATAATTTGGCAACTCAAATGTATATTTACTTTTTTTAAATTTATAGCTCAAACTAGAATCTTCATCCCCCAAAATAAAGAGTGAAATGCCTTTGGAAGAAGAAAAGTCTACTGAATTTGTGTTTATACCTCCAGAAGGAAAAGAAGCAAAGGAAAGAATACTAACTGAACATCAGAAAGAAGTACTCAAAACAAAGAGGTTTGTAGTCCTTTTATTTTGAATTGAGTATTTTGCAGTCACACTTCGATTTCATGCAACAAACTATAGCTTTGTCTTTAGAACTAAGATACTGTGTATATTATAGTGTATTTTAATGCTGGAAAGATATACTAGGTAACTACATTTGATAGTGTATACAGCTCCATAGTAATGCGCCAGATGTTTGTAAACCCTTGTTCCTTTATTGAGGTGTAGTGCGGGAGGGAAAGGTAAAGAAGATGGTTTCATGGAAAATAATCATCTAAGCCCTTGATTTTTATTCTTAAAAGAACTAGATGTAGAATTGTAGGCTTTACTTTCTGATTGTAGGAATATCAAGATTTTGAACTTATAAAATATTTTTCAGGTGTGATATTCCTGCCATGTATAATAATCTGGATGTTTCACAAGATGCATTATTTTCTCAATATAGTCAGGAAGAGTCTATGTAAGTATGGAAGCTGCTGAAGTAACTGTTTTTTAAAGTTTTACTTAACTACTATAATTTATGTTTGTTTATTTCAGGGAAATTCCTAGATTAGCTGAAAAATCGAAGGAAGATTCCAAGATGGCATTTAAGGTATACATATTTTGGGGGTTTTCAAATCACTCTTTCATTATGGAGTCTCTTGTATTCATTTTAAGATGTGCTGTTTAGTTTAACTTTACTAGCAGATGTTAGCAGAATTATAGTCATCTTTTGTGGGTGTGGATGAGTTTAAATGTATTTGGCTTTATTGAATACTAGAAACCCAGTGCACAGATTCGTGCACCAGTGGGGTCCCTCGGCCTGGCCTGTGCCCTCTCGCAATCCAGGACCCTTGGGGGATGTCGGGGTCTCAGTGCATGGATTTGGCCCAATCCTGCAGGCCAGGCTGAGGGACCCCACTGGTGCACGAATCTGTGCACCGGGCCTCTAGTATACATGTAAGATCTTTGGTTAATCTCTTCCCGCCCTACCCCCTTTCCCTCTGAGATTCATCAGTCTGTTCCATGTTTCCATGCCTGTGCATTGAGCTTCTGCCCCCTGGTGGTCAGTGCATCATAACTACCAGTCGAAACGTTGAACAGTCAGACACTTAGCATATTATCCTTTTATATATATAGATTTATCATTAGAAACAGGTTAGTGGGCATCTACCACCACCTTTGGATTAATTACAAAATATCAAAAGTCAGCGATTGCCTTTGAATTACTAAGGCATTACACTAAGATATCCCTAGAAAGTCAGACTTGTATGCTGGTTAATCTATATATATATATGTACCTTTCTGTGCAGGAGGAACTAACGAAGAGTGACATTGTCATTACACAAGATGTTACAGGAAAGTGTGGTATGGAAGAACATCTTGAAAAGACTTCTCTTTCAAATAATGAATGTAGTTCTATTGAGGAAACCCATCCCGGAATACTGAGCAGTAATAATAATGCCCAAAAAAACCCTTTAATTTCATCAAAGAAAATTTCAAATGAATGTGCATCTAGTGCAGAAAACACTTTTGGTGTTAGCAGTAGCTCAGTTTCTAATATCACCAATTCTGCAACACCTTCACAGCCTACAAGTCGAAGGCAAACCTTTATTACTTTGGAGAAGTTTGATGGTTCAGAAAATAGACCTTTTAGTCCATCCCCCTTGAACAATATGTCATCAGCTATTACAGTGAAAAATAGTCAGGAAGGCATGGCTAAAACAGATATTCCACCAAAAGCAAAGAGAAGAGAAGTGGCTCTTTCAAAATCTGACTCTGAAAAAATAGTGCATGGAAATAAGCGGTCAGGCCTAAGGTCAAGTAAAGCTGAACAAACGGGAAATAAAAGTTCTAAGCTCTTAATGACATCTGATCAGAAGGAAAATACTCAGGAATCTATTGATAGCATGGTAGACTTAGAAAATAACCCAGCTGGTTTGCTTAATCAAACAGAATGTGTGTTAGATAATCAGGCTCATCTCTCTGAATCTGTAGTGGAACATGAGGATACAATGCTTAAACCAACAACAGAAAATGCTTTATTAGAAAACAGTACTGTAGAGGAGAAAACCTTAGGAACTAATTTGGAATCCAAAGAAAATACACCCCCAGCCATAATACCAGCAGATCAAATGGTAAATGAGGATAGTCAAGTTCAGATAGCTCCAAATCAGAAAACCCTTAGACGTTCTTTAAGGCGACGTTCAGAAATAGCAGAATCTATCACTGATAGCCAAGATAAAGAAAATAATCTTCAAAAAAAGGAAAGACATAAGGAAGAAGAAAAGACTCTTCAGAAAAGTCCATTACATGTAAAAGATGATACGTTACCTAAGCAAAAACTGATTTCTGAACAAAATGTACAGGAAAATTTAATTGAGAAAGATACTTCACATGAGAAGACTTTAGGGGAAACCAGCACTAATGCTGAAATTGAAAAAAATAGAAGAAAGCCAGACCTTGAGAATAGTAAATCTGAGGGAGATGCTGGCCAGGACATTGCAGATAAATCCTCTGAGAAACAAGTAAGGGGTCGGACACGGTATCAAACAAGGAGAGCATCCCAGGGTTTACTTTCCAGCATTGAAAACTCCGAATCTGATAATTCCGAGGCAAAGGAGGAAAGTTCTAGAAAGAAGAGATCTGGAAAATGGAAAAACAAAAACAGTGACAGTGTTGACATTGAAGATCAAGAAGAGAAAATGGAAAAACAGGAATGTCTGCAAGTTGAAAGTCAGACACATGATCATAAAGCAAATTCAGAAGTGGACATAAATATAAAATCTCAGATTTGTGAAAACAAAGATGAAAATAATACTGTAGCTCTCCAAAATTCTACAGTATCTTCAGATTTAGTGCTGGTTTGTGATATATCAAATACTCATGAAGAAAAAAGTAAAACTAACAAATGTGCAGATTATTCCTTTTCAAATTCTGTATCAGAATTAAATTTAAGGACTAGAAATGCCAATAAGAGGTTACATAAGCGAGATTCCATAGAAAATAATGTGGAAGAAGGGTCAAAAATAGGGACACCAGAAATTTCTTTGCCTTCTGAAAAAACTTTTCAAACACCTGAATGCCGACACAAGAGAAGTAGGAGGGTAAGGAGATCTAAGGGTTGTGATTGCTGTGGAGAAAAGTCACAACCTCAAGAAAAGTCACCCCTTGGGTTGACAAATGCAGAAAATTACAATGTAAACGTCAGTGAAACCAAAAAGATAGATGTGCCAACTCCTGTAACTATATCAGAGACTACTACAGCTAATATTCACCTTGAGGCTAAACTTCCAGATGAGTGTCAGAGTGTGAATTTTCACTTGGGTCTCAAGGAGGAGAACGATACTATTGATTCATTAATTGTACCTCAAACTGAGGTGAAAGAAAGGGATATTCAAGACTCTCTTCCTTCTGAAATAGTAAATTTTAAAGAAGAATTGTGTGATACTGATTTTAAGGAAGCAATTTCGATTGAAAGCCAAGAGCCATCCAATAAAAAATGTAAGACTGTTGGCCCATGTATAGGTAATTCCAAAGATATTTCACTGGAATGTTCGAATTTGGAGACCAAAGAAGAAAAGCCAGAGGCTATACTAAAAATGGAAGTAAGTACAGAGAACATAGTTAATGTTGAAGCAGATGGCTGTAAAGTAAAAGCAGAATTCAATCCAGAAGTAGAAGCTATGGAACTGGATGTAGAGTGTGATAAATCTGAAGCTAGCTTCTCTGAACAAAAGAGTGCCAAAACTGGTATTTTTGAAGAAGAGGCAGCAGAGAAAAACAGTACAAGAAGTGATGAATCTGAAGCAGATGCAGCTAAAGTACTGATTGCTAAAGAAGCAGTAACTGAGGAATTTAACTCAGCTATTGGTCATCCTGATAATACCACACCTATAGAAGTAAGACCTCAGTTAGAAGTTTCTGAACAAACAGCAGTTGGTGGACTAGATGGAGAAAATGATGAATCTGATCCAGGCTCATCTGAAGAAATTAATGCTGAAATAGAAAATTATGAAGAAAGAGTAATTGGTGAAGTGAAGGCTGAAACTGACCATGTCAGTGAAACAGAGGATGAGGACTTGATTACCAAAGCATCGAAGTCCATAGAAGCTGAAACAAACAGATTGAATATAGGAATTGGCTTCCCTAACACACTTAAGGTGAACACTGAAGAAGGAAACGTTAACTCTAATAAAACAGAAACAAGCATTGTACTTATTAAACCTGAAGAAGTAAAATTAGATGACAATCAAATGAAAGTGGAAAATGATGGTGAAACTTTACAGGAAGTTCACCATACTTCAGAGAAAGTGAAGGAAACATCACAATCTCTGATATCTGAAAGAGATACCTCTGAACTGATAACAGAAGACAATAACACATCTCCTCAAAAGTTAAGTGAATTTGATCCTTTACTTCTGTCAGCAACTGAGAGTCCTAGTGGCATGCAAGCACGCTGTATCTGGTCTCCTTTGGCTTCTCCATCCAGTAGCATTTTAAAAAGAGGACTAAAAAGACCTCAAGAAGATGAGATCTCACCACCTGTTCACAAGGTAGGGGTTTGAGGCTGAATCTTGGCTCATGTTTAAATGGAATATTTTTGCATATATCTTTTCGAATTAGTGTTCTGTTTTCTTCAGATAAATACTCGGGTGGAATTGCTGGGTATATGGAAGCTCTATTTTAATTTTTTGAGGACTCCATACTTACACCCATAGTGGCTGCACCAATTTACAATCCTACCAACAGCTTTATGAGAGTTATTCCTCCTCCACATCCCCCACCACCACCACCAACACCACTACCATTGACTTACTTGTCAATTTTTTTGTGGTTGTCATTCTGACCAGTGTGAGGTGGGTATGTTCCCGTGGTTTTGATTTGCATTTCCCTGGTAATTAGTAATGTTGAGTATTTTAACGTGTCTGTTGGCCATCTGTATGATCTCTGGAGAAATGTCTATTCAGGTCCTCTGCCTATTTTTAATTAGATTATTGGTGGGTTTTTTTTTGTGTGTGTTAAATGGTATGAGTTCCTTTACATATCTTAGACCCCTTATCAGAAGTATCATTTGTGAATAACTTTTCCCATTTAGTAGGTCTTTTCATTTTGCTAGTGTTTTCTTTCTTGGTACAGAAACTTTTCAGTTTAATGTAGTCCTATTTGATTACTTTTGCTATTGTTGCTCTTTCCAAAGAGTTATAACCCAAAAGATTATGCTAAGACTGATGTCACAGAGTTTATCGTCACATGGTTTCTTCTAGGAGTTTTTGGTCTCAGGTCTTACATTTAAGTCTTTAATCCATTTTAACATATATATATATATATTTATTTTATTGATTTCAGAGAGGAAGGGGAGAGAGAAACATCAATGATGAGAGAGAACCACTGATCGGCTGCTTCCTGCATGCCCCCTACTGGGGATTGAGCCCACAACCCGGGCATGTGCCCTGTCCAGGAATCTAATCCAGGACCCTTCAGTCCGCAGGCCAACACTATCCACTGAGCAAAACTGGCTAGGGCTCTTTAATCCATTTTGAGTTTATTTTTGTAGGTGGTGTAACAAAGTGTTCCAATTTCATTTTTTTCCTTGTACCTGTCCAGTTTTCCCAGCACCACTTACTGAAAAGACTGTCTTTACCCCATTGTATAGTCTTACGTCCTTTGGCATTAATTGATCATATAAGCAAGGATTTGATTTTTGGTTCTCCAGTATGCTATACATTGTTAATACAAATTAGTTATGTTTTGTTTCGTAGTATCTCGTATTTCAGTTTTATTTAGGCAACAGCATAGTGTAGTTTTTTATAGCCAATATGTACAGAATCTTCGCACTTTTTTGAATTAAAACTAGGGAACATTTATATACATATTTAAAAATGTAAGTGCTCTGTTGTGTATTTATGTCACGTAGCTGATTGAGTGAACATATTGTAAGTTTAGAAGAGACTTCAAGCTAGAGCTAAGAAATAAAAATTGCTACCCAATTGCTGTGAATCTGGTACCCTCAAAGTTTAGAACAGAATCAATCTAAGTAAGATATACCAGAGGCTAGTTGGTACTATGTCTAACTCTTTAACTTGTTCTTTACAGTCATTGTAGTTAATAGTTAAACCCATAAAGTTAGCAGTATTGGATTATGCAATTTTTATTGCCACATGCACTTTCATTAAGTTTCTGCTACTCTTTCTGTTTCAATCTTTGTTGCTATAGAAAATAGATCATTGGAATGACCTGTGCTAGTTGTGAAAGCAAGTCATTAGGAAAAACTATACCTATATACGTACACTTGGTTTCTAGTGAAATAATTTAAGCTTCTAAACCCACACTCTATTTTTGGGTAACCTTATAATGAGAATTTATGGTGTTATTTTTTCAAACTTTAATTTTGTTAAATAAAAGCATGACCTGTGTTTTTAGGTTCGCCGAGTCTCCTTTGCAGATCCAATATATCAAGCAGGATTGGCAGATGACATTGATAGGCGATGTTCTCTTGTTAGGGCCCATTCTTCAAATAGTTCTCCCATAGTAAAAAGTGTTAAAACTTCACCTACTGCACAATCTAAGGTAAGCTATAGGCTTTAAAATACACGTATGTATGCAGACAGAATTGCATTGTGTAGTTTGTCTTAAAATTAATTAAGGACAAAACTTGTTTGGTTTGGATATATTCTTTTTCTGCCACTTGGTAAACAGACATGAACAGGTTATAAAAGGCAATGATGATCCAGCAAGTAATTGATTATGTAGTTTATTACATTTTAGATTTTCTGAAAGTATTAAGAAATTACTATATTCTAAATTGTGAAAATAGAGTTGTAAATATATAGTTATCTAGGGTTCTGAGTTTTTTTTTCTCTCCTTCTATCTAGCATAATACCACTTCAAGCAAAGGATTTCTGTTCCCAGGATCACGTAGCCCTAAATTTAAGAGCTCAAAGAAATGTTTAGTAAGAAGTGCTTTAGTTTTCATGCAACTTTTATTTTCATGTTTAGTGAGGTGATGTCTATTTAACGGTTTTTGAAATTTATTCTAAGATTACAGAAATGGCTAAAGAATCCATACCATGCCCAACAGAAAGTGTTTACCCAGCTTTGGTAAACTGTATGGCACCAGTTGATATTATTTTACCTCAGATTACTTCAAACATGTGGTAAGTAATTATTTAGGTTTCTGGCTTATTCTTAAAGTTGCCCCTTATTTAAGAGGACAATTTAAATTATCAAAGTCCTCATATTTAGAATTGCTTTTATATGCACCTTTATACATATTTTAGAAATAAAAAGTCAGCTGGGAAGATGGATCAGAAAGGACAATAAGAGAAGCATTTATCACAGTGGCTAATTGTGTGCTTATTTTCCAGGTGCCATGCTGAACTCTTTGTAAGAGTATTAGTGTTATTTCCACTTTATAAGATGAACTTTACAAAGGTTAATCCATCAAAGTCAGTTATGATGTTAGTAAAGCATGAAGCACACATTAGGCTTAGTCTGATTCCAATACTATTGCTTAAACCAGGCATACACATCAGATTAAAATTTTATGTTTTAAACTAGAGACCTGATGCACGAAATTCATGCAAGAGTAGGCCTTCCTTCCCACAGCTGCCAGCACTGGCTTCCCTTTAGCACCCAGGACCCGGGCTTCTCTCGCAGCCCTGGCTTCGTCTGGAAGGTCGCCCAGAAGGACATCTGGAAGGAAATCTGGTCTAGTTAGCATTTTACTTTTTTTATTACTATAGATTATATTTTCAGTGTCTGTCTTCACAGTAGGTTAGGTGGACATATATAAATTCAGTATGGTTGAACTTAAATTAGGAAATTCACCTGGACAGACTCTCACAAATAGAGTAAATATAAAACTTTATAATAATGTTCTACCTTTTTTTTTTCTATTGTCTGTTCAGGGCAAGAGGACTGGGACAACTCATTAGAGCCAAGAATATAAGAACAATTGGCGATTTGAGTACTCTTACAGCATCTGAAATTAAAACTCTTCCTATCCGTTCTCCAAAAGTGTCCAATGTAAAAAAGGCTCTCAGAGTATATCATGAGCAACAGGTAAAAACTTAGATGTCAGTTATAAAGCACATATAAACACAACCCTGTGTCACATGCCAATCTTTTGGTCAAAAACAGACTGCATATACAGCAGTGGTTTGATAAGATAATAGTGGAACTGAAAATTCCTATCACCTATTGATGTCATAGTGTAAATGCATTACTCGTGTTTGTAATAATGCTGGTGTGAACAAATGCACTGTGCTGCCAGTCATAAAAACGTAACACATGTGATTATGTGTACAGCACATAATACTTGATAATATGAATGACTGTTGCTGGTTTACATATTTACTAAACTTCGTTGCTTTTTAGAATGTACTCTTTCTACTTAGGTAAAAAAAGGTTTGCTGTGAAAGTTTGCCATGTTACCCCATCAGCAGCCTCCTAACTACGTTTACTGCATCTCTTGATTGCATCATTTTACTTGGTTTAATCTCATTTTTCTGTGCAGTAACATGCTGTAGCCTAGAAGCAATAGAATATACCATATAGCCATTTATGTTATAGGCTATGCCATGTGTAAGTTTGTGTGAGTACGCTATGATATTCTCACAATGACAAAATTTGCCTAATGCATTTCTCAGATTATATCCCTGTCATTAAGTAGTGCATAACTGTAAATGATCTAGTAACACAGTTAAACAGTTTGTGCTTAAACTGTACACGCATTTCATGACGCCTTTTCTTCCCTTCCATCAGGAGTAACTTAAAAGATCACATTATAATTCCACAGAGAAGTGTTTTGCATTTATTTTGAACTGTTCTTATGCAGTGTACCTCTCCATTCTTTGAATTCTAGTCTTCTACCACCTTCTCTCTTTCATTTATACAAAACTGGCTATTGAATTCCATGGCTGCGATTCTTAAAACCTAGATGTTAAAATCTAAATGTTTATAAAAATCTTGCAGGTTTTTAGTTTAACAGTATTTTGATTTTGATACCCAACCTTTTCACACACAAACATTGTGGGTCATGGATATTTTCAGAGTTTCTGATGAAAGCCAATACTCTTCCCCCTATAAAAATATATGGAAAATTTTATGTTATTTTAGAAAGGTTCATAGACTCCTAAAACCCATTCAGAGACGCTTTATATATCCATTGACATTCAGAATTGTGAGTGAATGGAAAATAGGGTCTGTTAAAGATGAAAATCAGCATTCTAGATTTGAATCTTTGAGACTAGAGTTTGCTAACTACTTGAAATTCCTAGAATTAGCATTAATTTGTATTGTGATTTTTAAACATTTGTTTTTAAAAACCCAAATACTTTATTAGTAATTTTTAGTCTTATAGATCAAAAATTTAGTTTTTTAAGTATATTCTGTGGTCCATGGGTCCTGAGAATTGTCTCTGAAACTTTATATAATTTTTTAAAACTGCTTAATTGAGACATCCACATACCATAAAATTCACTGCTAGCTCCTCCCACACACACACACTTCAGTGATTTGTGTGTGTGTGTTTTTGTTTTTAGTACATTTACAAACTTATACAATCACAACTGCAGTCTTAATTTTAGAACATTTTTATCACTCCATAAAAAAAACTCTTACAGTTATTAGCAGTCACTCTTCATGTGCAACCCCATGGCAACCACTAATCTTTTTTCTAAGTAGCTTTGCCTATTACAGACATTTCATAAAAGTGGGGTCATATAAACCTGTGGTCTTTTGTGACTGACGTTCACTGTACATAATATTTTCAAAGCTTATTTGTAGTGTTTTTTTTTTTTTTTTTTTTTTTTTTTTGGTGTGTTATTAGAACATAGTTTCTTAGCAATATTAGCTAAGCTAATAATCACGTGATGGGCTGTCAGATTCTGTTCTGGTGTTAGTACTATTGTTAGTCCTATTAAGAGTAACTTTCCATTTGTTGGTTTTGTTTTTTACTGACCTAAATGTTTAATCAAGGTGAAGTCTCGTGGACTAGAAGAAATTCCAGTTTTTGATATTTCTGAAAAAACAATAAATGGAACAGAAAAACCTCTGTCTGCTGATGAAGAAGGACTTGCCTCAGGTATATTTTAGCAAAGTAGGACAACTTTATAGATCAGTTGACTTTCTTGAATTGTTTTGTTATGCTTTTAGCTTTAATTTGACCATGCCTGTGAGTTACACAAGTTTTTCTTTTGAGCTAGTTGCCAAGTACATGAAAAAATAATTGTTTTACTGTGGTCAATGGACCCTGTATATTCAGTTGCTTTTCTGTAATTGTCAACTCTACTCCAATAAGGATATGAACTAAACGTTGTGTTCTGGCCAAACTTTCAATGAAAATGAAGTAGGTGTAGAGATTTCTTTAATGGCAAAGAATAAGCCATGTTAGATTTTCCTGTAGCCTGTTCTCTTGAGGAACATGGTTACATACCTCAGCCTGCATTTTCAATATTCAAACCTAGGCACTTAGACTTTATATTAACTTTAGAGGCAATATATACAACTTAGGTTTTACCTGAAATACATCTCATTGTTCTTTTTTCCTCTTTTTTTAGATTTAGTTGATCCTGTTGCTTTAGAAACTCCGTTATCTAAAAATCTTGTGGCACAGGTCAGTGCACTTGCTCTTCAGCTGGATTCAGAGGATCTCCATAATTATTCAGGAAGCCAACTATTTGAAATGCACGAGAAACTTGGTAGCATGGCAAACTCTATAATAAAAAATCTGCAGTCGCGTTGGAGGTCACCAGCTCATGATAATTCTGTTTAGTATTTTAAGACAAAGTTGAAACTTTTAAAATTTTCACTGAGTTTGTTATTTCATAAAATAAGTTCTGAAATATGGCACAATTTCAGACTGAATGTTTTCAAAATTGGTAACATTTCAGAACCTGAAGGGCAATGACTTATGTAAGTTCAATTTTGTAAGTTCATTATGTAAGATGATTTTTTTGATATTACGTATTTTATTGGCTGCTATGCATAATTTTTCCAAAATTTTAAATTTACTGAAATATGAAAGCAAAAACTAGAAACAAGCAGACATTTATTTCACTTCATGCATATTTTGATTAAACATTTTACGAAAAATATCTTATTTGAGGTAAAATTGAAATTTCTTATTTGGATTTTTTGCTGAACTGATAAAAGGTGTTTATACTTGATTTTTTTTTTTAATTTATATTTGTTGTGCCTAAGGTTTAAGAAATTTGGTCTTGGTAAAATATACTATATGTGCCATGTAAAAGAATTAGAATGTTTTTCACCGATTTCAACTATGGACAACTTTTAAGAAAAACATAAAGTTTTAGGTTTTGGGTTAAAGTATTAAAGCAGACTTTACTAAGATACATACCATTCATTTATTTGCATTAGCAAATATTTGTACAACAGCATTTGCCTGTGAAAATTTACTCTTTGGGGATATAGTATTCATTTAAAAATGCACGACTACTTGTACATTATGTATAGATTACAATGTTTTTAATTTATAAATTTCACCTTTCGTTAATTGCGTGTTTTTCTAAAGCTTCTTGTGAATACTTTTGTGTAATAGAAACTATTTTGTATATATTAAATACTGAGATATCAGTATGGACAATAGAAGTGCTTTGTGAACTTGCTGCAGATGTTTGTAGGATTCTGTATTTACAAATGAAACAGCAAATAGTTTTGTACTTAGTAAATAGTCTCAGTTAAAACATAAGTTTATTTTCTTAAGTAACCAAAATGAGTAAAGTTAATAGAAATGAGAAAGTGTTACATGACAGTTTTACTATTCATATCTATACTTTTTTTTTTTTGTCATTTGGAAGAGGGTATCAGCCACTAGAAAGCATGCCTCATTACATTTCTTTTTAATAGGAGAGTTAGAGTATTTTCATTACAACTTGGACTATAAGAAATTTAGTTTATCTGCTCTTTTCACCTGCACCTAAAGCAAACTTGGAAGAAATTTTAAACTATTTTTTTTAAATATGTGTGTATTGCCTACTTTACAAAAATAGAGTGTATATAGTTAAAACATTTGTGAATTATTAGTGCCTGACTTCGCTATTTGTTTTTTTTTTTTATTCATAATGAGAATATCTCATTTGCTCTCTGAATAGAATGAGTGAGCGATCTCAGTTTCACTCTTTATTCAGAACTAACCCCTACTTGAAAAGGCACACATTCTTCAAATTGTTGGAAGTTTAATGTTTGTCTCTAATTCGCTTCTATATTCAGAAGGGGGCCACCAGTCAGCCACAAAAAAAATTAGTGTCTTTTGTAATTGTAAATCCACGGTCATTACAAATATTTTGGGGTCTAAGTTTGAAATTTTTATACCAAGGATGGTTTTAAAAGAAATTGTGGGGGCATTGAATTGAGGATTGTAGCTTGAAGAAATAACATGAAATATAAGAATATTTTTGTATTGTCTATCATTTCTCAAATAATATTTGACAGTAAAGAGGCATATACGGTTTTAGTGGTCAGGTGTGTATGTGTGTTTCAAATGAGTCAAAATTACCTCATTTCCTGACTACATATTTTAATGTTTGTGTGAACTAAAAACTTGATAGTGGAATGAAATTCTTGGGAAAGTGAACAGTATAGCAGAAAATGGGACCAAAATGATTACCATTCACTTAAGTTACTGAATTTGATACTAGCATAGGTATTAATTTATAACATTTGGTATTCAACAAGGATATGTTTTAAAATATTTGAGGGCAAAGATTAATTTGCTAAGTCTTCATTGTTGATATAGTTATAAGTTTATCTCTGAGGATCCTTACTTAAAATATTCTTGCCTTAAAATTTTCTGCAAATTTTCCCGAGTAGCAAAATGCATTAATGTTTCTTAATTAACTCCATTGTGTTGCTTCATTATTAAAGTTAACTCAGCTTTTTCAAATATTTTCTAATGGTTAATAAAACATGACAGTAATACTCAAATGTAATTTATTTTGCATTTACTAAAAGGACCCAGGTGCATTCAGAAGCGTAGTAAGATTTTTTATGTTCCAAAATGGATTTCATAGTGGATTTAAATTTTCAATATTTGAGTGAGCCCATTAAAGGTGCTCTGCTGTTTGAACAAGTTTGGAAGTCATTGTTGAATGGTATATGGCTTTTGCTTTAATTCCATATAGTAAAGGATGAGTCAAGTTTAGTGATAATGCTGTTTGATAATGTAAAAAAAATAAGACTTAAATCTGAACAATAAGAGCATGGTAGTTCTTTTTATGTATAAGAATCATATGACTGCAAAGCAAGTGAGATTATATATTGCCTAAAATAAAAGTGGCAGGGCAAGAAACAAAGTTAGGGGCAAATGGGATGTGTGTGTGTAAAGTATACAAGTAGAATTTTTTTAAAAGGGTAACAAGGAATGAGAAAATTTAAATAAGAACTGTTTAAAACACTGGCTTAGTTGAACTTGAACAGGAGTTAAGAGGGCCAGGTCATGTTTTCCCTTAATGCCATGTCTTCCAACTTTGGCTTGATAATTCAGTAAGAATTATTCTTTATTATCAATTTATAGGGAGATCGGTTGTTAACATTATTAGATTAAGACTTGAGTGAGTAGGGGAAAAACTGTTAACTCATTATCGTTAGTACAACCCATGTCCAATTTATTCTCAAGTCTTTAGAAAGGTCTTGTACTTTGTATACAGACAATGGAAGTTTTGACTTTTAACAGTGTTTCTCAAATTTGCATGTATGTGTGAAAATGCAGATTCTGTCAGTACATCTTTGGTGGGGCACAATCCTTCATTTCTCAAAAACTTCCACATGACATACTAAATAGTGATGTCTGTGGACTGCACTTGTCCTAGCTAGGCTGAAGAGGCTTCAAGCTGTGAGTGAGTTTTGGATAGCCCAAACTGATTTAAGTCCTTACAGTTATTGTCACAAAAAATAAAACTAGTCTTTTTTTAAAAGTAACTCCCAAATTTATGAAATGGAGAGATAGAACACTTCAAATTAAAGTTCAAATGGCAAAGAAAGTTTAAAGTAGAATTTTGCCACATTTGGAGCCTTGTTAATGTGGAAGATTTATATTTTTAAATAGGCAGATAAAAATCTTATTAAGCAGTTTGGACAATGAGTCTTGGATTATGTTCTGATTTTTAAAAAATATTAAAGTAATCTTTAAAATATTAGAGATGGCATTTAGTTTCTAAATGAATCTTGCCTTCTAAGTTACGGGACTTCATTATTTTATTTATAAACATTGAAAATAGACCACCCCAAAGATTAAATGGCAGTGAAGTTAGCAATGTAACAGCTCTGTTTTGACATTGTACTGAAGACCTCCAGTGTCTTTGTTGTTAAGGCACATGGTTGAAAATTGCAAAATAGAGTTTGAAAGACAGAGTTGAATAATTTGTATTCTCTAAACATGAGTGTTGCTTGGCATTCTGTTAAGACACTGTATTTCTCTCACATATTTAAGTACTCTTTTTTTGTAAGAGCTACCCTCATCCAAAGCATTTAAGAAAAGGTAGCCAGAAGTTAAGTGATGTACTTAACTAAATGGTTTTATCAAAATTTATTGACTACTTAATCTATGAAACAAATCTGGGCTTTGTGGCTTGTAATGGCCCAACTAATATATCTATTATATGCCAGGCTTTGTATATTGCTTTTGAAAGTATACATTAAAATCTGAGTCATTTGGATTTGAAGATGTATAGATATTTAATGAAACAGTAGTCTTAACAGAATTGAGTATTTATGCAGTTCTCTGGATATAATGCTAAATTTTACAGTGTGGTCTTATCATTTTTTCTTTACATGACAAACCCTTCACCAAAGAACAGTTAAAACCGAACATGAATTGCCAAGCTGTATAAATGCTTACTCCCCTGAAATAGACTATTAGAATGGAAGATAATCTTTTTTTTTTTTTTTTTTTTTTTTTTTTTTTTTTTTTTTTTTTTTTTTACCTGAGAGTATAAGTTTGAAAGCAGTATTTTAAATGAAGGTCACAGAGAAGAAAAATAAACTACCTAGCTTTTGTCCTCATAGCAGAGGAAGCATTTTCTTTAGGCCACAGTGTACTGATTTGTAATTGTGGGTAAAATTGTGCTTATTAGACAGCAGGTTTATATGTTGATAGAGATTGATGCACTGATAAGTTATAAAATTTCCAACAAGAGGCAGCATTATTTCTTAAATACATAAAATGCATGTAACTAGAAAGCTGACCTTCAAAAGTGTCATGGAACTGAA
The DNA here is from genome assembly GCF_963455305.1 of Plecotus auritus. NCBI lineage: Eukaryota > Metazoa > Chordata > Mammalia > Chiroptera > Vespertilionidae > Plecotus > Plecotus auritus. Next base: position 65,799,519 of record NC_137776.1, on the reverse strand, counting down.
AATGAATATAGTGTAGCAGTTATTTTCATAATTAATTGAATAACAATACTTAAAGAATTTTTATTTTTATAGAATGGGAACTTTGTAATAGAAAAATGGAATTAAGAACACAGAATCAGTTTTGAATATAAGAACAAAGATGGCAGTCTTAACTAGTATGTTTTTATAGATCAGGGGATGATAAACTACAGCTGGACACCTGTTTTTGTATAAATCCTATGAGCGAAGAATGGTTTTTACATTTTCTAAATGGTTGAAAAAAAAGAATATTTTGACATTTGAAAATATATGAAGTTAATATTCAGTGTCTGTAAGACATGACAGTAATACAGATTTTATTGGGATACAGCTATGTTTTTACATATTATCTTTGGTGGCCTTCCTGCTACAGCAGCAGAATTGAGTGGTCTGACAGACTGACCTGTATTACCTAGCATTTACTGCCTGGCCTTGATGTAGAGTTTACTGATTCCTGTTACAAAGGATAGTTTTTTTGTTCACACATGGCATGTAGTCAGTTTGGTTATTTGCTTCTAGCTGGTGGGAAGAGGATCTAGCTTCCTTAATTTCTTAAACCTGTTGCTGTTATTTAGGTTTTACTTTATAAAATGGGTTCCCCTATTCCATTTATGTTTTCTTACTAATGTGCAAGTACACATATTCTAGAAGATACTAGTACTTTTAAGGAACTTGTTTTCTCTTCCTTAATCTTAAAATATAGTTAATGTGTTTGCCATGGATATTAAGGAACCATGATATGTCAGAGGAAGGCATCTGGCACTAATTGGTTAAGTCACAGTTTGCTTTCTGAGTAATTGCATTGCTTTCAAACTACCTCCTGTGGATAGACTTGACTAATACGCACTTAGAGAAAGACAAGAGAAGTCAAATCAGACATTTATTAGCCCTGTAATATTTTTGTTCTGATGGCTTGATAGACTTTCTAAGAGAGCTTAGTTTTGCATTCAGAAAGTATTTATATTTGGTAAGTTAAATGACTTAAGTTGAAACCTCATAGAAGTACCTGTTCATTCCTCAGTTAATGCATTAGTAGATCGGAAATAAGGGTGTAGTCAGTTTTATCTGTGTAATGCTTTTATACAATGTTTGCAGCAGCTGGACCTATGGTAGTATATTTTCAGGTTCAAGACTGGATTGAGGGAGGGAAAAACCTTATGATTCACAGTAAAAATTTTCATGACCTACTGAGTTGTTATCACTTGCCAATTGAAACTGGACATTGAAACATTTTAAAGAAATGCACTTTAATCTGTAATAAAAGTATAAAAACTAAAGCATAATGGTACTTGTTTGTTTGGTTTTGGGTTTTTATTTAATGAGACCTGAATTGAAGAACAGCATAATCCAAATACCAACTTAAAGTAAACATTGTATTCCTCTACAAATAAACCATTCATTTTTGCCTCCTTTTATGGCCTGCTTTTAACGATAGGTTTTCTGTTTTATGAGTTCCACACACTTTTTAATCCATATTTTTAAATTTTTTTAAAAAAGTAATAGACTTGTTGAAGGATAACATTAATTTATTATGGTTGCTATAACAGCCACAGACAGTGGCTTAAACAGCAAATTTGCTGTCTCAGTTCTAGACTCTGAGATAAAGTGTCCTTTAAGGCTGTGTGGGAAACGGTTCCATGCCTCTGTGTCCTAGCTTCTGGTGGTTTGTTGGCACTTCTTGGCTTTCCTGGCATATAGAAGTATCGCCCCAAGCTCTGCTCTCATCTCCACATGATGTTCTCCCTATGTGTTTGTCTACTTGTCCAAATTTCCCTCTTAGAAAGGCACCAGTTCCATTGAATCAGGGCCTACCCTTAGGATCTCATCCTAACTAATAATTTCTGCAATTACCCTATTGACAAGGTCACATTCTGAGGCACCGGGGGGCAAAAACCCCTAACATTTCACAAGAGAGTGGCGTTGAGTAGTACCGGGGAGCATTGGTCATTGAGAGAGCTGAGTTGAGTTCTGGCTTGAGTGTAATCTATAGACATTATTTATCTCCATTATAACCTTTTGAATATCACATGGATTTCTAGTCACACAAAGGACATCTCCAGTGTTAATGCACTGACAAAAATGGGGGCCCTAACAGATGGCTACAAAGTGGAATGAAGAGGAACGTTGAACATTAGTGTTTTAAGGTGTGTCAATTGTGATTTAATTTTTAAGAAATGTGATTACTAGGAATCCCACAAGGTAGTGGGAGGAAAGCATTGGTGTGGGAAAGAGAACAAGATTAACCCTGAGTTGATAACGAGGCTAGGAGATGGGTAGAGTAGAATTGAAATTTTTTAATTGAAGCTTTTAAAAAACTAAAATTAGATAAATGTTATGTCTCTTTTTTCTTTGTATAGCAACTATAAAGTGCTTGGGCAGCTTTTCGAAGTGAATGGGAAATTTAAAAACAAACATTTATTGTAACTGAGCATATGCTTTGGATGTTCCCCAAATTTAGGGGAAAACTAGTGTACAATGGGATTGTTGCCCAGCTTAACTGTGGGAACCCTTTTCATGTCCCGCGTGGTTCAGGGTTCAGGTTCAGGGTTCGGGTTCTGGAGAAGGCCGCACACAAATGAAAGAGATTTAGAAAAGTATTAATTTGGGAATACTGGGGGCCAGGCGGGAGCCCAAGAGAGGACTACACCCCGCTCTGGCCTTGCTATTCCTTTTGTTGAGACTACACCCATAGCCCTTAGGCAGGAATTTACATAAGACAAAACAGGTGGAGGCTGCTTCAGCTAACAAATGTTTCAACTAAACAGTGAGTGATTATCTCTGACCTTTCAGAGCAATTAAGGTTGTTGACCAGCCTTCCGGGTTTCCTGTCCACATCTTTTTATTAGTGAGACAATGATCGGTTTCTGGCGCTTAACCTGGATTTTTTAACCCAGTTTAAGTGAAGATTGAAGACTTGGGATGGGGAGAGTGGCTGTCTCCACCATTAGGCTGCTTAGGAATGGTCTGCCTTTTTCTAGGGTATGTGAGTTTAATCCGGACACCAACTGTCTCTTGTTCATCACTCAAACCCCAGCATCTCACACAGTGCCTAGCAGACGTGTAGTTGCGGATCATTCGCAAGTGTGGGCACTTCGCTAGTGTACTCCCTGAGTCTCAGACACATTAAGAAGTCTGTGGACACTATACCACTATGATGCCCATAGGCTGGCCCACCATCTACACGTAGTGAGTGCAGGCTCTGCATGCAGAGCCATGGCCCTGGATGAATCCCAGATGCTGCAGGAGGCTGGGGACAGCATAGGCCTATGTGACAGTCACAGTGGACTGCCCAGAGTCCTAGCAGAATCTGTGCGCCTCCCAGCAATGTCGGTTCTTGGTTCTTGAGTTCTAAAAGAATTCAGAGCCAAGAACTCTAGTGCTAGAAGAAGTTGATTTATCATGCAAAGTGAGAGTGCACTCTTAAGAGATTTGAGCAGGCTGCTCATAACTCCTTGGCCTTTTAGAAAGACATAGAGGCTGAAGTAGTGAAAGAACCCCACGAACCCTAGGAAGGAGAGTATTTCGTCTGCATTCCTCGGGGGTGAGAGGTCTCTCAAGGCCGCTAAGCGGTCGCTCGTCAGAGAGCGAGTGGTTGGAGTCAGTTTTATTCCTGGATAGGTAACCTCTGAGAGGAATAGCTGGGCCTTTTTGGCAGAAACTCGATAACCTCTGCCTGCCAGGAAATTTAGTAGGCAGACTGTCTGTTATGCCCAGATTTCGTGATCCCCAAAGACCACCAGGGAGCCAAGTCCGATGCAAAAGCAAAGAGCCTTTAATCGAGCTAGCTCGAGCCCAGTCCCCCCCCCCCCCCCCCCACACACACACACCGGGGCAGCGGCGAGGTGGAGAGAGAGAGAGAGAGTCAGCCCCCAAACGCGCTGATTTATAGGGGGCCTGGGAGAGATAGGAGGGGTGAGGTAGTGTGGCCTCAGCTGATTGGTCGGGATCAGGTTGCACATGGGGGCAGGGTGAGGCTTACCTTCCCCTTGCATTTCTATTGGCTAATTCAAAAGTGTGGGTTGGGCTCTTGGAGAGGTTCTAGGGCGGGAACCTGACTCCACGAGGTGGAAGATATGGAACAAAGGGAACATGGAGTCGGTCTCTCCCCGCCCTTTCATTCCCCCCTTGTCTTGAAACTTACAGGCCCAATCATGGGTCGGTTTGTATTTCTACTGGACAACATTCCTGGGTCACGAGGGTACACCATCCCAAATTCCCTGTACTAATAAAATCAGAGTCCCCAAGTCTTCCTTCCCCCTCCAGCATCAGGCAGGTCAAGCACGCCGTAGCTTGAGCTTGAGCGGGTTGCGTTGATCTCGATCGATGCTCCATTTGGTGACGAAGTCTTCCTGGATCACAGATGGGTCCACTGACCGGACGTGAGTGTGATGGACCCAGGTCGCGACGCCGTCTACCTTGAGAGCGGTGGGGGTCGTAAGCACCACGACATAGGGACCCTTCCATCGTGGCTCAAGGGTCTCCCGGCGGTGTCTCTTGACATAGACCCAGTCCCCGGGCTTATGCTGATGAGGAGTCGGGGCTGGGCCGGTCTCGTAGATAGCGCGGAGGCGTGGCCAAATGTCTTCGTGCGCCCTCTGGAGCCCTCTCAAGGAAAGAAACAGTTCTTGACTTTCAAATTCTGTAAGAAATTCGGCTTTAAGGTTAGGGATAATAGGGGGTGGCCGGCCAAACATGATCTCATAAGGAGTAAAACCCAGGGTGTAGGGAGAGTTCCTAACCCGGTAAAGGGCATATGGAAGGAGAGCCACCCAGTCCCCGCCAGTCTCCATGGTCAATTTGGTAAGGGTCTCTTTTAGAGTTCTATTCATCCTTTCTACTTGCCCTGAGCTTTGGGGCCTATAAGCACAATGCAATTTCCAATTTGCCCCAATGGCCTTGGCCACTGCCTGCGTTACCTGCGAGACAAAAGCTGGTCCATTGTCTGACCCTATCTCAGCGGGAAAACCATACCTGGGCAAGATGTCTTCTAGCAGCTTCTTAGCTACCGTCTGAGCTGTTTCATGCTTAGTTGGATATGCTTCTACCCATCCGGAGAAGGTATCTACAAATACTAAAAGATATTTATAGCCATACTTTCCTGGTTTAACCTCAGTGAAGTCGACCTCCCATTGTGCCCCAGGCTTGGTTCCTCGAAGCCTGGTTCCTTTTTTACTCGGCCTTATTCTCGCATTTGTGAGTTGACAGGTCTTGCAAGCAGATACAACCTGCTCTATTTTAACGTCCTGCTGGTGGATCTTAATTCTGGCGTGTCGGATTAAGTCCTTTAATTTACATGCCCCCAGGTGAGTGGACCGGTGCATGTGTTTTATCATGGAGACTCCAAGCCGGTCTGGCAGTATGAGCTCCCCTTGTGGTGTATACCACCACCCCTTCTTCTCCTTTGCTTGGGGAAGCTTCCTAATGCGCTGTAACTCCTCCAGGGAATATCCTGGATGAACTGGCAGAACTGGGTCTCCTGGGTCTGGGAGCTGTAAGGCCATGGTGGGGATCGGAGAAATGGCTACTGCCTTGGCCTCCTTGTCAGCCCTGCGGTTTCCTCTTGCCACTGGGTTGTCAGCCTTCTGGTGTCCTTGGCAGTGTATGATGGCCAGTTTGGCAGGGAGCCATAAGGCTGAGAGTAAGTCGAGTATCTCCTGTTTATTCTTTATAGTCCGCCCCTCTGCTGTTAGTAGCCCTCTCTCTTGGTAGATTGTCCCATGAACATGAGCGGTGGCGAATGCATACCGGCTGTCTGTGTAGATGTTGAGCCGCTTTCCAGCTCCCAGTGTCAGGGCCTTGGTGAGGGCCACAAGCTCTGCTCTCTGGGCTGACGTCCCGGAGGGTAGAGCCTCTGCCCATACAGTGTCCGTTTCAGTGACTACAGCCGCACCCGCATACCTGCTCCCGTCCCGTACGAAGCTGCTTCCATCGGTGAACCAGGTGACGTCTGCATCTGGAAGGGGCTGGTCGATCAGGTCCTTCCGGAGCCCATGCACTTGCTCTAGGATTCCTGCACAATCATGTAGGGGAGCATCTAGGTCTGGGTCGGGCAGCAAGGTGGCAGGGTTGAGGGCCGCACTGGGATGAAACCGTACTCTGGGAGGGTTGAGGAGACTATGATAGTGGGTTATACGTGCATTGCTCATCCATCTATCAGGAGGCTGCTTCAGGACTCCCTCAATGGCATGTGGGTGGTGATCCAGACTTCCTGTCCCAGGGTCAGCTTGTCAGCGCCTTTGACTAAAAGCGCCGTTGCCGCAATAATCCTTAGGCACGGTGGCCAGCCGGCAGCTACAGGGTCTAACTTCTTGGACAAATAAGCCACCGGGCGGCTCCAGGGGCCTAGGGTCTGAGTTAGGACCCCTTTCGCTATTCCTTTGTGTTCATCTACGAAGAGATGGAAGGGCTTCGTGATGTCTGGCAGGCCCAGGGCCGGAGCACTTAGGAGGGCTTTCTTTAACTGCTTAAAGGCTGCCTTCTCTCTTTCAGTCCATTCAAAGGCCTTTCCCTCCTTGGTTGCCTCGTATAGGGGCCTGGCAATCTCTGCGAAACCCGGTATCCAGAGGCGGCAGTAGCCAGCCGATCCTAGGAATTCCCTTACTTCCCTTCGGGAGGTGGGGGATGGGATTTTCAAAACAGTCTCTTTTCTGGCATCCGACAGCCGCCGCTGTCCACCCTCCAGGATGTATCCCAGGTAACTCATCCTTTCTTTGCATATCTGAGCCTTCTTTGCAGAAGCCCGGTATCCAAGGGCCCCCAAGGAGGCCAGCAGGTCTCTTGTCCCCTCCTTGCAGTCCTTAGCTGTGTCTGCTGCAATCAGGATATCGTCCACATACTGAAGGAGAGTGAGGTTGGGGTGTGCTCTCCGGTACTCACCCAGGTCCTCATGCAGGGCCTCATCGAAGATGGTGGGCGAGTTCTTGAACCCCTGAGGTAACCGAGTCCACGTCAGTTGTCCACTGTAACCCTCTTCCGGGTCATGCCATTCGAAAGCAAACGGGGGTTGACTACGGGGAGCGAGCGGCAAACTGAAAAAGGCATCCTTCAAATCTAACACAGTATACCAGACACGGGAGGGTGCCAGAGAGCTTAAGAGAGTGTATGGGTTGGGGACCGTTGGATGTATGTCCATAACTCTTTTATTTACTTCTCGGAGGTCCTGTACCGGCCGGTAGTCATTCGTGTGGGGCTTCTTGACTGGCAGGAGGGGGGTGTTCCAGGCAGACTGGCAGGGGACCAGCACCCCTAGGCCCCTCAGTCTCCGAATGTGTGGCTGAATCCCCTTCCGGGCTTCCTGAGGCATGGGGTACTGTTTGATTCTCACAGGGCCTTCCCCTGGTTTTAACTCTACCAGGATTGGGGCCCTGTGGGCGGCGAGCCCCACTCCCCCTGTCTCCGGCCAAGCCGTGGGGAACTCCTGCAGCCATTCGTCTGTGCTGCCCTCTATTGGAGAGGCTTTTTGGTGAAGCCGGTACTCATCCTCCAGCCTTATGGTCAGGACCTGAATGGGGTGGCCCTTGCCATCAGTAACCTGAGGCCCCCCTTGTCTGAAAGTTATCTGAGCTCCAATCTTAGTGAGCAAGTCTCATCCTAACAGTGGGTAGGGGCATTCTGGAATTACCATAAAAGAGTGGGATACCCAGCCCGTCCCTAAATCCACCGTTCTTCGGGTAGTCCATGAATACTGGCTCATACCAGTTGCCCCTTGTACCCAAGACTTCTTATTTGTTAATTTTCCTTGAGGCGTACAGAGGACCAAGTGTTGCGCTCCGGTGTCAACAAGGGAGTCAATGGGGGTCCCCTCCACTTTAAGAGTTACCCTGGGCTCGGGGAGGGGATCCGAACCCCGACTCCCCTAGTCACTCAGTTCATCTAGCTCCAGGACCTTCACTCGATCCGCTTCGCCTCCCTTTTTGCTGGCCCTTCTCGGGCACTCTTGTTTCCAGTGCCCTATCTCCCTACAGTAAGCACACTGATCTTTCTGCAGCTTCCGCCTCCCGCCCCAGGCGGTCCCCTTACCGTCCTCCTGGTTGCCGGCGAGTCGGCGGAGACGGCGGTTCCGTTCCTCGGAAGAGTCCTCGGTGGTGGCGAGCAGGATCTTAGCTAGGTCTCGGGTTTGTTTGCTGCTCACAGCCGCCGCAGTGTGAGCCTGCCTTTCTTCCGGGGGCTCCCTGTTATACACCTTCTCGGCTACCTCCAGTAGGTCCTTTAAACTCTTCTCCCCCAGCCTATCTACTTTTTGCAGTTTCTTTTTAATATCCGCAGCTGATTGGTTTACAAAGCTTATGATCACAGCTGCCTTGTTTTCAGGAGCTTCTGGATTCATGGGGGTGTAGGTGCGGTATGCCTCCATGATCCGTTCTAAAAAGACAGCTGGAGACTCATCCCTTTCCTGCTGAACATTCCCTACCGTGGCCAAATTAGTTGGCTTTCTAGCAGCCATTCGGAGACCCCCCATTAGAGTCTGGCGGTAGACCCGGAGCCTCTCCTTACCTTCTGCCGTGTTGAAATCCCATTCAGGCCTAGTTAAGGGAAAAGAGACATCTATCTGGACCGGGTTGGTGGTTGGGTTCCCGTCCACGCCTGGAACCACTTTCCGGGCCTCATTGAGGATTCTTTCCCTCTCCTCAGTTGTGAACAGGACCTGTAAAAGCTGTTGGCAGTCATCCCACGTGGGCTGGTGGGTGAAAAGGACAGAATCTAACAGATCAATAAGCCCTGCTGGCTTCTCAGAGAACTTAGGATTCTGAGCCTTCCAGTTGTAAAGGTCACTAGTGGCAAAAGGCCAATAGTGATGGAGTTGATTGCCATCCGAATCTGGGGGCCCCGCGGCTCATAAAGGTAGGGCTTTAATAGTGGAGTCAGGGGCTGTGACAGACAGTTCCCTCTGAGCCCTTTGTCTAGTAAGAGGCGTGCTTCCCACTGGAACCGCAGCTGCTCCTGGAACTCCGCCCCCAGACACTCCTGGAACTCCGCCCCCAGACGCTCCCCTTTGCGTGGGAGCATCGCCCCCCTGTGAACTTCTAGGGGGCTGATATGAGGGAGGAAAGATTAGTTCCTCTTCAGTTCCCCCCTGAAAGACAGGGTAGAGGGGAGCTGAAGGCGGGATGAGGTCCTTCTTCTTCTTCACCTTCTCCGTTTCCTGCAAAGCAAGTATGGGTTTCAGCTCCAGGGAGCTCGGGGACAGAAAGGGTTTAAGCCAGGAGGGTGGATCTTCCACGAGGTCCTGCCAAGTAATAATGTAAGGGAGTTGATCAGGATGTCCCTTCTTGGGCTGAGAGACGATGTCCCACACCCGGTGGATGGTGGGGAGGTCGAAGGTCCCCTCTGGCGGCCACCCAACATTAAAAGTCGGCCACTCCCTAGAACAAAAAGTTTACCACCGGCCCTTCCGGACCTCTACACTGAGGTTGCTAGCTCTTCCCTTAACCTCTTTGAAATGATCAACCATAATGCTTAAAGGAGTGGTTTGAGTCTGTCCCATGATGTCCGTCAACAGAGTCCACAAAACAAAACAGAAAAACACAGACACAGACAAAAAAAGGGCCCTTGAGACAATCTTTCCAACGCAAGTCTGTTGGAACAAAACTGACAAAACCGAAAGTGCAGACGACGGCCTCACGCCGATCGGTGGGAGCGACCCACCTCGTCCCAGAGGTTCGAGGGGAATACACGTCCCTCCTGAAGGAGGATCAGGACGTCTCCCGATTCCTCCCGCCCGTGGTCCTCCGGTGCGTCCACCTAGACAGCTTCGGGCACTACCAGAGATTCAGAAATGAGCTCACACAAAAAAGAGACAAGGAACAGACAGACACCTACCGTGGCCAGTCAGACTCTCCAGATCGGGGGTCCCTTGAGGTTCTTGGGGATCCCGGACGAGCCCCCAAATATTATGCCCAGATTTTGTGATCCCCAAAGACCACCAGGGAGCCGAGTCCGATGCAAAAGCAAAGAGCCTTTAATCGAGCTAGCTCGAGCCCAGTCCCCCACACACACACCGGGGCAGCGGCGAGGTGGAGAGAGAGAGAGAGAGTCAGCCCCCAAACGCGCTGATTTATAGGGGGCCTGGGAGAGGTAGGAGGGGTGAGGTAGTGTGGCCTCCGCTGATTGGTCGGGATCAGGTTGCACATGGGGGCAGGGTGAGGCTTACCTTCCCCTTGCATTTCTATTGGCTAATTCAAAAGTGTGGGTTGGGCTCTTGGAGAGGTTCTAGGGCGGGAACCTGACTCCACGAGGTGGAAGATATGGAACAAAGGGAACATGGAGTCGGTCTCTCCCCGCCCTTTCATCTGTCAGCGGGAATCCGCCTCCGAGGGGCTGCAGAGTAAGAGATCATCTACATACTGCAGGAGAATAGATGGGGTAAGCTGACATTCCTGGAAGTCTCTAGCTAGGGCCTGGCCAAATAAGTGGGGGCTGTCCCTGAAACCTTGTGGTAGGACCGTCCAAGTTAGTTGCTGGGCCATACCGGTATCTGGGTCCTCCCAGGTGAAGGCAAACAGATTATAGCTGTCCGGGTGTAGGGGGATGGTAAAGAAGGCATCCTTAAGGTCGAGGACGGTGAAGTGGGTAGTGCCTGAAGGTATTCTGGATAGGAGGGTGTAAGGGTTGGGAACTACCGGGTGTAGGGGGATTATTGCCTGGTTGATTAATCTGAGGTCTTGCACGAGGTGTTATTCCCCCGATGGCTTACAAACTGGTAGAATCGGGGTATTGTAAGGAGAGTCAGTAGGGATTAGGAGGCCTCTGTCCCGCAGACGGGGAATTATGGGTTTTAGGCCCTGTCTGTGTTTGAGTGAGATTGGGAACTGAGGACGGCTGGGGAAAGAATTGGGGTCCCGTAACCGAATGCAGACCAGAGGGTGGTGCGCAGCCACACTGGGGGGGGGAAGTGTCCCATACAATGGAATCTACCTCAGTAGGGGAAATGGGTGGCTTCCGGGTTTGAGAGAGAAGGGAGTCTCGCGGTGGAGAGGAGCGCGCGAGAAGAGTGGAATATGGGAGGGAAGGTAGGTGGATACTGGCTCTGAGGCGGTGTAGGATGTCGTGACCCAGTAGGGGAATCGGGCAAGAGGGAATAACCAGGAAGGAGTGTGTAAAAAAGGTTTTTTCAAGTCGGCAGCGTACTGGGCCGGTGGCTAACGGGTGGGATGGTTGGCCGTCAATCCCCACTACGGAGACCTGGGAAGGACATAAGGGACCGGAGAAGGAGGGAAGGACAGAGTAGGTAGCCCCCGTGTCCACCAGAAAGGTGGTTGACTTACCCGCTACCTGGAGGGTTACCCTAGGCTCGGCGAGGGTGATGGGGGTCTCCGAGTCTGGGCCTCCTCAGTCGTCCGCAAGTCCAAGCATTGCAAGATCCAAGGCCGGGGCCTCAGCTCCCTCCCCACGTAGAGGTGCCGAGAGTGAGTCAGCGGTCCCAGGACAATCGGATTTCCAATGTCCGGCCTTTTTGCACAGTGGACATGGCTTGCAGGGAGGACGAGTGTTGGGGCAGCTTTGGGCCCAGTGACCTTCCTGATCACATTTGTAGCAGCGTCCTGGAGGGACGCCGCCTTTTTTCGGGACCCCCTTCCCAGCCGCTGGCCTCAGGGCGGCCACCAGGGCCTGGGCCTGGAGAGCAGTGGCCTCTTTGGCCTGCTGCTGGCGGGCTATCTCTGCGTCCTCCTCGCGGGAGTTAAAGACTTTAATTGCCATGTTTACCAGGTCCCGTACCGGAGTTTGAGGGCCCTGTTCTGCCTTTTTGAGCTTCCTTCTGATGTCCAGGGCTGACTGAGTGATAAAGTGGGTCGCTAAGACCACAGCCCCGGCAGGGTCTTCAGGGGATAGTCGGGTATGGAGATGCATGGTGGCTTAGGAAAGTGGCTGGGTTTTCGTCTTTGCCCTGGGTGATTTCCCTGAGTTTGTCGTAGTTGACTACCTTCTGAGCCGCCCTTTCCATGCCTTCTATAAGGCATCGGAGCACGTAGTCTCGGCGTCTCCTTCCCCCCTCCCCATCCTGATATCCCCAGTGGGGGTCTTCTACCGGCACAGCCTCTGTAGCAGCGGTGGTGTTGGCTACGTGTGCTCGGTCTGCGTAGTCTCTTGCTGCTGCTTGGACTCGGTCACGTTCATCTGCAGTCATGGTGGAAGTTAGAATTATGTGGATGTCATGCCAGGCGAGGTCATAAGCCTGAGAAAGGTATCTGAACTCCTTGATAAATTGGGTAGGGTTAGCAGAGAAGGAGCCTATCCTTTTTTCTATAGAGGAGAGATCGGCTAGAGAAAAACGGACATGGACCTGGACGATTCCCTCAGGTCCTGCGACCTCTGGGAGGGGAGCTAGAGTCTGGGGAGTCTGAGGGAGAGTCCAGGGAGCAGCGAGGGTGGGGTGATTTGACCTGGTCCGACCTGCTATAGGGGAAGAACCCAGCGGAGGTTTAGAGTCCTCGGTATGAGGAGAAGCGGGAGCGTACGGAGGGGGAGGGAGAGGGGGAGGGGGATTTGACGCAGACGGGAGTGGGGGGTAGAGTGCTGCGGGAGTGGGGGACAGCATAGGGACAGGTGGAGATGCTGGGACCGGCGCAGGGACAGGTGGAGATGCTGGGACTGGTGCAGGGATGGGTGGAGGTGCTGGGACTGGCGCAGGGACGGGTGGAGGTGCCGGGACCAGGGGTGTTGCGAGCGATTCCGGCCAGGGGCGAGTCGCCCGCGGGTCGCTGATCCGGAACCTGTGGAGCGGAAGCTTTCGGGTCTGTTTTAGCGAGGAGAATTTGGGTGGGAGAGCAGGTCATACAGAGCTGGGGCGAGAGCGGAGGTACCAGAAAGCCTGAGCATAAGGGATTTCAGGCCATTTACCTGTTCGTTGGCAAAAATTGGTTAGGTCAGTCAAGATTCTGAAATCGAAAGTGCCGCCCGGGGGCCAGACGGAGCCATTGTCTAGAGCAGGGGTCCTCAAACTTTTTAAACAGGGGGCCAGTTCACTGTCCCTCAGACCGTTGGAGGGCCGGACTATAGTTTTTTAAAAAAAAACTATGAACGAATTCCTATGCACACTGCTGGCCCAGGACGAGTCGGCTGCTAGGCAGGACAGGCAGCGGCACTCGGTGGGCCGGATAACTGTCCTCGGCGGGCCGCATGTGGCCCGCGGGCCGTAGTTTGAGGACCCCTGGTTTAGAGTGTAGCAAGGCCATATTTCAGTGGACAACTGGATGAGGCGTCGCTTTCTCTGTTCCGTCTGATCATACCCTAATTCGCGCCAATTGGAGAGAACGCACCCTAAGGGTGTTTTGGAGCCCGGCTTGGAGGAATTGCTGCCCATACTGATTCAGGTCCCCGTCGGAGAGGTCTCTCAAGCAGGCGTCCCCAGTTGGGAGAGAACTCCGAATACAGACAGAGGCAGGGGACAGGCCGTCTCAGGGGCGTCCCCACCGGAGAGGCAAGTCCGTGGAAGAAATCCCTGGGATACCTCACAGGAGGGCTCCCTCGCGCGGCCTCAACTACAGACAGGGGTGCCCTAGGAACTCTGAACAGAATGGGTGGAAGCTTACCTCACCAACGGGCGAAGATCGGTTTGGAGACCGGCTGGTCCGGTCAGGGAGGTCCTGGCCAAAAGGCGTGGTAGACCTCCCAGGTTTCGGCACCAGGATATAAGGTTTAATCTGAGATGTAAGATTTAATCTGACCGGAGCCAATAAGTTGACCAAGACAAGCGGGGTAAAAGCGAAAGATTGCATTTATTGAAAGCTCTCGGGTGAGGTCCTGCGGTCCGAGAGCATAGGCCGGGGGAGTCACACCCGCCTGTGCCTGGCAGAGTTCCTTTATGCTGTTGTTGAACCAATCAGGTTTATTTGAGGTAGCTTATCTGAGGTAGCTTGTGGCGGGTGATTTATGATCAGGAAGCTGGTACAGCTACACTCTGGCCATCCTTGAGAAGTCTCTGGCGGTTATTTATTGTCCAGCAGGGCGCCAGCATGGCTGTGGCTTGTCCAACTCAGCGGGGGTGGGATCGGGAAAGTTCCTGCTTTCCCAGCCCCAGACCTTACACTGCCCACTACTCCCCTGGTTGCAAGTCTTGTGTGACCCTTAGAGCTTAGGACAAAGAAAGCAAAGATACATGCCTGAAGAAAGAAGGCACAGGCAAGCTCTAGAGAGAGAGTTCACCTTGGGTCCTTTGTCTTAAAGGTTTTTATCTGTTTACTAAAGGAGGAATTTTAGGAGAGGTCTCAGGGAAGGATCTGAACAGAATATTCATCAGCTTTCCATGGGTGTCCTTTAATATACCGATCCATCAAAATGAGAGTATAGCCCTGGCCAGAGAGGCTCGGTTGGAGTATCGTCCCTTACGTAGAAAGGTTGGGGTTTGATTCCCAGTCAGGACACATTACCTAGATTGTAGGTTCAATCCCTAGTTTGGCATGTATGGGAAGGCAACCAATTGATGTGTCTCTCTCACATCAATGTTTCTCCCCCTCTATAAAAAAGAGAGTATAAGGTTAGGATCATGGTCTCTACTAATAGGTCATTGCTAAGGTAGGGGGTCATTTGTCACTGCATCTGGTCCTGCTGTCAGTCATGATGTTGCTTCATCTGGTTTTGCTGCTTTTCTGGGCCTGGAACTGAAACACAACTGACACCTAGATGTTACCCCTAATTTGACCAAAATTCTGTCTCTGTGATCAACAGACCTGAGGCTTTGTTCCTAAGATTATTGGATGCTGATTAGAACCTCATGGGCCTGAGGGCTTAATGCTTAAGAAAGTGGTCATGCAAGGGAGAAGGAAGCAGGTGAGTCAGGGTACTGGTGAGGCCAATTTGAATCAGCTGTCTCAGTGTCACATTCCATTTGCCAAGGAATTTTCCTGGCTTCTTACTACAGGCAGTCCTCGGGTTACGTCGGACTCGACATAAGTCGTTTCGTGGTTACGTTGCCATCTCCCATTTATTTAAAAAAAAATAAAGTTCCATCATTTCGATATATGACATATGTGCTTTATGTTCTTTATTATTTATTTACCACAAGTAAAGGTCAGGTATTGTTATCTTTCTTTTAAATTTTTTTTTACTGTTTCACTTCATTACTGCTGTGTATGTGATCCATGTGAGTGACGTAGGTGCTTATGCATGTGGGTTCCGACTTAACGGCGAAAATCGCATTATGTGGTGCCGGAGGAATGGATCTGCAATGTAACCTGAGCACCTACTCTATTCTGCCTCATGGGGCAGCAGTATTACTACAGCTCTAAAGTAACATGGACAGATCTTTTTTTGTTTAGAAAGGATACTCTGCTAACTTGAGCATTAAGCCATCATTGGCTGGCACTCTACCTTTTGCCCACTTAATACCTTTGTCACCTAAAGCCAACCCACTGGATTCAGAAGAGAAAGATCCCTGAGGTTAGGATTGGATCCAACACTGTTTCTAAAACTTTATAAGCTGAGCCATAAAGGAAACTTTCGGAACACAAGTATGGATAGAGTTTTCATAAAATCTATGCTTGTGCATTTTTAACAGTACATTTTTTTAAGTTTAATTTTTTTAGTGAAATGTTTGTTTTATTGAAATGTTTATTTGTAGACCATCATAAAACTATTAAAGGTAAGTAATGCTGCCCTAGTCGGTTTTGCTCAGTGAATAGAGCGTTGGCCTGCGGACTGAAGGGCCCTAGGTTCGATTCCAGTCAAGTGCACGTACCTCAGTTGCAGGCTCCCAGCCCTTGTCGGGGACTTGTGGGAGGCAACCAATTGATGTGTCTCTCACATCAGTGTTTCTCTCCGTTTCTCCCTCTCCCTTTCACTCGCTATAAAAATCAATGGAAAAATATCCTTGGGTGAGGATTGAAAAATAATAAATAAATCTCATTCCATCAGTGGCATTTATTGCAGAATTATATATTTTATTAGTTACTAGCTTATACCAGTTTATACTGACTATCAGCTTATAACTTCAGAACTGGATTAGAAATAAAAGCATCAACATTCAGTAAGCACGGAAAAGGTGAACATCTCTGCCATTTTCCCTTTAACGTGTACATGTTCACGTTTTAGACAAGAAATAATGTTAAACATTTTCATAATGCAGAAATGGGTTGATACAGCAATAATATAACATTGCAGAAACTTTTAAAATGTCTATTCTGAAATTAAACTTGATTTTAAAACCCAAAAGAAAGTTTGATAGTGGCAATTTAAAAAATAATGAACATATGGATTTAATGTTGTCCTTTGTCTTATGTGCAAGTCCAGAAGATAATGAAGTAGAACAGTTTAATAATTGGACAGATTAGTCATGCTAACCTTTTTACTGGAGAATTGTTTAGGTTCATATATGAACAAATTGAAAGATGGTACAACAATAATTCATATGGACACAGAAAATCATTAGGCGGCTTGAGAACTTGGTAATAGTGGAGAATCTAAACAAATCCTGACTGCAGGAGTTGTAGATCCTGTAGGCAGGCATGATGCTTTGAAATGCCTAAATAGCTTCAACATAGTTGGCTGGGAGCATGCCGGTCCTGCCGGTCCTCTGCACAGTGCCATACATCCAACCTTCATCTATAGCTTGAACATTCACTATAGCATCTCCATCCTTGAAGGACACCTCATCAGCATCAGCAGCCATGTAGTCGTACATGGCACGGAAGATTTTCTATTTGTGAGGGTGGAAAGAAAAGGGGGGAGATATATTAGATTTGCAACAATTAACCCAAACTCTCAATTTTAAGGTCTCCTATGACTCCATAAACTTAAGTTGCCCAAAAGAGAATGTACAACCACCAACAAGGAAGTAAAAAGACAACTCACAAAATAGGAGAAAATATTTGCAAATCATATATCTGATAAGGGATTACTATTCAAAATATCTAAAGAACTACAATTCAATACCACATACACACACACATACACACACACAAAGGTGGGGGCAAAGGATCTGAATTCTCCTAAAAAAGTATACAAAGAACCAATAAGCACATGAAAAGATGCACAACATCACTAGTCATCAGGGAATTGCAAATAAAAAAGAATGAAATACCACTTTTCACACACCAAAATGGTGAAGAGCAAAAAGACAGACAATAACAGGTGATGGGGAAGATGTGGAGAAATTGGAACCTTCCTAAACTGCTGATGGGAATGTAAAATGTGCAGCCATTTTGGAAAACAGTTTTGGGAGTTCTTCCCATGTTAAACATAGAGTTCCCATATAACCCAGCAATTCTGCTCCTAGGGCGTAGACCCAAGAGGAATAAAAACATATGTCCATTCAAAAACTTATATACACTTACTCATTCACAACAGCATTATAACAGCCAAAGAAATGAAAACAACTCATGCCCACCAAGATGAATGAATTTTTTAAAAAGTATTTCCATACAATGGAATATTATTTGGCAATAAAAAGGAATAAAGTACTCAAAACATTAAGTAAAAAAAGCCAGTTACAAAGATCTCTATTGTGTAATTTCATTTAAATGAAATGTCAATATGTACACAGAGGCAAATATATACAGACAGAAAATACATTAGTGGATGCCTAGCATTGGATAGACAATGGAGGGAAAGACCCAGGATAGGGAGTGACTGCTGATGGATACAAGGGTATTTTTGGGGGTGATGAAAATGTTCTAAAATTGCATGATGGTCATGTTGAACAACTCTTAAATGAACTAAAATTCAATGGAATTGTACATTTCAAATGATGAACTTCCTAGTACGTTAATAATGTATTCAACATGGATATGTGTCCATGTGAAATATGTGGACTTGTTTATATATGGACTTTTTTTTCCCTTTGGAGGAGGTCAAACTTGTGTTTTGTAGAAGAATTGAAAAACCATAAAATATTGTAGGTATCTCTCGCTTTGGGAATTTGGGAGCATACCAGTAGTATGCTGACATATAATTATTTTAGGATCCATTTTTGGACTTTATCTTTTTTTTAATTTTTTTCCCCATCACCATTTATTCCCCATATACTGTTTTCCACCTCCAACTTCCACCCTCCACCCTCCCTGGACTTTATATTTTTCAAAAATCTATCCCCATGCTAAATCCATATTTAATTATGATAGCTTTGTATATGTTTTCCTTTAACATGGTTAAGTCCTTTCCTATTGTCATTTTCAAAATTTACTTGGTTATTCTTGCATCTTTACTCTTTCAAATAAATTTTAGGCTTAACATACAACATTTAAAAAATGCTTTTGGGATTTTGATTGCCTTGAATTTATGGATTTATTTTAGGAGATATGACATCCTTACAAGATTCCCTTCTGAAATATAATGGCTCTCAATACTTTTTTAGATCTTCATTTACATCTTTTAGTAGATAGTTTTCTTCATACAAATATTCATTTCAATCCTAAATAATTATGTGTTTGTGCTATTATGAATAAGATCCAGGGTCTTAAATTGAGAGTTTTGAAGTAGTCTGGTGAACTGTGAACATGATTTGACTTAACTTTTCAATATATATATATTAATAGGAGAGGTCTAAGATATGACATGTTCATGTGTGTGATGTGCATACAGATCTACTGTATATTCTTGAAGAATGATTCCAAGCAGCAAACGTCTTAGTTAAAATTAGTGGGTGGGATCAAAGAGCCCAAACTAATCATGTGCTTTGTTGTTTTTTTGTTTTGTTTTAAATCATTGAATAATGCTTTATAATTAGTTTTAGTTTTGTATGAAGGTTTTCTGATATTGCTATTAACCTGAGATGTGTTGTAAAAAATAAAATAGCATCATATAAAGTAGTAAGTGTGGTGCAAAAAAATCAGAATGCCTATCATTATTTTCATATATATCAAAAAAGTAAGAATGATTTGAGTAAGTTCTTTATTATTTACTTACTCCAGCAGTAGATGGGTGAGATGGGATAGAGGATACTGTTGTCTGTTGGGTGGCAACTGAAGATGATCGTTGTTGTGGGAGCTCTGTGGTTTTTGCATGTTTGTAAGCTGAAAGGAAGGAAGAAATAGTTTATAAGAAGAAAATATAGCCAGACATCATTAAATCTATGTTCAGCTGCTGAACAGTGCTGGCTTTCCCCATAATTTAAAAATAATAAATTCCAAGAAAGGAGAAATGAAACATCTAACTCATGTGCCCCCTCCACAATTATAGTCGTTTCTCATTAGAAGAAAGAATCCAGCCTTAGCCTGTTTGGCTCAGTGGATAGAGCATCAGACTGCAGACTGAAGAGTCCTGGGTTTGATTCTGATCAAGGTCTCATGCTCAGATTGCAGGCTCACAGCCAATCAATGATTCTCTCTCATCATTGATGTTTCTATGTCTCCCTCTCTGTTCCTATGTCAATAAAAATATTTTTAAAAAAACAAGAAGAAGAAAGAATCCAGATTTATTTATTTATTTATTTATTTATTACTCAAAGCTTCTGTTATAGTAACTGCCAGTGAGCTGGCCGACCATGCTGTCAGAGTCAGTGCCACCCACTTGTACCTGTTGAGGTTGCAGAGAAGAAGATGCCGCCGTTGCTGTAGGTGGACAGGTGGTGGTCGGCACCTTCTGAGTGCTCAGACTTCTCCTCGCCGCCACTGACGCTCAAAGCACTGGCTGATCGCGACTGTTCCCGGCTCCGGCGCTGAGCTTGGGCTGGGGAGGTGAGATTTAGAGAAGGAGCAGAGATGAAACGTTGATGGCAGGAATCCCTAGCAGTATTTGAATCTCTGTTGGTTTTTGTTTGTTTGTTACCAAGCACGGTCTTAAGTAGTTTTCCATGGATGAAACCCCCAAAGCACTTATGGTATATTGTGTCATCCTCATTTTCCAGATAACAGTTTAATTACCAAAAGGCAGGTGATAGTGAAGTGGTACAGACAGGCTGGCAATCCCGGAGTCTGTCCCTGAGACTGCTCCTTCTCTCCATCCAGCCCATTTTCCTGCCTCACCAAAATGAACACATGGTCATATTCACATTCACACTCCAACTTTGCCTTCTCCAGAAAGTCCTCCCTAACTTCCAAGTCAGTTTAGATGCCTTTTCTCTGTGTTCCTCTGTGTTCAGACCTTTCAAACTGTACTGTCAAGGAGTAACCACTGGTTTACTCGTCTCCATCAGTAAACTAGAGTGTAAATCCTTTGAGGACGGGCACTACATGTTATTTGACTTTTTAACATGAATAGAGGCATAAAGGCATGCGTGTGACCTCTTTAATTGAATGACTAATCTTTGACATAAGACAGTTCAGAAAGTTGCTAAAGGTCAAATCCATTCTTCCCTTTGCCTATATATTTTTTTTCATTATTTCTCTAATAGAAAGACTTACACTGAGGCAGTGAAACTTGACTAGACATGAGTTTGGCCCACTAGTCACGGTGTTTTTATGCTGAATGGGCAACTCAGGAAATTGAAAACCCTTGAGGAAAGGAACTTCAGAAAGTCATTGATTCTAGCCCACTAAATGGTGACATTTTTGTTGTGATCCTTTTGTGGCATAACGTACCATTAATCATGTGTAAGCTTCGGGATTGAATGTTGTCTTCTGCTGGGTCATAGTCAAAAACTGAGCCAGGATTAGTACGCCAGACACGTAAACCTGAAAGTGAGATGAAGGATCAGAGCAGATGTTCTTGGACTCTCTCAATGATGTGGAGACCTAGGTACGAACTTAATCATAGGAGGATTGATTTAGCTTAGGTTTTAGTCGTGTCTCCTCCTGGGAGAAGATCAAAGCGTAAATAAGAGAGGTCAGGCTTGCAAGTCATGAAATAATAGAGGTTTTCTTTCACACCTAATGAAACACAAATTGAGGTCCTTTATCCTTTGCCTTGCTATAGATAATTCACTTCTGTTCCTCTACCCCCTTACCTTCAAGTCGATTTCCCCACTATGGCTCAGTCACCTGTAATAGTCTCCTGATCCTGGTCATTCCGTTTTTGTTCCATTTGCACCACTTTTCTCTGAATCCCTCTGTAGTTGATGTCACTGAAGTCCTGTGTGTTCTTCTTCACTCGTTCAGTGATAGGGTCTGTCACCACCGGTGTGAAGCAACCCTTGTGCTTCTCAAAGTCTTCATGATATTTCACCTGAAATTTCATGAATTCGTTTTGTGAAAACATGATGGTGGATCATTTCCTTTGCCCCATGTGCCCACAGGCTGGCCAACCAATCCTGAGAGTTCCTGACTCACGGTTGAGATGTGGCGTTGGGTCTCTCTCACCCGTCTCATCTCTGGGGTGTCCAAGACATAGGCAGCTTTGCCTTGTATTTGTTTCCGGAAGCTATCGGAATAAAGAACCTGACGGAGGAGAAAAAACGAATGAGCACAGGTCATGGTACTGTCCTCACTCTGAAGCCTCCAACCCTCTCCAACAGGTGGGGGTGGAAGGAGCAGGGAGGGAAGCTTGAGTCCAAAGGACCCAGCAAGACCCAGGAGCAAGACCCATGAGTAACATGGAGCAGGTTAGCATGAGGATGGGTGGGCAGGGCTCGCATCCAGGAGGATCTGTTTTGACTTTGAAAATGTAACTTTCGTTTTCAAAGGAGAAGAGGCACAGTATAATTTTGAAGGGAAAAGGAAGGAAATGTTCTCTTGAATTTGCTGGGAACTGTAACACCAGCATATCAGATGGTATTTGGTGCTAAATGTGCTAATGACATTTGAAAGAACTATCCCTTAAAACAAGTAATGGGTTTTTTTTGTAGGTTTATGTCAAGATTTTACCGTATAAACCCATATGCAAATACAGAAATCAAAGTCCTCCAGACACGAAAAACCCAAAACATCAAAATCAGAGAAGGCATCCATTTCAGAGTATTAACTGTTTCCTAAGGTACCTTAAAAGGAAAGGAACGCTGAAGGCTGGAGGTGTTAGGAAGTCAATTTGTTACAGGTGGTTACATAAAACTACCTCAGAGGAAAGTAAAAGGGGCGAGAAACGTTGGCAATTAACTTGTTACGTCTTAGCATGATCATTTGGAATTTAAAAGCACAGTTGTGTTAATTTCAGTGGAATAAGGAAGTGCACATTTTTATGAAGTTAAAATGTTATTGTCCAAGTTGTTGCATTCCCTTTTTTTTTGTAATCCTAGAAAATACCGAGCTAATGTTTTCTTGGTTGCGCTTAGCTCTCTCCATCTCTGGAGTAACAGGTGTCGGAGTTGCTTTTCTCATGTTTTCTTTGTACAACACCTAGAGGAGCCAAGAGAGTATCCAGACATCAGAGAGCAGAAAACCATTTCTGAAAACCATCAGCTAGCTGGTGTTATGGCTCAATTAAATCACACTCGAGAAACACCTCAGGAAGATGAAGCCATTAAAACGTTATTGTATAAAGCACAAGGTGAAGTTTGGGTTGGAGGGGTTGGTTTGTTGTTTTTAAGTAGGCAAAGAAGAATTTTAATAGATAAAAGTTTGGGGAACACAGTGAGATAAATTAGTGGTATAACCATCTTTGCCAGGCTTGTTAAAAAGTGTAGCAATTTCTTTTTTCCTCTCTGAAATACCGAGCTAAAGTTTTCTTGATTGCGTTTGACTCTTTCCATCTCAGGAGTAAAAGGTGTGGGGGTCGCTTTCCCCAGGTTGTCTTTGTATAACACCTGTGAGATACAAAGTTGGACCCGAAAGTCACTAGGAGGCAATTTTCAGGCTATTAAATATAATGCAATTTGGGTGAGAAAATCCCATGTTTAATCGATTATTATTAGTGAGGATAGCTCTCAAGAAGAAAGCTTAAAGCCAGTTAATGGCTAAATGTAGTATGTCATTTAGAGAAGGTTCTAGAAAACTGGCATGTGGTTTGTTTTTAACCTGGGATGGAGTTAGGAGCAGGCCAAACTGCAGGGATTACTTTGCAAAAATAAAAGCACTTTCTCAAGACAATACCGAGCTAATGTTCTCTTGATTGCGTTTGACTCTCTGCATCTCTGGAGTGACAGGGGTTGGGGTGGCTTTCCCCATATTTTCTTTGTACAAAACCTACATGAGTCCAATGGATCCAAAAAGGCAAAAAGAAGAAGAAGAAACAAAAAAGAATTACAGTCACCAAAAGATTAAACAGAACAGGTAACTCGTTAGGAGGCTCAGGGTGCCAAACCACTTGGGCAGTGAGGTTAGACGGAAAGGAATATGCTTCCAAAGGAAGTTGGCGTAGTTAACAGCAAGACACACGTTTCCAGGGCAGGACCCTGCGCTGACATCCTTGCAGCCTGCAAGACAGAACTGCAGCGTGCACCCCCTTCACCCTGCCCTGGTGCATGAATTTCCAGCACCTGCTAGGTCATCTAAACAGCACCTAGGGGCCTGGGCTGGAACGCTACTGAGAAGGGTGAGGCTGCTCCTGATTTCGCAGTGGGGAGCCCCACCTTTTTGCAGCACTTAAACTCATATAGACACCTCAGTAAAACCGTGGGTCCTTAAACAAGCAAAGGATATCTCCTCTCTTTCCTCCTTGCTATCATTGTGTTGTGCCTCTTGCTTCAGTTTACTACAACATCCAACTTCTCAGCAATAATGTCACTATATGGTAAGTCATTCAATACATGGTAACACATCATGACAAATCCTCAACCTCGATGTCTCCCCTCAGTGTCATTCTTTTGGAAATGCCACTCTAGAGGAAGACTTCTGTTAAGGTAGTGGTTCTCAAAGTGGGGTCCCTGGACAGCAAGGTCAGCAGCATCTGAGAACTTGCTAGAAAGGCACATTTTCTGGCCCCACACCAGACCTACAGAACGAGAAACAGTGGGGGCAGGACCCAGCAGTCTGGTTTAACAAACCTTCCAGGTGATTCTGGCACACAACTATTGTAGAAACCTGTAGACTGCGCTCATGTGGAGGCCACAGCGTTCTTCATTACGTAAGCTAGAGTCATCCGGACACAAACCCCATCCCCGGTCATTTATCAACATACAGAATATTGCAGAGCACAGGCTTACAGGAAATGGCTTACTAAATTAGCAGTTAAAGATCATGAAAAAGACAGAACAAAAAGAACTCAAATTGGTAAAACAAAAAACAGTTCTAGTGACACTTTCCTTTTTAAGTTAATTAATGACTATTTGCCAAAACCACTACTGAATCTTCATTTGTCATTGTTTCTGAAGGAGAGGATCGGGATTATTTTTCCCAAGGTCGCTTTGTCTAAATCTGACAGGGTAGAACTTAAAGTCATAGGCGCAAAAACATACAAAAAACCCGCACAACTCCAATGTACCAGAAAGAGCCCTTTACACCGACTATGCCACCTCCCAAATTTCACAAATACAGAAAACAAAGAGACCTTGGGGGTAGTGAATAGAGAGTAAGTTTGGGGAGAGATGAGCAAAACAATATTTTATTGGAAAATCCATTACTTTCTGATATTAGAATTTTAAATTGTGGATTAAAGCAATCTTGTTATTATGGGGTTAAGGCTAAGGTAGCCCTGTAGGGAAAAAGGATAAATGTGATCAAGAAATTCACAAAATTTAAGTTGTCTTTAAAAAGGAGGATTAATATGTATTATTTTAAATCACTTTTAAGTAGTAGTTTTTTTCTTTTCTTGCCAAAGTACCGTGCTAATATTTTCTTGATTGTGTTTGACTCTCTCCATCTCTGGAGTGACAGGTAAAGGGGTTCCCTTGCCCATGTTTTCTTTGTATAACACCTGTGTGATGAGAAAGCATCCAGAAAACAACCATAAGTAACATTTCGTTTGTTGTGAGATTTTAAGGGTGAGTTCAACTTCTTTGTTACCAAGTTACACAGTAGTCTAAGAAGCCAGGAGTTATACACGGACCAGATGCCACAAGCTACTTTAATGGCAGCCATTCTTGGGATCAGAAAACACTCGCCAGGACGCCAAGGACCTCAGCCGCAGTGGGTAAGGCTGTCGGAGTTATCCATGTTATTTTTTCATTTCTTTGAGCACAGTACCTCCTAAACAATCACATAGGGTTTTAAGATGGTTAAAACTCAGTTTCGTTGTTATCCAAGCAAATGAAAAGGTAAGGTGGTTTAAAAAATATGAATATTTTAAAATATCAAGTGGCAGAGAAATCAGGATTAACTGAAATTTAAAAAATCGAGTTGATAGTAGTATAGAAATGCAAGCATTGTATGTATGTCCTTTTGCTAAGTGAGGTATATTAGAAGCAAAGGAAGGGAAGTGGGTTTCAAAAAAGAATAAATGTTTAGTATCAATTTATGAGGTTAAATGGCATCTTCTTTTCCCTTTCTGTCCAAAATACCGAGCTAATGTTTTCTTGATTTTGTTTGACTCTCTGCATCTCAGGAGTGATGGAGACTGGAATTCCTGTTCCCACGTTTTCTTTGTATAGCACCTGTATGATAAGAAAGCATCCAGAACAAAGAGAGCAATCAACCACTTGGCCCTTCTGTGGAGCAGTTGGGAGCAAAAGGAAGAACGTGAGTTAGAGGAAGGGAAATCCCACAAGCTTCTAGATCCAACCTGTATGAGCCTAGACTAGAGTCATCTTTAAAGCCAGGGAATGCAGGAAAGAGCAGTGAACACTAGGAGACGGGAAAGGAAAGTTTTATAATTGGTGTTGTTTGAACTAATCTCTGCAGCAATGAGCGACGGAGAGCAAAGGGAATGACCAGCCCTTCTCAGCTTGTTATGAGGAGGAGGGAAATTAAAAGGGCAAGAGACAGAAAGAGAACCAAGGAAGTTATTCTTGATTTGGAAATGTTAATAACAAAACACATAAGGATATTTGGGTTTTATAAACAAATAAGAAGATTCGTACACAAACATCTTCTTTTGTTGACTTTCAAAAGAAGTTCAAGTATTTAATTTTTAGTTTGGGTGAACATATTGGGGAAAATTAATCCTTTTAAAGGCAAATGGAGAGTAATGACAAAATGACAAAAAAACAAACAAAACAAAAACAAAAAACCCACACAAACAAAAAACACCTTGAAAAAATCTGTACAAATACCAGCAGGGACAGAGGTTAGAAGAGGAAATGAGGCCAACTGTCTGACTGACACAGGATGAATGTGAGCTTTCGTTCAGATCAAATTGGCAAAGCGGGTAAACGTGGGCGCTTAGGCATTGAGAATGTTAGGCTTTTAAAAGCTGGTCTGTAATACGGAACACTTTTTTAAAAAGTCAAATGATTATATTAATGTTTAACCAAAATGGGGAAACTAATTCATAGGAAATGGCAGCATTAAGTTGCGAACAAGACGTGTCAAAGTTTTTATTGGGATAAGTTGATTAGATTTTAAAATATAGCCATTAATCTTTTAAAAATGTTTTTAAAACAGTTAAGGGATTTTTTTTTTTTTCCTTTTTAAATACCGAACTAAAGTTTTCTTGATTGTGTTTGACTCTCTCCATCTCTGGAGTGATGGGAATCGGGATCCCCTTCCCGAGGTTCTCTTTATACAACACCTGCATGACACAAGAAACCATCCAAAAAACAAGAGCAGTCAGCACAGCCCTTCCCTCTCTGTCTCGCAGGGAACCTAGTATGAGACTGTGACATCAGACAGGAAAGACAACTTCAGCCTGTCTTTTCAAGCACGGATCTGGAGGACAACATGCACCATGGATCTATAGCTAAAGTGCTAGTGTATTCGATATTCAGCATTTAGTCTAACTCATATATTCAATGTTTGTTTTCTGTATCAAGAAATTAAGAAAAAAATACAAATGCTAATTTCATAAGAGCACTAAAATGCTTAGTGTACAATAGGAAGATTATCTTTCAATTAGATTGGCAAATATTTCTTTTTCCTGTACAGAACATCTATATTAGATTGGCAAATATTTCTTTTTCCTATACAGAATATCTTACAGAAGAACAGATATTCAAAACCCCAGGCCAAATCTATGAAATATGGTGAAATTGGTCTTTGCTAAGTAACTTCAAATTGTGGAGGTGGTCCAGTCTACAAGTCAAGGTTTTAATAAATACACAGCACTGTTTATTTTCCATGGTGTCATAAAGGTTCTATGCACCACTGGACAACTTGGCCTGAATGCAACTTGTGTAATAATTAACAAAAAGGGTTACTTAGAAAAGCACCTGCATGATAAGATCCTGTCCAGGATCATCGGAGTCATCAAGATCTTAAATAGATATAAATAATAATATACTTACTCTAATATAGAAGAAAATAATTTTGAAAAATTAATGCAGACCTTTGCAAAAGAAGGAATAATAATAATAAACCCAAAAGGAAAACAGTGATGGTAGCATTCCAAAAGTAGTATTAGTTGACATTGAAAATTTAAACAAAATCAAAAGATTGTTAGTGAATAGTAATTAAAAACAAACAAAAAAACAAAACAAAAATACAGTGGTACTAATAAGAGTGATCACTTTCTAAGTTATATAAATATCTATTCACTATGTTGTATACCTGAAACTAATATAGGTATATTGTATGTCAACTGTAACTGAAAAATTAAAAAATATTAAAAAAAGACAATGGGACCAAAGACAGTTACCGATCTAATTATGTGAAAGAATCAAACTCTGAGAAAATATTTAAGCAATTAAAAACCATTTTGGAGCCCCATTGGTATGGATCAGTACTTGAGTGTCAACCTATGAACCAGGAGGTCACGGTTCAATTCCTAATCAGGGCATATGCCGGGGTTGTGGGCTTGATCTCCAATAGGGGGCATTCAGGAGGCAGCCGATCAATGATTCTTTCTCATCATAGATGTTTCTCTCTCTCTCCATCTCACTTCCTCTCTGAAATCAACAAAAACATTAAAAAAACCACACAAAAAAACACATTTTGGATCAAATCTTCTCCCATCCTCACCACCCCCCCCCCAAAAAAAAAATTCAGCTACATTTTCCTAACATTTGATTAGATCTGATTCAGATTTTAGATTTGAATCTAAGATCCTTATATAGAAGTCTCACAGACCCTTTGAGGACTGTAGAGGTTTTCAGCAATAATAATACAAGAGAAAATAACATTAAATATAAGCTTATGGTCTGATTTGTGTGTTAAAAACAAATCAGAAGGTTTGGATTTCTATTCATGGAGTGGCTTATTTAGAACAAGTATCAAGATGAGATTACTTTGGGTCCTGATACTGAGCCATCTCCTTTCTCAGTATTGCTGTTTCTCCAGATAGGACCTAGTCCAGATAACCCCTGTTCCAAGCAAGAGCCATTATTTTTACATGGGGCCTCAATCCTGTGTCTTTTCTTGTGATGCTTATCCAGAAATATTGAATAAAAAGAGTTCCAAGTAAATAATACTGACAGTGTTTGTGGGTTTTTTGGACATCAACTAACTTCAAAAGTCCCAGTAATAACATAACAGGTGAAAAGATAAGAAAAGGAACCAATTAAAAGTTTTAAGGGACTAGTATAGAAAGCATAAAACGTTAGAATCAAATGCTGGTTAAAGAAGGATTCAGTTGATGAGATTTAGAAAGAGAATTTGTTAAATTGAGAATTTTAAAGGGACTCATAGTAAGTTTGGATTTATAGGAAGTTAATTATTATTTTTTAAATATGGAGTTAAAGGAGCTTTCTGCCAAATACCGAGCTAAAATTTTCTTGATTGCGTTTGACTCTCTCCATCTCAGGAGTGACAGGTATGGGGGTCCCCTTGTTCAAATTCTCTTTGTACAAAATCTGTGTGCACAAAAGCAATAATCAAATCAGCCTGGAGCCATCATTTAGGTAGACATAACCTTTAAAATAGTCTCTAAAATTATTTTTGTTTATTTTCATAATTATGTAAAATAGGCCTAAATAACTTTAGGAAATAGAACTATAGGCCACCTTTGGACATTTAGTCAAACAGCACAATGTCTGTCTCTAAGTAGCATTAATACAGGCATAGCTGCCAGGATGCAGGCAGGAGTCACTTACACAGGCCTTCTCTCAAAGGCAGAGGACTAGGCCTTATCAAATAGCATTCAAGTTAATTGAAATTAATATCTATAATGAGCTGTTGGTAACTCTAAATTAGGGAACGAGAGATGATAGATAGACAGATAGATAGATAGATAGATAGATAGATAGACAGATAGATTTGGAGAATAAAATAAATATTAAAAGCTAAATAAATAGTAGCTTTCAATAATTCTGAAACTATGCCAAAGGAAAACTCAGTTATATCTTGCGTGGTATACCAACACACCTAACTCAAGGAAACTTGTATTTCTGAGTTACTAAAAACTGCTGCGTTGTCTTTTGAATGAAAATGTTTAGGAATCACATTTTTTAAAGAAAAGCTGCAACCACAAAATATACATCAAACAGAGCCAGAATAAATACCACTAAAATTCTAATTAACATTGACCTTTTAACAGGATGTTAGATTTTACTTTTGACATGTGCCACACCAGTTAGAAACACTTATTGTTATTCAAGGAGGATCTGAGGAAGGAAACACTGAGTATTACAGAAATTTAAGGAACGTGATCAATACTATGTTTTAGGGAAAACAGTTAAAATTTCACACCAGAACTAAAGTAAATACTACATTAGATTTAGATTATAAACTGAAGTAATATTTCGTATCATTATTTTTATATAAATTTAGTAATTTTATAGGCAGAAAAATCAGATGTTTGTAATGTGTTAAAATATTATTTTAAATAAGAGTTAAGGGATTTTATTTTTGTCTCCTAAGAAATACCGAGCTAACGTTCTCTTGATTGCGTTTGACTCTCTCCATCTCTGGAGTGATAGGTGTTGGGGTTCCTGTCCCCAAATTTTCTTTGTACAAAACCTGTGAGATACAAAAAAGTACCCAGAAGACATTCAAAACAAGCATAAGGATTAAGGAAGGGAGAAATTTAAAACAGGAGTATGTGAGGGGGGTTATTTCAGTGAATAATATTTAGTATGGAGAGTGCTTTTACTTCACCATTTTAATGATTTCCACAATGCTATTCTCAGAATAAAAAAGTACAACGGAAAGCACTGAGCTTAAGATATGAGTAGAATGATGAGAAATTGTGTGTTAATTTTACTTACAGTATTTCACATCTAAGTACTCACACTTGTCAGTGGTTAAAGTACCATCAGAAAGGGGAGTCACTTGGTGTGAGTCCCGATGGTTTGGGTCAGGTAATAACACACACGCGCACACACACAGACACAAATACACACGGAACCGTTGTTAAGATGTTACTCTTTAAAAAAAGGATGATGGGTTATTCTGGTAATTTTTTTTAATGGGAAATAAGAGTTTCTTATTTGATATATGTATAAATACCGAGCTAAAGTTCTCTTGATTGCGTTTGACTCTCTCAATCTCTGGAGTGACAGAGGTTGGAATGCCTGTTCCCAAGTTTTCTTTGTACATAACCTGCAGGAGATAATTAGAATACCCAGAAAGGTAAAATGACCGCGAATCCTTTGTATTACAGCTACACGTGTGCTATTTGGTGGAAACTCATAAAAACAGTCTTGCTTTCAAATATGACACCCAAGGAATAAGGAGAAGAAATTCCACAAGTATTTACGTTCTCTCTTCAAAAGTAATAATTTTACTACTTTAAAAACTGAGCACTAAATTGCACATTTTGTATAGTCAACACTTAAGAGATTCCTAAAATGCACTAAATAGTAGCAATGCTTTCAGCAATGAGAAAAATCTCTCCATTTTGTAACATCTTGTATTAGTACCTTTCATATAGCGGGTCCACGAAAAATCTATTTTACTTAAAAATAGGTAGCTTGGTTTAAAAATTTCTAATTGCATGATAGTGTATTCCTTCAGGGTCATTGAGAATTTTCTGTTTGTTTTTCATTTTCTACTGAACACTCCTAGCTGGCCCCTAGTCTGTAGGTACCTTTAATGTGAGGAGACTGAAGCAGTTTATTTTTTCAGGAAGAGCGTCTTCCTGAAAAATGTGGTTGTCAGATCACTTAAACTGGTGCTTTGCTAACAGGTAAGTCCCTATTTGTTAGGGTTTTATCAGAGGACTGGACACTGTCATGAAGAGTGAGGAACTTCCTGAACCTCTAGCCACCTTTCCTCTGAATGCTAAGCATTTTCAGCCTAAAGGAATGAATGAACTCATCTTAAATGGATGGATTCTATGATGTACCAGCACCTGGTCTGAGAGCAATATGAAAAATCTAGGGGTTTGTGTCACAGATGAATTCCTAAAATCACTGACCAACTGGTATTGATATCTTTGTTTCACTAGGAAACTTTTAGGGATCTTAAAAGTCTACCATGTTGGTACAAAATTTTGTTTCTTTACCCAGCAAGGCAGTATAACTGACCATGGACAGCAGAACAAAATAAAATCAGAGAAAGACAGGAACTTGCATGAAAAGTGACAAAGAAGCTATGGGCTAGTTTTCTTGGATTAGTGGACACAAAACTCAAAGTGAAACTGGAACCACCAGGAAGCCAGAGTGTAGGCAGGGAGTGACATCTAAATAATATGAACGCCATGCAAGAGAAAGATCAAGTGTCTTCTAATGGAAACTAAATGAGAATTCAGCCCTCTAGGCACCAGAAGAATCTCTAAGAACAAGGTCTACACCTTTTATTGGCCATAAACTATTTCCCAAACTTCACACAGTCTCTTGCTAGTAGCCAGCAATTGTTTAGAATCTGCTTATGGATGAGAAAGTGTATGAATGTGTGTGCACCTGAAATTCCTGGTAGAGAACAGGCTTAAAATATAATATACCCTTGTGGGAAGAGGACAGCTAGCCCCTTAAACACACTCTGAATTTACAAGGAGAGAGCAGAGGACACAGGGCAAGGAATCTTGAAAGGAGGGGAGAAATCTGCAGAGACTTCAAAGTCTACCTTGGGTCCTCTAGACAGTGGAGAATGTCCTGATATATACACACATGTAGACACACACACATATATATATGTTACTTCTATGTTTATATGTATACTAGAGGACCGGTGCACGGAATTTGTGCACGGGGGTGGGGGTGTCCCTAGCCCAGCCTGCACCCTCTCCAATCTGGGACCCCTCGAGGGATGTCCGACTGCCCTACCAGGATCGGGCCTAAACGGGCAGTCGGACATCCCTCTCACAATCCAGGACTGCTGGCTCCCAACTGCTCGCCTGCCTGCCTTCCTGATTGCCCCTAACCGCTTCTGCCTGCCAGCCTGATCACCCCCTAACCACTCCCCTGCAAGCCTAATTGATGCCTAACTGCTCCCCTGCCAGCCTGATTGCCCCTAACTGCCCTCCCCTGCAGGCCTGGTCACCCCTAACTGCCCTCCCCTGCAGGCCTGGTCACCCCTAACTGCCCTCTCCTGCAGGCCTGGTCGCTCCCAACTGCCCTCCCCTGCTGGCCATCTTGTGGTGGCCATCTTGTAACCACACGGGGGCAGCCATCTTTGATCACATGGGGCAGCCATCTTGTATGTTGGAGTGATGGTCAATTTGCATATTATTCTTTCATTAGATAGGATGCTTTTGGTTAGCTAACTTGAGATCGTCCAATAACCATATTGCTACTGTTGGCACATTCACTTAAAAAATTGCAGGTGTGGCCCTGACCGGTTTGGCTCAGTGGATAGAGCGACGGCCTGCAGACTCAAGGGTCCCAGGTTCGATTCCAGACAAGGGCATGTACCTTGGTTGTGGGCACATCCCCAGTAGGGGGTGTGCAGGAGGCAGCTGATTGATGTTTCTCTCTCATCAGTGTTTCTAACTCTCTATCCCTCTCCCTTCCTCTCTGTAAAAAATCAATAAAATATATTTTTAAAAAAATTGCAGGTGTGATGATTAATCAAGAAGCCAACTCCCCCCTGCTTGCTGACCATGTGAAGACAGAGGTTTCTTATCTAATCTTACAAATTGCAGATCTCCTCAGGATGGAGGGAGAATACCCACCATCCCCAAGGCATGGGAAGCCCTTGGTAGATGGAAGGAGGGGTGAGATGGAGCTAGGGAGCGACTGGGACGGGCTGGTTGCACAAACCCATGTGTAGCAAGCATATGAGTCACTACCGAGCTAATGTGCTTCTGCGTCTCCTTGACACGTTTCACTTCCGGCAGGTCAGGGATCGGGGTTCCTTGTCCAATTGCTTCCTTATACTTCACCTGCAGATATGAAAGGGGTGTGTTTGATTAGCAGTCCCACAATTTTTAAAATCACAATTAAATAGCAGGAGTTCTCCACTTAGTTTGAATGGGGCCCATTCTGAACTGGGTCAGAGGAGAGCAAAGCCAAGGACAAGGACACTTGGCCGCTCTCTTGTCTCATTAGGGGTGGGGCTCCGGGTTAAATATTTGACTCAAACCTATTTTGTTTTCTGACAAGTGACAGGGTCTCTCCTTAACCAAACTTTGGTCAGACTCCTCTCAGTCTTCTTCCTAACTAGACCTTGACTTTTGGACTTCAGCATCCATCTTTGCATTGTCCAACTTTGGCAAAAATCCTGACAGCATCTCCCACCCTGGCTATCTGATCCCCCTGGATATCTGACCAAATTCCTCGCCCCACCATCCCACAGGTGCAGCCTGATCACCCCGCCCCGCCTCCAGCA
Source organism: Plecotus auritus (assembly GCF_963455305.1). Taxonomy (NCBI): domain Eukaryota; kingdom Metazoa; phylum Chordata; class Mammalia; order Chiroptera; family Vespertilionidae; genus Plecotus; species Plecotus auritus. Next base: position 65,766,085 of record NC_137776.1, on the reverse strand, counting down.
AGGGTGTGGTTAGTGTGTTTAGTTAGCCACAAGCCTCCTTACCCCAGAATCTGGGGCCCAGATGTTTTCTCCACCCAGTCATCCTCCCCCTGCCCACCCCACCGCCCAGCTATAAATTCCCACTTTTCCTTGTTGTATTTGAAATGGAGTCCAGTTCTGTACTGAGATCTTTCCCCTATAGTGCAGTGGTCCTGAATAAAATCTGTTTTTACCGTGTTACCATCCAGCCCTGGTTTGCTCTGACACAGGCCTCTCCGTTTTCCATATCTAACCTCCACTCACAAAAACCGCCCGGTGCTGCACTGACTATGAGGCAACCCTAACCGATTTGAGCAACTTAAGCTCCTTCCAGTGACAAGGGTTTTGAGTGCAGCTCAGACATCCGAGTAAATGATCAAAAGGAGGCAGGAAATACCAAAAGTGAGTCCACGGGTGTCCTTACCGAGCTAATGTGGTCCTGTGTTTGCTTCACTCTCATCATCTCAGGTGTCTTTCCAATCGCTGTTCCTGGCGAGGGGTCCTCTTTATATAAAACCTGGACATTCAGAATCGGGAGAGTGTTACACAGAGGAAAGGGAAACCGGAGTTACCGGAGAGAGTCTAGGAAACTTGGCTTCTGTGAAATCAAAAGACACTAGAGGAAGTTCTTAGGCAAGTGCCCGAGTACCTGACGGCTTCCATGTCAGCGTTAGTCACTCCCACATGCAATAATGGGTCCCTTTCCAGATTTTGAGGTTTCTTTTAAGATTATCATTCCGTATTAATATGGAATGAGGAAAACCAGAAAATATTGATTAAAAAAACTCGAGCTTATATGAAATACAAAATCCATGAAAGAAATGTGAAGTTGGTCAGTTATTTGGGGAAGGATAAGAAAAGAAATCACCCATGGAATACTACGCTGCTGTGAAAAAGAAAGGAACTCCTACCATTCACAACAGCATGGATGGACCTGGAGAGCATTATGCTAAGCAAAATAAGTCAGTCAGAGAAAGATAAATATCACATGATCTCACTCATTTGTGGAATATAATGAACAGCATAAACTGATGAACAAAAATAGATCCAGAGACAGAGAAGCATCGAACAGACCGTCAAACCTCAAAGGGAAGGCAGGGGCGGGTCGGGGGAAGGAAGAGAGATCAACCAAAGGACTTATATGCATGCATATAAGCATAACCAATGGACACAGACACTTAGGGGGGTGAGGGCATGAGCTGGGGGGGCAATGGGGGATAAAGACACATATGTAATACCTTAATCAATAAAGAATAAAAGAAAAAAAATAAAGAAATCACAATGTTCAAAAGAACTCCATCCTCCTGGAGCAAGACAACACAGGTTACTGCTGTGGGATTTAAAAAATTTCAAGAGCCCTAGCTGGTTTGGCTCAGTGGATAGAGCATCAGCCTGAAGACTGAAGGGTCCCAGGTTCGATTCCGGGTTGCAGGCTCAGTTCCCCAGTGTGGAGTGTGTAGAAGGCAGCCAATCAATGATTCTCATAATTGATGTTTCTGTTTTTCTCCCTCTCTCCCTTCCTCTCTGAAATCAATAAAAATATATTTTAAAAAATTTAGAAGAAGAAAGGTTACTTTGTTAGCAGATTTAAATTGTTATGCAAATGGTCTGTGGAATGATGGTTTTACAGCAGAGTATGGAGAATGTTAACAAATAACTGCTGGTATTAACTGGGGAGGTTAGATGTTAATTGTCAAGCTAGTATATTTTCAAAGAGTATGGAATTATTAGATTAGCATTGAATGGGAAATAAAGAGTAAATATACCGAGCTGAAATTCTTTTGATTTTCTTTCACACGCAGTATTTCTGGGGTGTCTTGAACAACTGTAATTTTTCCCTTGCTGTTTTTAAGGTCACACTGGTATTGGAGCTATGAAGAAAGAGTAAACATTTGTTAAGATTTCAGCATTGTTTTATATACCTTTAATTGTCCTATATTGTGTGAAGGAAGTGAAAATCCTGTGTTTAAAAAAATGTCTATGCCACAATAATCACCATCTGATAGCCAAAGGGAAATTCTTTAATAAAAATTTATGGAGAGGTTAATTTCTAAAAACCTTAAGACTTGTAACATGTCAAATTAGGGTGTATTTTTTTTAATGTATACCTTACCTAGAATTAACTGTGGAAAAAACAGATGTTGCCACTAATAAAAACGATGATAGTTCATATTCAGTGACAGGAAATCGCCAATAAAGTGACAGATGGGTCTGTCATGCTTTGATTGGGCTTGAAGCATGAGGTGAGTGGAGAAGAGAGGGTGGGACTTGTAGGACTGCTCCACGCCCTACTGCAGGGGTGATGCCCACCTGTGTGTGCCCAGGGGCAGCCTCCTTGCCCTGCCTCGACTCGGGGGCTGTGCTATAGATTCAAGAAAAACTTACAAGGCTGAAGTTCTTTTGGTTCTCCCGAACTCTCTGCATCTCCGGGGTGTCCAAAACCGTTTCATAAGAGGACATGCTCTTCTCTGCATCTTCCTTGTACTTTTTCTGGGAATAGATTTAAAAAATCAGGACGGTGAACACCACAGGGAGATGATGGTCCAGTGAGACCTAAAATAGCTCTTTCTGCTCAACAGATGGGAAGTCCTTCGAATTTTCCTGGCTGTTTAAGGAGGTTAGGGAGTTACAGAGCAGAGCTCGATCCATGAGTAGCAGAGGCCTTTTCTGCCCTGGAGGACCAAGCCCAGGTATTAAGTAGGCCCCACCGACAGGCAGAGCTGGCAGAGAAGGGCGCTTGTTGGCTGGCCCATAGGAGGGAGGTGACTGTGCATGGCTCCTGCAGGGAGACGGGGATGCCTACAGTGACCTGGATGGAGCCAGGCTGTTCAACAGCATGTGGAGAAAAGCAGGGGATTAAGAGCCATCAACAAGGCCTCCTGAAAGCTGGCCTTAGTTGGCGAGAAGGACGTTTTCACTGGCCAAGGACTGCGCTGAGCCAGCCATCACTTTCCTTGGGCTCTCCCACCCCACCCCGCTGGTGGGAGTGACTGATCACAGGGGCTGGTCTTCCCCCACTAAGCTAATCACCTCCAGCTCAAAAACATGGAACACTTCCTCTGCCTTAGAGTCTGACTTTTCCTTTATCGCTTGTCACCAAGTCCTTCCACTTTCCTCTCTAGCTTATTCATTTCTACTTTCTGACACTTTTTTGAAAAGTATGTTTGTGCAGGGCTGAGGGCTGAGGAAAGAAACTGGCTGCTTTTGTAAGGGGGTAAAACTAATCTTTCTACATATCTTTATTTAAATTGTATTATACAGGGTGGGGCAAATGTAGCTTTACTGTTGTGAGTACGTGAAACAGTTTATTCTTGTATTATTATTTATTAATTATTGTATTATTTTCCATATAAACAACTGTAAACCTACTTTTGGCCCACGCTGTATACAAATTACATGTATAAGTGTTGAAAAATTTAATATAAGAGATTTTTGTTTTTTAAGTGGTGGAATTTTTTTTATTTTTGTTAATTCTCACCCAAGGATATTTTTCCATTGATTTGTGGAAGGGGTGGGGGAGAGAAAGAGAGAGAGAAACATCAATGCAAGAGAGACACATCAATTGGTTGCCTCCTGCATGCACCCTGACCAGGGCCCAGGCTGGGGAGGAGCCTGCAACCAAGGTATATGCTCTTGACTGGAATCAAACCCGGAACCCCTCAGTCTGCAGGCCAATGCTCTATCCACTGAGCCAAACCAGCTAGGGCTAAGATAAGAGATTTTGACTTGGATTTTATTGTGGAGAGCAGCTACAGTGTTTGGCCAGGTTCAAGCCTCGGACTAATGAGAGGGCACAGTCCTCTCATGGCCACGTGCAAGTCCCAGCTTGGAGGGCAGAGCCCTCCCAGCACAATTATAGCCAACAGCTATAGTTGTAAGCTTGAACCTATGGTCTGAACATGTGGCCCCACATGCCTGAGTGATGTGGGCTTGATAGAGTTCAGGTGCATGTAATTGAGTGAGAATGTTGTAAACATCTTGACCACGCCCTTACTTTGCCTCGTGGAATCTGGCTATAAAATAAAGACCGACTGGTAGTCCGTGGCGCTGTTGCTAGTTCTCCACCAGAGAGGCTCTCCATCAGAGGACAGCATCCCACCCAGACCCAGCTTTCTTCTCTTGTCTGTCTTTTCTCAATCCTTCACTGCCCCCTCTCAGGTTCACCCTTGGCCGTACTGGCGCAGCACAGTTTATTCATCTAACAGTGGTCGGCAAACTGCAGCTCGCGAGCCACATGCGGCTCTTTGGCCCCTTGAGTATGGCTCTTCCACAAAATACCACGTGCGGGCGCGCACATACAGTGCGATTGAAACTTCGTGCCCCTTGCGCAGAAGTCGGTTTTCGGCTCTCAAAAGAAATTTCAATCGTTGTACTGTTGATATTTGGCTCTGTTGACTAATGAGTTTGCTGACCACTGATCTAACAGGAAGCCAGTTAGAGCAGACATTTCTGAAAGGAAAGGGCAGGTCACCAGGACCAGATGTTTTCCTTCAGGACAAAATCACTGGAATGACCCTTCATAGTTATGCAAATATAAGGCAAAGGGTTCTCACTGTCCTGGGAAAAGGGAAGAACCAGACCACCTCCTTTTCTTCAGCAAAAGCTGTTTTACCTGGTTTGCAGTTCCTGCTAGTCCCTAAGAGGAGTGGTCAGTTTGCACCGGGAATTCAGGGGCATTCTGAGAGGAGGGAGTCCCAGACCTCCTGGCGTTGAAGGAGTATTCAGAATATTATTCTGAATTTGTGGGTCAGCTCACAACGCTTGCATGAACACTCCTTCCCCCCACCCCCCATGTGAAGTTTATAAGTTATGAACTACGTCCTCCCAGTGGAAACCAGAAGCAGTTTTGAGGAAAGCACACAGGGGCAAATTCTGATCTGAGCCGAGAAGGAAGTGACCTGCGGGTCATCCTTCAGGCTTTGGGGCACTAGCCCAGGAGAGGCCTAGGAAAGCACATAAGAGCAGAGTAAGTGAACTAACCCCTCCCTGGAAAAGGTGCACATGCTGAGGTTGTCTTTGAGGGTTAACAAGGTCAAAAGGCAGAGGTTATTTGGCTGGTAAGCCTCTCATAGCCCTAAGAATTTTGGCCTCCCTGGCTCCCGCAACGAACACAACATGGTAGTTTGGGGCCCACATAATTTTGCTAATCAAATTCTTCCCCACTCCCACCTCTAAAATAAAAGGTTCAGTTCTCCCATTGGAATATATCTGCTTCCTAATTAGCCCACTTCCTGGAAATAACTATATTTTTCATGTCTAACTTTATGATAGAAAATTATGTGTTGCTAAAAAAATGTTTAAATTCATGATTCTTCCAACTTGATTGTCATTAAGTTGATCATCTCTGAAGATTAAAAACAAACAAGTAAATATACAAAATAGATTTCCAGGGTCTACATCAGACTTACTAGCTTCAAAATTCCAGGTGGAACCAGGAAAATCTACCTTCCCAGGTGTTTATAAAGCATAGCCAGGTCAGGTAACTATTGCTTTAGAACTCACTGATCAGAAGACAGCAAACATCCTAATCCGGGGCTACTCAAATAAATGGCAGACTCCCAATATCATGGAAGATTAAAACAAATGAGGGTATGTCTGGTGTATGAAGGACATCCCATATTTCTTCATCTCTCTTTTTGTAGGATGATGGAGAGTTATCCACCATGGGAGGAATCAGGGTTAGCATTGATGACATAACCTTAATCTCATTAAAGAAATTGATAATCCATATGTAGACTGTTTACTTTGTTTCTTTAGTTCTTCTGAGTGTTCTTCAGTAACTTAAGATTCTCTCATTTAATTTGTTGTAATTCTGATGCAAAAATCTAAACTTTGATTCAAACTTGCATCATAGATAAATCCCATCTCTTTTACTGGGCAAGATTGTGATTTGAAAGGACCTCCTTACAAATAAACACAAAGATTTTTGTACTTCATGATTGGGGTTGATGAGTGATATCCTGATGAATGTCCTTACCTGGCTTGAAAGGTTTTTGACTTGTTGGGCATGAATGATCTCAGGTGTATCAACCACAGAAGTGAAATTGGCTTTTTCCATTTCTGCTGAATGCTTGTACTTAATCTGCAAAAGAATACCCAACAATTGAGTAAATGTTTACAATGTGCACAACACTTGTTGGTTTAATTTGATTAAGAGGTGATCAATATTTCTTTCCCCCCAAAATTCATTTATTTGACAATCAACAGACATTTTCTCTATTATGTTTATAGCTTTATACTAAAGAGTGAAATTCAGAAAGAATGAGTTCTAGCTGTTGAGAGACTATCTAGGTGGCCATGGGGAACAGAACTGGGGGAAAGAAGAGGGGGAGGAGAGGAGTAATGGGGAATGAGGGAGATAATCAGCAGACAGTAAGGCATGGATTGTTTATATACACAAGTAAGCAAAATACCCAAACCAATCACTGTGAGACACTGTGGGATGCCTAAAAACTGTGTTTTAAATTTAGGCCTTGAAAGAAGGGAAAGAAAGGACTCCCAAAATATTCTAAGCAAGGAACTCTTGGTGCCAAAAGAGGAGTGTAATGACTAAGAAACAAGGCCAGGATGGCAGAGAGTCTACACCATTTCCAAGCAGCTATTTGGTTCCCCAATTTCCGCCCTTTGCTCTGAATGTCTCCTGTGGCTATAGACTCAGAAAGTCAGATGGAAGCAGGCCTAACAAAGGGTCCTTGATTCTTTTATTACACAGATTCACCAGGCAGATGTTTAAGAATGATACTATATGCATTCGCCGGTCATTGACCAACAAATTAGATAATAGAAGGACAATCTGTGTCCTTATAATCACAGTCACTTTTTTTGGAAGATTGACATGAAATAGGGACACTGACCTGACTGGCAATATCAGTAGCGTTCTTGGCCCTCATGAAGTCAGGAGTTTCATTGGCCATGGCATTCAGGCCTTTTCCTTTGACTCCCAGTTCCAGGTCTCTCTTATATTCTTTCTATAGTAACATTTTTAAAGAAGTTTTCTTACTTCCATGATTAAATAAAAGATGTACAGAGTGAATATAAATCCACATAACATGCGACCTTTGTTGCTAGTGTTCATCCTTCCCTATGGTAGGATGCAGTGATGACCACCAAAATCCATTTTAAGGCCTCTTTTTGAACACTGTAGCATCCTTTATTTAGAAAATTAATTATAAAGCAAATTTTAAATCTGGTTTGGTAACAACTAGGATTAAACTTAGAGCACACCACTCCCATTTGGTGTTTTTATTTAAATGAGCACACCAAATGGCTCAAGGTTAATAATATTAGATAAATAATAGGTTATGATAGTGATAGCCTCTACAGACACAGATTGTTATGATATCCACTCATTAGAAATTAAGATATATTTTATTTAATGGTAATAATCATGTTGGATATGGAATTTGAAGTTCAAAAACTCTCTTTTCATCTCTTTGGATTTGTGTGTGTGTGTATCTTGGCTAGGAAGGAGAAGATGCTCTGTGCATTATGTGCATGCAGTTGGCTGGGGACCCACCTCATTGAGGATGTGAGTGGCGTTCTTTGCTCTTATCATGTCGGGAGTATCTTCCATTTCATGGAGACCCTTCCCACGGATGCTTTCCTCTAGATCTCTCCTGTACTCTTTCTATATCACAAAATAAAAGCAGCAACGATGACCAGAAAGCCTGGATTGCTCTTCTCAGGTAAAGAGTCAAAATACCCAAAGATAAAAAGCCCTTTTAATTTTAAACATTTGCAATTTAGTAAATAAAGATATCAATAAAAGCAGGGTATAAGCTTCATCAGTTAATATGAAATACTCAGTAAAAACTAGAAATTAATAGAATGGTAAGGTAAGCACATTTTATTAGGTACTCAATTAAAATATCTGACGAATGAACATGGGTCATAGATTAGGTGGCCAAATGTGAACCCAACGCGATCCCCACAAAGTTAGGTGGTGGTTAAAATGGTGGAAGGTGGTGAAAGTGGCATTAGTGCAGTTATTTGGATCAAGAGGGAAAGAAAAGACCAACTGGGCACTACCTCGCTGATTATTTGGGTTGCATATTTGGCATGTAATGAAGCTGGCGTGACCTCCAGGCCAGTCAGGTTTCTGCCTTTGATGGACTCATCATATTCTTTCCTATATTCTTTCTAATGTGAGTAGGAAGAAAAGACAAGTTAAGAAAAAAAAAGTTATTATTATTTACTAGAGGCCTGGTGCATGAAAATTCGTGTACTCAGGGTGGGGAGTCCCTCAGCCTGGCCTGCAGTCTGGGAGCCCTCAGGGGATGTCCGACTGATGGCTTAGGCCCGCTACCCATGGGGAGTGGGTCTAAGCTGCAGTCTGTCCTTCCTCTGTGGGATGTGACCGGTGGGCCAATCAGGGGATGGCACCGGCCAGCAAGTGGGCAGCCCTGCCACCCTCCACCCCCCATTGCCCCTCCACCGCCACTGGTCACCGCCGCCACCCCCCACCCCATTGCTGTCCCCTCTCTCTGCCCGCTGGCATGCACCTTGGCTGGCCTGGTGCCGCCTGCTCACTGGCCCCATCCCACTAACCCGTCATTCCTCCTTTTGGTCTACTTGCATATTATGCTTTTATTATATAGGATGTCTCAATCTTAAGAAGATATTACATTTTCTTTCTATGTTGGCCTCTTAAATTGGTCATAGTTCTGCTGATGGTCACATACTTGAAACATGTCTGATTTTTCTGGAAATACTTTTTCCAGAGCAAATGGCTTCAAGGAAATGTGACTGGGGCTGACCCTCCATGAGAGCAGAGGGAAGGACCCAGGAATCCACTGTCATCTCTCCTGATGACATTTTTCTTAAGGCAACAAAAGATTTTACTTCTGAATTAGAGGTAAGCGACTCAAGGGAAAAAAATAAAACAACCCAGAGGAAGGAGAGCCTGAGGTCACCAGATACAAACTTGACCCTTTTCATAATCATGATCTATTATTTTTAATCACTAAATAGGTTATGTGGACAAAATTATTTTTAGATGCCTCTGCTAACATTTCTAAAATAGGAATTATGGCACCCTGACTTTTGATGTTTTGATAAACATCAAAACACCTTGATCACTAATCTCCTTTTGTTTGGCTTGGGGCTACCTATCAAGAGAAGAGCAATCCAGCCCTAGTCGGTTGCTCAGTGGGTAGAGCATCAGCCTGTGGACTGAAGGGTCCTGGGTTCAATTCTGGTCAAGGGTACATGCCCAGTTGCAGGCTTGATCCCCAGTAGGGGGCATGCAGGAGGCAGCCAGTCAATGATTCCCTCTCATCATTGATATTTCTATCTCTCTCTCTCCCTCTCCCTTCCTCTCTGAAATCAATAAAAACATATAAAAAATAAATTAATTTAAAAGAGAGAGAGAGAGGAGCAATCCAAAGCTGATGGTAAGTCTATGCAGAGGGAATGTTTCATTCATGAAAAAAAAAATTATATTCAGTATAATTTCAGCATTAGGAATAGTTTACTATGTTCTATTTCTATGAAAATGATAGTTAAAATAAAACATATGTGGTAAATTTTAGTGATCATATGGTAAAACATCCCATCATCTACTACTTTTGGATAATAGAAAGCTGGATACATTTGTGGGCAGAGCATGTTTTCATCAGGTTAAGGGTGTTTTTGTTGTATGGTGTGTTTGCGTAGGACTTACCCCGCTCTGCATCTGCTGAGATTCTTTGGCGGTGATGTACGTTGGTGTTTCAAAGTCCAACATGGGCTTTCCTCGTTCCTTTTCATACTTTTCTTTGTATTTCACCTAGTGATGAAAAGCCTTATTAGATATCCCTCCTCAGGTCAATTTGTAGACAGATACCAGTTTAAGGATAGTATTTTTCAATTGACACATTATGTCCACTTGTGTGGCATCTCTGCCACTCAAGACAGATCCAGAACTTTTTTGTTGCCCACGGGGAAAAACACCATTTCTATCTGCAATGCATAATCAGGATGTGTGTTCAACTAATGGAGACAAAAGAATCACTGCAGAAGGATCAGCAGAGCGAAACGCTGAGGCAAAGAAACGCATGGGGAAGATCACCCATAGATAAGGTTGGCCAAGATTTGATATGTATAGATGTGAATATTTTAACACTGGTATTAGTCAAAACTTCTGATTTTTAAAAATCTCCAGTTTTTCTTTCATAAAACTTGTTATCAGACAACTGGAGTCTTGATTTGATGGATAATGCATGCAACTTCATAGGTTAATAACTCTTTCTAGGTCATAACCGTAATCCTATTAATGCAACCAATATAAATTGGTATAAAAATAAAAACTAGTTTACATGTGACTGACTTACTAATAAACCTGACATTCTCTAAAAACCCCCAACACTATTTTACAAACACAATCCCTCATGGGATGAAAGTCAGAGGCCCTTGTTCATGCAGTATCTTAGTGGCAATGCTCAATGTCAGCTCATTTTAATATAACAACACATCATTGAGGCCTGGGGGCAAGCACTACTTTATGGATGACATGGGGATATTTCTAGTAATTTAGCCCTTGTGGCTAATGCCCAACCAGGGACCTTAATAATGCTGAATTTGTAATAAAGGAGGACATGCGACAGCAACCTCCTTCTCTCAATTCTTTCCATTATTTGCAAATTTTGCAATTTCTAATATACCCGGAGACTACTTCATTGGTAGGACTGATCATATCACTTATTTGCTTAAAATCTTCCCAAGCCTCCCTATCATCCATTGTTTCTTAACTAGCAGTGCAAGCTCATGGGGCATATCGAGGTCATTGTAAGCGCTTTGTTCCCCTTTGTAACATAACCTTATGCTTCCAGTCCCAGTCAGTAATCTGACTCACACACTTTGTACTATTTCTCCAGTACATGTTGATGCTGTTATCATTGATAACCTAAACATTTGTTTCAAAATGTTACTAAATTCAAAGCCCCTGTATTTATGGACATTTTCTCAAGCAGTAGTTACCAGAACTGTCACTACTATCCTGGGAGGTGGGGGGGATATCCACGCAAGCTTCTGACACTGCAGACGATGAGCATCAGGGGAAAGGTCAGTCTTGATCAACTTACAATGCTCTGCAATTCCGTGGCCTCCTTTAGGTGCAGCTGCTCCAGGTTGTCGGGTATGGTGTGGTAGTGGCCTTTACTCTTCTCATACTTCTTCTTGTACTGGTACTGAGGGGAAGGTGGCAAAAAGGGCATGTGGGTGTTAAAGCTGCGAGGCATTCCTATGTTTCCTCTTCGGATTAGACATGTACACAGCAGCAGGAGCAAGGCCACATTAAAATGAGCACATGCTAACTAGGGGGTAAGAAAAAGCTTTAAAGGCTGGAGATCCACCGTCAGCTTTGTCAGTTAATACAGGTTGTACACACTTAGGGCATACGGCATATTCGAAGTGGGGTTTCAGAGTGAAAAGTGAAAGAGGTCCTTTAAAGGAGGAAAGAGATTGGTTAATTGAAAAAAGTTTAAATATTCTAAAAATAAAAGCATTTTCTTATATTCTGGGAGGTGTTATAGTCAGTGGAGAGGTGGTAGGTTACTGTTGTAATTTAGAAGAACGCACTCAAAACAAGAGAGGAGCTTTTTAATCAACGTAGTGTGTCAGTAGCAGAGAAGTTAGATGCCTGTGAGCTCAGAGGAGGAATTTAGCTGCGATTGGCTGAAACAAGCTGATTCTGGAGCAAATGACCGAGCTTACAGAACTGGCAAGTTGGCTTGTATTCAACACATGATTCATTATCAGAGATTCCTTCATGTCAGTCACAGGTTTGTGAAGTTTCTTGAGGTCAGCCTTATATTTAACCTGTATGTTAAGAGGTAAAAAGGATATTATGTAAATAGGGAATAGTAAGCAGTACGAGTGGAAGCCATAGTAAGACTCATCTGGAAACAAATGCTGGAGATGGTGATGAAAAATCGTGTCTTAGTCATGTAGCCAAAAAGTGGAAACAACATAATTCATCAACAGATGAATGAATAAACAGAATGTTTATACATACAATGGAATATTATTTAGCCATAAAAAGGAATGAAATTCTGGATACACCTTACAACATGGATGAACCTTGAAAACATTATGTGGGTGAAATCAGCCAGACAAAAGAGACAAATATTGAATAATTCCACTTATATGAAATCTCTAATAGGCAAATTTATTGGAACACAAAGTAGCTCAGAGATTACCAGTGGGGGGAATGGAGAGTTTTTTGCTTAATATATTGGAAATTATGGTGGTAGCTGGATAAAATTGTGATGTAATTAATGTCTGGAAAGATAGTTGAATGACAAATTTCACGTTATATATTTTACCACAATTTAAAAAACATACCTCACTTGCGAGATTGTTAGCATCTTTCATGACTTTGTAGAGCTGGCTGTCTTTTGGGTTGTATTTTGGTGTCTTGCCCTTCTCTTTGTCGAAATTTTCTCGGTATTTAATCTAACAGTAAATGCAAAAATCCAGATTATTCCTGAACATAAGTTAACTTGAGGACTGAGAATTGGAAAAAATATAAATGAAAAAAATATGTTATACATAAAGTGATCATATAATTTATTATCCAAACTAGGGCTCTTTTAACAGTGAAAGGGACACTATGGTAATTAGGTTGGGACAACAGTAAATCAAGAATAAGATCCAGTGGAATTGTATTTGCCATCTTTCATCACTCTGGCTAATCATTTTCAGATTAGCCAGAGTGATGAAAGATGATCACCTCCTTTTAATGCAAAACAAAAACGAAAGGAAAATGTATTAGGCTAAATTCAGAGAAGTGATCTGATGTATTTGATTTGGAGCACCTTGGCCCTTCTAACTAGACAAGCTGAAAGCATTTTAGGTCTGTTTCAAGGAGTTCCAAGAGGGATTGTCAATGATCAGAAGGGTGAGATATCAGGCATCTGTTAAATTAGGAGAATTTATTGTAGTTTTAAAATAGTACTTGGCTACATCATCTTAATTTTTTTAAACTTGGCAAAAAAATGGCATAGCTTTCGAGTAAAAAGGACAAAGTTTAGGAATTAATGGCTTCTACATCATTTCAGACTAGAAGAAAGAAGTGAGCTACTTTAGAATAATGGGAGAATAGGATTAAATATACTTTTAGGTTCATAACACTAAGACTATGCAAAGAACTAAAGTAGTTCAATTTTAAAAAATAAGCATAATGCCTGGCACTAATAGTTGCTCAATAAATGTGATTTGATGGAATGAAAGGAAGAAACAGTCATTATGCCTAGGTAAAATAGCTAAAGAAGATGTTTCATTTATAAGAAAATTCAACAGGATAAACTGAAACAGGAGCATTTCCTTACTGAAAGACAGACTAATGTTTTTGTCAAGAGTATTGTAGGATTAAGTCCCCTAGTTGTTCACTCTAAGAATGAAAAATGAGCTATCTCTAGATGCTTGCCAGCTAAAAGGGCAATATTTGACTCTGGGAAATCTAGAATTTCTGTTATCGGTAAGATGAAAGACTCGCTCATTCATTTAGCACCCCAAGACCCGCTCACCCCGATATTTTACTCTATAGACATTTGAAAGCAGCACCTCTCATGCTTCATCATGTTACTTCACTTCCCCACCACTTTACGTATTCAGCAGGACAGACACAAATGAGACCACTCAAATGCTAAGAACAATGACATCTGCCACCTCAGAGGAAATGCATCCACAAAGCTGACACTCACTTCTTTTGAATAAACCTTCAGTGGAAATGCATAAGGAAAAATAAGCATGCAAAACAGTACCACGTGATGCAGGCACATGGAGACAGATACATAAAGGAAGAGGAGGAACACAACATAAAAGGAAAAGGAAATGTAAATAACTGGCTCCTCTCTGAAAAAAATTCATTCTCAAAATAAAGAAATGAGAGGCCTGCTAAGGAAAGTCAGAGGTCATGAGGAAATTTTTGTAAGGGACATAGAAACCCGTAAGGCTGGGGGTGATCCCAAGAGCTGTGAAACACAGAAAGGCAAAGGAAACCAGATGTCCAGAGTCAGACCGAGGAAGAAGAATTGCAAAGGCCCAGATTCTCGGATGAAAATAAAATCTGCTTCGTTTAGAAGTATGTTAGATTCCTCTTTCTATCTTTTAGGAAATAACTTGTTTCTGAAGAAATATTTCCTTAATGAGCAGCAAATCCATTGGTCTTGCTTCCATATCTTTTTCCTGTGCTAATTTCAAGTAAACTTAAATTTTCAACTTTTTAATTAAAAAAAAAAATCTATGCCTCCATTTCCCACAGAAAGACTCCCAAGCAAATGTAACCTAGAAAACTACTATTATGAATCTGAGTTCAGCACAAAACAGACTTCCTTTTTGACTGGATTTCCTTAAGAATTACTTACTACATTTTGAAAGATATGGACACACATCAGAATCAGGACTCCAGGAATTCTGGGACTAGGCAGTAAGTATAGTAAATTCCTGGCATTGGACTAGGAATGAGTACAGTAAAACTACATACATGTGCATTACGGAATGGTAAAGACTTCTTTTTCTTCTTAATCATGGAACCTGAGAGGCAACCATGCAATGCCATGTATTGGCAAGTGCAACACCAGCATTTATAATCCCATCAGGCTCAGATATTGGCTTACATGGATGCGGTATAGGAAATATTTTCAAATCAATTATTCTTCCAAAATTTAATTTAATTAAAGATCTGAGATCCAACTGTTCAGCTCCTTATCAAGGAATTGGTACTTGTAAAGGCCCAAGAATTAGAAAACTTCTTGCTATTAAGACTGTAAAACAGAGGGTGAAAGAACTATGAGTTCACAGTATGCCTGAGTGGAGAGACTGTAGTAAGTGTCAGTCTCAAATGTATTAAACATCAACAATGGCCATCAGCAGAGGTTTTCTTTGTGTGGTTGAAGATGAAATTCTTCATTTGTTTTCATTTCATCTTTTAATTTGCTCTTTGTCAGCTACCCCAAATATACTGGGAGGCCATGTCCAAGTCTAGTCTATCTTCCTACTCCAAGTGGTATGTTCCAGAGGGCAAGCTTCATGCATGAGAAGATGGGTGTGTGCAAAAGTATATTCTTTAACAAATTTCCATAGCATTCTACACATGCCGACACAAAATCAACAGAAAAGAGTGCAACTTGGTCAGTCAGTCCCCTGACCAAGGCTAGGAAAGTCGACAAGAAAAAGAGGAAGACAGAGATCTCAGCTTGCTGGTGCCAGTCTTACATCACTCATGAGTGCATTAACTTTCTTAAGATGCCTCATCATAGGGGTGTCATAAGATGCGGCGCCGTGCCCGTGTCCTCTCCTTTGGCCTTTGAGGTAGTCTGCCTAGAGTGCCAGCAAGACAGCAAAGTCAGAATGGGGAGGGTCCACAAATAGGTGGGCCAGGGGGTCACACCATGAAGCTGTAAATGCAGAGGCAAGCCTTTCACAGAAAGTTAACACAGGAAGGTGAACTCATAAAAGGATCTGGTTGGGTCTCATTCTCCATATCAGAGCATTCACTTAGAATTAGGAATATGAGCCTCTTGATTTTTAAATACAGCAAAGTCTTTAAAATGTCAACATGCAAAGTCATTTCTTTGTTTTTAACTTGATAATGGTATGACCTTGGGAATTTAAAAACATATTAAAAATTTTTGCATTAGAAAGTTCTTGTTACATTTCATTGTTCTTAGAGATTACACTGTTTTTTTTGTTGGTGATTTCATATTTTGATATCAAATGCTTATACAATTCCATTAATTTATAATAAAACATTGCATAGGAGTATTACATTAAAAAACTTTCTATCTTTTAGGAAATAACTTGTTTCTGAAGAAATATTTCCTTAATGAGCAGCAAATCCATTGGTCTTGCTTCCGTATCTTTTTCCTGTGCTAATTTCAAGTAAACTTAAATTTTCAACTTTTTAATTAAAAAAAAAATCTATGCCTCCATTTCCCACAGAAAGACTCCCAAGCAAATGTAACCTAGAAAACTACTATTATGAATCTGAGTTCAGCACAAAACAGACTTCCTTTTTGACTGGATTTCCTTAAGAATTACTTACTACATTTTGAAAGATATGGACACACATCAGAATCAGGACTCCAGGAATTCTGGGACTAGGCAGTAAGTATAGTAAATTCCTGGCATTGGACTAGGAATTTACTATAGGTTCAGTATGTCATTAGGCATTTGAACCTTTTGTCTCTTCAGCATTATGGCTTGTTTTGTCACTTGGTATTACTACTTTATACCTTCCAAAAGATTGGAATCCCATGTGTGCTACTGCTGAAAGTCATACATAAAACAACCAAATGTATCCCAAACCTGTTTCTTTAAACAAATACTTGAGAGAACAGACAATGAAGAAGAAGGTAGGACCTCTAAATTAGAGAAGAAATAAGTTATTCTTGAGCTCAAGTCCTACAGGACTAAGACTGGCTCTCTGAAAGAGCTGGTGGTGGATCATGGAGTCTCTGAGCTAAAGTCTGAAAGTCTGTCATAACTCAGGAGTATTATAGATAATTGGTCTAACAAGGGAAATTAGGTAATGTGGCAATTAGGTCTGAGCAACACATTTCTGAGTCCATCTTCTCAATAATATCAAATCTGCTAGAATAGAGTATTCCCACTCAGCACCCTGGGAATACCTTGATCAAACACTTGTCACTCCTATGGTACTTACTTATCCATGGATGGATATATAGTCTGAGGACATCTTCCCTAGGTCCTAGCGCAGGCACTTCATATATGTACGTTGAATGAAAGAATAAAGGATACTGCATCTGGTTGGATTCTAGAAGTTAGAATTTCATGACACTTGCATGTTAACAAGACCTCAGAGGTGAGTTAAGTATGAATTAAGCCCTTGGGATGTAACCTCCAATGTCTAGAGACAGGTTCCAAGAGGAGCTCTGGAGCTGATGTTCTTATCACATGAAAACAGCTAAGCACTCAACACCTAGACACATACCCATACATGGAAAAGTGGAGAAAAAGAGAGGCCTGGAGATGTTAGCCATAAACAAGAAAGATGGTCCTTAACACACATGTTCTGGTACGTTTCACAGCTAATCTCCTCATGTTAGAGCTGCCTCTTGCCCATCTGCGTTACCTGGCTGCTCAGCTTGGCTGCCTTTTTGGCCATTTCAATGTCTGGGCGACCAAGCATGCTTAACCCATGGCTGCCCTCCTTCCGGTGCTTGGCTCTGTACTCCACCTGGATCAAAGAAAACCAAAATGGGCAATGCATTCTAGGTGCTGTGGCCCTTGGGGATCAGGCACATGTTAACCACATCTTTACCTCGCTGGCCTGCTTGGCTGCCTGTGTGGCCTTCTTGATGTCGGGCCGATCAGCCACTGTGGTGTAATGCAGGTTTTCTTTGGCATCTTTTCTGTAAGCAACCTTTATATAGGGGGGAAAGAGTTCACTCCTTTGAGAGATATTCTCTTTCCAAAGTCCTCATTAAGTACAAGGGACCTTTTTTTTAAAACCAAACTAATCCCACCACCATATTTATTAAACTAGAAGACACAGAAGTTAGGGTGACAGAAACCAGCATGCACCAATTTGAAATCCACAGGCTCAGTGGTCCCCACAAAGAATGTCGAGAGGAGAAACTTACGTCACTCTGCTTCTTGGCCACTTCCATGGCATGTTTCACGTCTGGGGGCTCCAGCATGATGGAGTAGTTGGATTTCCCTTTCTCCTTGACAAACTTCTTTTTGTAATTTGTCTGAAAAGAGCCGGAATTACATATGTGAGCGGAGGAAGCTGGGAACAGGATTGAGAAGATCTCCAGGGAAACCCCTGGCTCCCCATTTTGGACCTGTCTGGAACCCGGGTCTCTTGGTCCATATTCTAGTTCTTCCCTGTCACCTCTGTCCCATAGCCCAAAACTGGAACCACACACCAATCTTTGGAGAAATGACCACAGGGAACTTAAGCTCTGTCATGCATCATTTCTACCTTTTTAAAACAGATGGAACTATATAGGGCTCATAAACTATGACATCGTGATTATTAATGTATTATTGATTAGGCCATAGTAGTCAGAGATTACCAAGATACAGAGTTGGTTTGCTTCTCTAAAATTGTTTAGCAGTTTAATGGTAGGAGAGGCCAATCTCCATTAGCGATCTTTTCTCCCCTTATCAGCACTAGGTTAATAACAGCTCACTTATATTGCTAGATAACATGACCCATGGCAAAACCCACATCTGCTGTAGTTGCCATCATGGGATAAATAATAAGTTGTCCTTTTAACCAGAGTTCAAAATTGTGATCACAGACAGGTGTTGACGGTAAGAACACAATGACATAAAGGAAGGTGTTTGGCAGCTTTCAGTCTGGCTGGATCCTAAGGTAAAGGGCCCTGCTGCTGCCCAGTGCCTGGGGCTGTCACTCACATCGCTGACATGCTTGGTCACTTCCTTGACGCGAATAGTGTTCGGGGTCTCTGGCAGCGTCGTGTATGAGCCCTGGGCCAAGTGCTTCTTCACGTAGTCCTTATACTTGTTCTGAGGGAATCCACAGAAAGTGTTAGAGCGTCTGGCTGGGCGTGAGCCCAAGACGAAAGCAGAGCCCTCGGCAGCGGGAGGGGTACCTCGGACACCAGGTTGCTGACAGCTTTTGCCAGGAGGATCTGAGGAGTGTCGGGCACAGCGTGGCAGCTTCCTCTTTCCTTGACATGTTTCTCTTTGTATTTCAGCTGCGGGGGTGAAGAAAGCATGTCGTTAGCTCCTCTGGGTCTCCTGAATAATTTTATTAAGCTTCAAGGTCACTAGACAGAGCTGGGAGGACAGCGTGGTTGACACCGTGGGCACATGAAACTCGACACAAGACGTGATGTTTGGAAATCTTGGGAAATATGCAGTCATGATTTTCTTTATCTCTTGCAAGTTGAGGTTAGATTTTAATAATAATCAAAATGGGGCTTGAGCTGAATCTTTATACATATAGCCTAGTTCAAAGCACTTTCAAATATGTCATTTGACCCTCCCCCAAAGCCCGGGAGGCTTTGTTATTCTTTTTTCCCAGACGAGGAAAGTGCAGCACAGGAAGAATGGGTGCCCACATATGTGAATTAGTTTCCCTATGGAACCCAGCAGGGCCTCACATTCCTGATTCTTGCTGTATGAGTGCCAGAAGGGTCAAGACAGTCACCAGGGTTTAATACCTTCCTGCTGTGCGGCCCTGCTCTGCCATGTCAGGTCCTATTCCAGGACCCACACCCACAGCAGCAGGCCTGGTCCCTCCCTGGTGTCCCTGGGGAGACGGCTCTGAGTGGGGTTAGGGGTCATGGAAGGAATAGGTACTCACGTCACTTTCTATTAAGGAATTCCTCAGGGCCAGCACCATGTCTTTATCATCGGTGACAGACAGCTTGCAACCCTTGAGGAACTCTCGGTCCAGCTTGTATTCAAACTGTCACAGAAGAAAGGCAGAGGAAGATGGGAAAGGGGGACAGGCCCAGGAGAAAGCCAACCTTTGATCAAACCCATAAGGAGGCCGCCTCTTAAAGAGGGTTTGCTACAGAATGGGGACAGAGGCCTCCTGGCCCCTCACTTCCTGCTGAGCTCCTCCTTTCCAGCCCCGAGGCCAAGACCAAGCCCCCATGCCTGCCCGCCTCCAGCCCCACCCCATCCTCACTCAGGTCTCCGAACCATCTGTGTGTGGGCCCAGCTGTGGGAGCCAGGCTCTGAGGCCAGGTCTGCTTCCTTAGCCGGCCTTCTACTCCCACAACCCCTGTCCTTGGATCTCAAATGGGCTAGGTTAGCACCCTCCATGGTGGTTATCATGACTAATTATTGATTTTCTGTCTCAGGCGTGTCTCTTCTATCTCACATCGCTTTGCTGCAGGGAGGACTTGGCGGCCTGGAGGAAGTCCGGTCGGTCAGGGGTCCACCTCCAGTGGGCTTTGTTGGCTTCATACAGCTTCTTGTAGTCCAGCTGTTTTTAATAAGAGGAAAGCGAGTCGCATCAGTCACGGGGCTGAATTCCTAACCACACGCATGGCACAGAGGGACTCACCTTGCATTTTAACATACAACAAATCCTGGTTCTTTATGCAAGAGAGAGCCCCAAATAAATTTTCTCTACAATTTATGCAGCTGGTCAGCCACTCAAGAGGTCATCTTGTGGGACCCTTTGGTCTCAATAGGGGCTAAAATTTTTAAAGGCCTCTGGGGGAAAAGATTCTACAATATTTCCAGCTCTGCCAGCGTAGCTTAGTCATCTTCAGAGCACTTGAGCACTTTTAGCTTCTAAATAAATTCAGGCTTAAGTAAAACAATATTAAACATATATAGTACATTCTTTTGTGCCAGGCACTTTTCTAAGTGCTTTATAATTATTAGCTTATTTAATCTTTGCAAGAACTGCATGCAGTCGACAGCTGAGGAACTGCCTAGAAGGATAAGTAACCTGCCCAAGGTGAGACAGCGAGTGAAAGGTGGAACTGGGATTCAAAGCCAGGCAACCTGGCTTTAGGGTGCCTTCAGACCTGCATCTAAGCTGGAGAACTGGCTGCCTCGAGCCAAATCTGAGGCACAGAAGTGTCTGCAATTTAATTTGTGTCCTTGGGAAGAGCCCTCTGTATCAGGCACATTCTTTCCTCTCTCTTTTTTGTCAAGGGTTAATTTGCACACAAAATGTGCATACATCTATGTATACTACTTGATGAGTCCTCCCCTCTCGTGTTATTGTGAAATTTTTCAAACATACAACAGAATTGCAAGCATCTTATAGAGACTACCCACCACCTGCATTCTACAATGTGCATTTTACTGCAATTGCCTTTCCCCACATCCATCCTGCTTCCCATCCCTCAATCCATCCTCAGGACATCTGTAAGTTACCTGCCAGCCCCTACAGGCATTTCAGTTTGCTGGCCCTAACAAACATAAGTTCTCTCTGGCACTACTGGGCACTAGTTGGGTTGTGATGGTTTCATTTTATAACCATTTATATATATGTTTTTTAAAAGCTGATACTCAACTAAATGCACAAAAATGTGGTTGAGGCTGTAAGATGCCCCACTACAAAGAAATGAGTCAGCGCAGGGAGATCTGAGCAGAAGGAAGGCTTAGGCCAACTCCTGACAGCACCAAGTGGTTAAATTTTTTTTGTCCATAAAGAACAGGCTCTAGGGTGTGGGGCAGGAGGAGAATATGGAGGGTGGAGGGAATGAAAGATACTGAGATACTTTCTAAAATGCAACTTTCATTTCAAAATTAAGTCTCATATTTCTCAGCCACCTCGCACCAAGGCTGAGTGGGTGTAATGACTGTGGCACAGGCTGGCCACCCTTGCTCTTCCCCATTGACCTCTGCGAGAATCAGGGGCAGCGTGTCGATTTCAGTGTCCTTATGCACGCTCCTGGCGCCTAACTCTTGATCTGGACTCAGTCGCTGGAAGAGATGTGAGAGAACCTATGTCCTGCAGAAGCTGATGAAGCCCCCGTGAGGCGAGGGGACGTTTATGGACTTACGTTGGTGTTGACTTTGTAGGCGTCCTTGGCTGCTTTGATATGAACAGCATCTGGTTTAATGGTGCAGTTGGACTTGTTTCTTTGGTAAACTTCTTTGTATTTCAGCTGCGGGAGGCAACACAGTGGCCAGGTTAACTTTGTATAGCAGTCTACTAAGATACTTAAAAAATAGGAATGAAAACCGTGATTACAGTACACACTGCTCCTTAGGACAGAGTGAATCTGTGAGTAGAAAGGTTGTGGCCATGCAGACATGTGCGTTCCTGTCTCAGATCTTAAAACCAGCTCCCAGGACACACTGAGCGTGCTCACTAGTGTCACGGTGGCACTCATGTCCCTGAGGTTGTGCTGGAAGGGCCAGCTGCACAGCTTTCCCTGTATGTTCTCCCTTTTCCAAATCAGAAAATTCCAAGTTCAGAACATCTTGAAAACTGCTGATGGAAGCGAAGCTCCTCCCACCCAGATGGAATGAGTCTTGCCCTCCTTCTGTACCCCCCACAGTTCCAGCTGTTATCACCTCATATTGTAGTTATTTGCTTAACTGTCTATTCTTCCCATTAAGCTGAACTCCAAGGGCAAAGACTGTGTGTCATTCATCATTGTTCCTAGTGTCAGGGACATTTGTTCCTGGTGTCAGGCACATAGAAACCCAATAAAAGTTTGATGAATGAGTGAACGGATGGATGGATGGATGCAGTCATCACTATCATCACTGCTAGAGCCACATCTGGCCAGTTTGGGCATGTGAGGGCTTGGATGAGAGGGAGAATGTCAGGGAAGGCTTAGTCTCAGGGCCCAACAGGTAGTTTCCCCATCCTGCGCCCAGAAGTTCTAGCTTCACCCAATTCTGCTCCTCGTAAATTTCAGGTCCCTGGAGCCTCACTTGGATTTTCTCACTAATTGTTGCTGAGGGATCCCAGGTGTTAAAGTGGTTAAATCTGAAGTGAAACTGTTCTAAGGATGCCTAGTAGCATTACTAAATTTGCTTGATCACAATTTTCTGCACTCCACCACACACATAAATCAATATCTTTAGGGGAAAGGCCTGGAAATCCATATTTTACATCCATATCTCAGGTTATTGTTATAATCAGAAAATGTGGGAGAATGGACACCAAAATGCTTCATTTTTCTACAGTGAAAGGGGAAGGGCTGCTCTGCATAAAGAATTGACCTGACAGATGTTTATGAATACATGGGTGTCCATGTTTGAAATGCCAATACTTAGTTTAACATGAAAAATATGAAAAATTTTTATATGCATTTCTGCCTTCATACACGTGCACAAATGTATTTAACATTTTTTCACGGCAGCTCAGGGCCAGCATTGTGAACACATATATTCATCTATCAGGGAATTCCTGAGCACCAGCTGAGGTCAAGGCTATGGGTAAGGATGCGTGTACTCCACAGCTGCCTTTAATATTCTCTCGGGTGCAGTACAGCCATGGACTTCCTTAATTTTTTTTTTTAACAAACTATCATGATAGTTTTCAACCACAGAATCTATCTATAAATCTGAAAATTTCTGAATACAATTTCTCCTCAAATTCAGGATATTTGAATTTAATGGCTACCTTGTTCCTCTTAGTCAAAATAAAGTGTATAGACTCTATACTATAGAGTATTCTTAGCATTTATGGCATATTGCATTTTTCAAAATGGTATCTAAAACACCCCCCCCTAACTCCCCCAACTTTCTACAATGTAACCCTGCCATTTGTTCATCCAGAGGTGGCACCTATCTCTTCACCCATTGAATCTGGGTATCCACTGTGCCAATAAAATACAGCAAAAGTGTCTCTTGTCAGTTCTAAGAATAGCCATTAACTGGTCTGGAAGCTTCTATTCCAGCCTCTTGAAACCTACCCACTGTGCTGTGAGATGTCCAAACCACACGGGGGGTGAAGGGGGGTGCTGTCTATGCAACAGCAGAGCACCAGCCCAGAACCACCATCAACGACCAGCCAGGTGAGGGAGCCTTCTTGAGGTGCTGGCCCACCTGAGCCTCAGCTGTCTGCCAACAGCATGTGGGATAGAAGACCCACTCGGCTGTGCCCACTCAGCTCACAGAATCACGAGGGGGAAGGGGGAAATGATTGTTGTTTTAAGTCGCTAAGTTTTAGGGAGATTGTTGCACAGAAATAGATAACTGAACCAGGGTTTGCTAGATCACATTAGAGAGACCAAGATGAGAGGACTGAGAAGCCATTCTGATACTTACATCACTGACTTCATCTTTGACCTTCCGGACATGCAGCAACATGGGCGTGTCGTGGATTGTGGTGTAGCCTCTAGGCTTGGCCTTGTTGTATTCCAATTTGTAAAGTATCTGAAGGAGAGGAAAAAGCATAAAGAGACAATGTTATACATCTCTATTTACAGTGCAGTGTGATGGGACATTATAAGTGCAAAGGGCTTTTGTGAGTGTGTATAAAGGTGAGTAAATTGTATAAATTCAGCAGGTGCTTTCATGCTTTCTGCCAAGGCCCTGGTGCTTCTAAAATGGGGTGTCTCCCCATTTAGTTGGAACAGTTCTATATTGTAAAAGAAGTTCTGAGCATTTAGCACCCTTGCCTCACTCCCCCTGAATGGCAGAAGAGTCTTCTGGACATTGTGACAGTCTAGAATACCCCCTACATTTGCAAATGCCTCCTGAGTTTGAGAATCTGTTCACTGTTTCTTGTACTTACATCACTGATTTGTTTGTTGACTTTTGTAGTACGCAGGTGTTCCGGTGTGTCCACAATTGAGGTAAATTTGTCCTTAGATTTTTCATACTTTTTCCTGTACTTGATCTAAATTGTGCAATAGAAGAACAAGTTAATTCTAAGAAGTGGAAGAGAGGGCTTTAAGGAATCTAATTTTCCTCTTGAGAGAGTCCCACAGCAAATAGTAGGATTATTATACAAGCCACTGATGTGGGGGAGTGGGGTCATGCTTTCTTTTTAAATACTAATTGAAAACATTTAATATAAATCTGTACTTGATAGCAAGCTTGCAATGGAGTGAGCAAATAATAACAATAAATAATTCCCATACATTTTATACATGCAGAAACTGAAGCCCAAACGGGGTAAGAGACTAAACTAAGGGTACATGTAGAGTGAATCTCAGAGCCAGGACTAGACCCTTAATCTCTGGACTCTGACAAGTAATGATTCAGTCACAATACAGGGTGGGGCAAAAAGTAGGTTTATAGTTGTTCATATGGAAAATAATACCATAAGTAGATTTACAGTTGTGAGTATGGAAGATAATACAATAATGAATAAATACTAATATAAGAATAAACTGTGTTTCCCATACTCACAACTGTAACCCTACTTTTGCCCCATCCTGTATGCTGCATCAAATATGTATCATCTCTTAAGATATGTTTTCATATAAAAAATGAAGTAGATGTAAAATAAAAAAAACAAGTATACAGAGTTTAAAGTATTTATCATTTTAGAGAACACATTCACTTTTATAATTTTCAAGTCATAATTTTTTTCATGCACATAAACTGTTTCAAGCAGCACAGACACAGAGAGCACAGAAATATCTCATGCACAACTATTGATGATCATATTAGGACAAAAAAAGTGGCAGGCAAATAGGATATTCCTAGGGAGACCTCATCCCCCTCATTTCATATGCTGATGATGTCACACTGACGTGATAAAACAAGTTCCTAATACAAAAGATTGATTAAAACTTTTTTTGTATGGGGACAATGGCATTTTATTAACATGGTATCTGGTAGTTAAGTAATTGTCACCATTTTTTGCTGCTTCAAATTTACCTTTTAGCATATGATGGAAAGGCGGTGGTGGTGTGCTTCTACTGACCTTGTGCAAAGGTAATGTTATCAGCAACGCTGTTAACAAGTATGCGAGAGGGCAGATGTGCTGGAAATAACCTAGCAAATTCAGCGTCAAACTCAAGAGGGGCCATGACTATGTACAATTGTAAAAGAGCTGTACTGTAATCCTCATCTGTCCTAAATGGTACACTTTTAGTGATCATTGAACAATAGCCAAATTAGATAAAAATATTACATATTCAGACCTTTTAAATGCTGTTGAATCTATTTAATATACCCAGTCTCTCAGGAATCTACTTGGGGAGGGGGCAAATATTGAAAAATATAAGTTAATGTTATACCAATTTGGAAATAAAGTTTGGAAAAGTCTCAGCTAATCTTACTATGACTTCCCTAGGTGTCAGATGATATACAGATGGTGTCATCACAGTGGTGGCCACATCCAGTGTTCATTTACAAGGAATGAACATTTATTCAGCTTTATCATGTGAAACCGTGGGCAGGGGGCAGGGAAAGGAAGTCAAGGAAAGCATAAAGGCGAATGCCCCCAAGACTTCTTCCCATCACATCCGAAATTACCTGGCTCCACATGTATGTGTTGTAGAGGGCAGTCAACATATCTGGACGCAGAATTTCATTACATCCTCGCTTCAGAAGCATCTTGGCACTAGATTTATATTTTCTCTGTTCATGCAAAGAGCAGTGAAGCACAAAAGAGACTTAAGAACATGGCTCTATATCCCCACCATCTCTGAGTGAAGAGATGTAGGCAGACACACTTTATGTGCTCACATATACGTGTGGGTGAAGACAACAAATATATTACAATGCCAAGTAGAGTGACTGCAACACCTGCAGTTGACCATCCATCATCCTTGTGAATGGGGAATGAATGACATAGAAAATGCCTTATAGGAAAAAGGACATCATTGGAGTATAGGAAAATATGGCAGGGAGTTTTGTCTTCTTTCCTTCCATTAATTTGCTTCTTTGTTTTTGCAACTCAATTTGCAATTTACAACTGCAGGCTGAAAACAGGGCTGCCAGGGGAATAAAGGGTGGAAGGACCCAGCTTTCCTTTTCCTCTTCACTGCAGCACATGTGAGCACACAGAGCATGGACTGGCACACTCAAATAGCTCACGGGCTCTTTGGGTGGCTAGACAGATACTGTGAAACAGAACATCCCAATATCATAGGCAGAACCTATGACATCCTTGCAGCAGACAGAACAACATCTCATGAGAAACTTGGAGCACAGTCCTGCCTGGGCTGGCCAACCAGCCCCATCACAGTACCTGACTGATCTGGTCGCCTGCGATCTTAGCCAGCAGATGTCTAGGCTCATCGACTACCAGTTGGTATTTATCTTTCCGCTGCTCATAATCAGCTCTGTATTTTTTCTGCTCAGACATCAGATCAAATTATAGCAAGAGTACAACTTCAAGGCTACACAGAAATGTCCCCAGATAAACACTCCAGAGGACCAGAAATATCTCATTTTGGGAGGTGGGCGCCCAAAGAATCCGGGATAAACACAGGGAAGCAAAGAGAGTGAAGTGAGGGAAGATTGCCTGGAGAGGGCTGGGGCTTGGGATAGATCGGATTTATGACATCAAATTGGAGTACCTTGTGCCTAAACATTTTCCATCTCTACATAGGATGCCATTAGTAATGTTAGGATTTATGGCACTTTACATTGTATTTAAAATAAGGCATGATAATCTACAGGTCTACAATCTAAGACTGTGAGAATCAAAAGGAATATTCATGAAAAATTCTAATAGTCTTCTAATGCTAGTTAATTTATTTAATTATAAAAGAGACCTGGAATTCCTTTGTGAGTGTGAAAAATAGAAATAGACTGTATTCTAGGAATATACTAACAGTAATTCTTCAGAGTTGTTCCACCTGGAAATCTACTGAAAATGAACAAAATCAAATTTTAAAGAAAAAAAAAGTCATATATTGAAATAAACATACCATTGGTTACATTTCCATTTTTAGATACATTTTACTAATTTTCTAACATTGTGCATAAATTCATGTAAGTCTGTGGAATATCCAAAGATAGGAAATTAAATATAAAACCATCCAAAATTTAAGTTAATCAATAGCTTGGTCATTTCAGTCATTTTAAGCTAAATTTAACTTAAATTATTGCAAAGATAGTTCCAGGAAAGACCAGGTAGAAAATAAAAGAATATTCTGGGGACAAATGGCTACTTCTTTGCACCAATATATGAGTAAACAATGGCAATACAATTGAATGCCAAATCACAACAATCCCTTTAGGGGTGGCTTTCCCAATCACTGCCATTTCTGTGCCATGGTAGAGATGCTAAAGTAACCTTGAACTTCTGTGTCTCCCAATTCTACACAGTATCCCTTTTTAGGGAGTTCAGCTGATAGTCAACAAAATCCTTTACCTCCTTGCTGTCAGCACCCAAAGGGCTGTGCTGCCCTGTGCTAGCGGGAACAGAGTGGTAATGGCCGTGGGGCCCTCCCACCATGCGGCACAGTCCCTTCACTTGCTCTGATTCATGCTTTTGGCAGAGGCTATCAGAGGGTGACTTTACAAGACTCTTTCCAGATCTTTATCTTGAATCAACACTTAGAAAGGCTTTTCTGTCATTTTACTTATTGGGTTGTAATCAAATAAGTCTATAGACTTCTGAAGGGAACTGCATAGGGTTAATTGGGTCAGGTTATACATACCTCATTCATCAACTGAGTTGCATACTTGAAATGCCTATTGATTGGACAATCGGCTTCATACTTGAAATCTGACTTTGTCCTTTCAAATATCTCCTTATACTTATACTAGAGAAAACAGAATGTGGTTAATAGATAGCAGGCTGTGATTATCTGAAGAATGAGTCATGCCTTTTATTTTACCATACAATTGTGATAATTTCCTCATAGAGTTAACAAGTAATTACTAAACGCTTACTCTGTCTCCCAAGGCAATGAAGGGGACAGCCACCTGGATTCCTTGAAAACTCACTCCAAAATATATTTTTTTCACTGAATGGATGACAAACAGATCTATTTTCCAAATTAGGTAAAAATCCAAATCAGTTCCTTCTTTGTTTCTATTTATTATAGTGATTAATTTGAAATAGTTTTTGGTAATTAATTAGATAATCATAATATTTTAAGGCAGGGATGGGCTAACATTTAGATCATCACCTATTTTTAAATGACCCCATGAACTAAGAGGCTTTTTAAAAAAATAATTGTAAACAAAGAATGTGTGACAGAATGAATGTGGCCCACAAAGTCTAAAATATTAACTATCTGGCTGGTTTAAGAAAAGTTTGCTGACTCCTATTTTAGAATTCAAAAGAAGCTAATCCAACAGCTTTATTTTGAAAATAGGAAAATGAGGCCATAAAAAACAGTTATTTGCCTCGAGTCACAGAAGTTTGTGGATTTGAATAATCGCATTTTAATCCTGAAGTGGTTCAGTGGTTGAGCATCCATGAATCAGGAGTCCAGGTTCGATTCCTGATCAGGACACATGCTCGGGTTGTGGGCTCGATCCCCAGCGTGGGGTGTGCAGGAGGCAGCCAATCAATGATTCTCTCTCACTATTGATGTTTCTATCCCTCCCCTCTCCCTTCCTCTCTGAAATCAATAAAAATATATTTTTTAAAAATAATCTCACTTTATATTCCACCATGTCAACTCTAATAGGGTGAATTACCCACAGACATATTAATAGGGAGGGAATTCTGGCAGACATATGAGTTGTTCTGAAATGACCATTTATCAAATTCAAATAAATTATATAACTAAATGATGACTATAGTCAATGAGGTCAGTACTAAAAAAATTTGAGATATGCCATTTTAGCAGAGCCCATCAGACAGTGGACAGTTCAGTATGTACTCCAACTACAGGGACTAGAAGCGAAGATCAGGGTGGAAATATGAAAAAGCTATATGCTCAGTGCTAATTCTCTCTGTGAGCACTGAAATACGTTAAACAGATGTGGCCATTCTCCTTGAGGAGTTATACCTTGCTGTAGAGAGTCTTGTTCTGTTCAGCCAGAGTGAAGTCGGGGGTATCATAGGCATAGCAACCAATTCCTTTAAGCCAGGTCAAATCTTCTTTGTATTTTACCTGGGAGAAGAACATCATCAAAGAGTTTTAAGAACCTATCTCCAAATAGCAGTAGGTTAGGATCGATACAAGTGGAACAAATAAAAGTTCTGACCACTGAGACATATAGGATAATAAAGTATCAAAACAATTATTTAAGAGAAGTTTCTAATAATACTTTTTTCCTGCTTATTTCATGGTGTATTATATTATATATGGACATTTATATTTTTAATACTAATTAAAACAATTAAAATGTAACAGGCGTACTTTCCTAGAGATTATATCGTGAACTTGGCAGATGTATTTTCCTATTGAAAGCTGACATTTCTTTCTAAGTGAGCATCGCTACCTGTCTTGATTGCTTCATGAAGTTGTCTCTTCAATTGACCAGAAAGAGGTTATTGCTTAGATGAAGTATATCACTTCCAGCCATGTAATATGATATAATACATTTGGGAGAAAAATTAGGTTATAAATTGGAATATATTTTTTCTCTCCTAAGTTGAAGTTCACTCATTTATCAATGAGTTTTATGATTTAAACATCCATACATAAGAACCAACATTGAGTCACGTGTTTAATCGGTTTTAGTGCAGTGTTTGATTCCCTAAGTCACATGGAGATATGAATTTATACATAAAAATGGAAGACTTGAAGACTCACATCACTGACTGCATCCGCGACTGCCCGGTGGTGGAAATGCTCTGGGCTATCAGGAATGGACCTCCAGATTCCCAGCTGGCTCATGTAGTTCTCCTTGTATTTCACCTGTGGGAAAAACACAAAGACAGGTATAACATCTGACCCAAAATTAATGTAAAAAAAGTCTACTTATTTCCAGAGAGTATTCGGGAAGGGAGGATACTTTTTGTTTGATTGGTTTTTAATCCTCACCCAAGGATATTTTCCCATTGATTTTTAGAGAGTGGAAGAGAAAGAGAAAGACAGAGAAATAGTGATGTGAGAGAAGCACATTGATTGGTTGCCTCCTGCATGAGCCCTGACAAAGGCCTAGACCAGGAAGAAGCCTGCAACCAAGATATGTGCCCTTGACCAGAATTGAACCCAGGACCCTTCTGTCCACAGGCCAATGCTTTATTCACTGAGGCAAACTGGCTAGGGCAAGGGAGGATTTTTTTAAAAAACTGATGGTGGCTTATCAAGCCTCATGCAAGTAGCTATATGGAAGGACGTACTTTACTGATGTCGTCTGTGACTCTGCGATGGTACACAATGTCCAGAGCATCCTTCACAGTGTGGTATTTCCCTTTGGTCTTTTCAAATGTTTCTTTGTAGCGTAGCTGGAAAGAGAAAACACACATGGATTATGAAAAACTACCCAGTTAAATAATTGAAGTCTTTTAAGCTTGAGGTTTCTCTCAGGTTTTCCCATGAATAAATTTAGGAGAGATTTAAAAACTGATTTCACATCCTGGAAGAGAAAAAGGACATGAGGAGGAACCTAATAAAATCTGAATAAATATAGAGTTTAGTGAATAATGTATTAATATTGACTCATTGGTTGTGACAAATATATGATGGTAATGTAAGGTGTTAACAACAGGGGAAACTAGGTCTAGTCTAGTTTAATTATCACAATTCTTATCCACATTCCACATATAAGAAAACAGTCTCAGAAAAAATTAGGTAAGGTATACAGAGTCAATCAGCAGGCAAATGACAGTATCAGGATTTTAACCATGTTTGGCTGACTCCAAGAACATGACTTTATCGGCAAGTAACAATTAGTTGTCAAGCATTCCCTAGGAAATGCTACCAAAGACTCACAAGAAAAGGCCATATTCTTCCTAGAAGAGCAATGAGAAGAGTTATAGGCTTTTTGCGTTACTTGTAGCTACTACTGGTATTGCCTAACTGGTATTGTTTGTGCCTATTTTTTTTTTAAGTTTTTGGATGTGGTGTTTCTTTTTTTCCTGCTCGGCTTGTGGGTCAGGACCTTGAACTATGAATATGAGTATAATCTTTTCTGTTTCTCAGATGCCTCAACCTCCGCTGTCCCTACCACATCAGAAGAAAGAAGGAAGGGAAACATACATCACTGGCGTTCCAGTAAGCCTTCTTGGCTCTGATGAGGACTGGTGTATCTGGAATTGGGGTGTACTTGTCCTTCATCTTTTCATACTGAATCTTGTACTTGTTCTAAGAAATAAAGATAGAAGAGAGAGAAAAAGTTAAGTTCAAGTGTTTTCATCCCTCACAATCTGCAACCATGTCACAGATCCACCCTAGGGACACAGTGTATTGTGCTCATTAGGAGAATGGCCTTACCTCCTGTTCTTGGTGCTGCTGAGCACCATTTATAGACATGAGCTCTCCTATCAGAGGCAGCAGGTGAAGGATTTAGCGAGCATTTTTTCTTTAGCCCAATGCCTCTGTGCCAAATTCCCAGCTTACCTCGCTGACCAGGTCCTTTACGTCTTTGGCATGCTTCAAGGCTGTGGTCTGGTTTCCAGCGTGATGATGGGGTCTCTCTTTGGTGGCAAGTTCAACATATAGATACTAAATAATCAGAATAGGTATCAGATGTTATAGAGATAAAACGTTTTTTAAAATTTAGCATTTAGTCTTCTCTATTCAGCAGGCGTGCACCTGTCGTCCTGTTTTTTTTGTTTTGTTTGTTTGTTATATGTGTTTCTGTTCATTTGTTTTTCTTTATGTCTCACATCTGGAAACACATATTTGCACTCCAGTTGTCTAATAACCTTATTGCTGAGTACAGTTTAATCTAAATCCATATAATAAAGAATGCAGATAGAAGAATAAGAGGATTCTGACAGAGCCTTCAACATATTTTTTTTCCATTTTTGCCTGAATGCATGAATTGTAATTTCATTTGTCTGTGGAAAATACATAGGTCCTACAGAATAAGTCAAGCAATTTATTTTCACTCCCTGGAGTCCACAGACTACTCATCCAATAACAAAAGTTGAATAGAACCAGAAAAGAAGACATGGCATTTACCTGCTCATGTAAAACAAACCATGGTTAGGATGGACCAGACAAATACTGCCTCTTGAAATTAATGGGCATGCAATTGCATCAAGGACAACCAAGTGTGAGAGGCTGCTACTGACCATGAGTGGTCAGACACACATAACCGCCTCCTGTGATGCCAGTGTGGCAGGTTTATGACTCTTTCTTTATTAACTTTAATAACTTTCTTTATTAACTTTACCTGACTCTGAAGCTTCTGCCCTCGCTTGGCTCTTAGAAGATCAGGTGTATCAGGAATTGAAGTGAAGATTGACTTCTGCTTCTTGCCTTTAGCTCTGTACACCAGCTGGACATAAAACAGTCATCACCATCATTTCTGCTCTGTGGACATGTTCTCTGCAGATGCCTTTATTATTTACTTCATGGAAGAAGCAGGGGCCATCCCACTGCAACAATTTCAGTTTCTTCCCAATAGACCAACATTTTATTTACCTCCCTGGGCTTCCTTTACTGTTTTCCCTCTTTTATCAAAATACACTCTGTAGCTTGTCCAAGATTCACGCCTCCTGCTGTGATCCTGGTTTCTTCTTACCTGTCCCTTCTAGGACCCAGTTCCAACAATTATCCCTTCCCTTCCCTGACCTTCAACCCTCCAGTTTTCCCAGCCCTCTCCCTTCATCTGCAAACAGAGTCAAGTCTCTCCTTTCATTTTCCAGCCTCTACCACTGACCTTGTTCCTCTTTTTTACAACCAAGCAGACTATGCGTTTGGTGGTTTTTTTTCCTTCTCAAACAGTTAATAGCAAATAAACAAAGAAAGGTACCACACTTGTCAGATACAAAATGACTTTTTGTCCATGTGCCTGTGCAATTAAAACAGATTTAGGTTCCCGATTGGGACAAAAGAAAAAACATGCAGAAAAAGGAGATTCTTTTTAAACGCATACTCCCTTGCTCCAAACTTGTAACATTTTTTTTAATCCTCTACACAAATTCTGTGATCAGGTCAGAAAAGCGACAAGGGCTCTTCTTGCCTTTTATAAGAAAACCATTAAAGTAAAATCCATAATTTTCTACATAGCACAATGTTCTTTTTCTTTCTTTTAATTTCTCAAGGCAACTGTCAGCTTCCCCTTAATCACTCCAATGAAATCACTCTCAATCTACACTAATAAAAGAGAAAGATGCAAATTGACCGTACCTTCTCAATGCCCACCAGCCAATCAGGAGTGAGTATGAAAATTAACCCAACAAAGATGGTGGGTTAATTTGCATATAAAGGCTCTGAGTGGCTGGGGGCGGGACACTTGCATTGTTGCCATGCAACGATGCAGGTGTGCCGCACCGCCACAGCCGTTCCGGGCCTCTGGGCAGCATGGGAAGGTGGAAAGGCGGCTCTGGCCGGAGCTAAGGCGGTGCCGGCAGCCAGGGGAAGGAAAGCCCATTCTTGCACAAATCTTCGTGCATCAGGCCTCTAGTAAGATTATAAAAAACTTTACAATTGCCAAATCCAAGAATGCTTCTCTGTAGCAACTGAAACCCTGAGCAGTTTCATTCCTGAGCATTCGCCTCTGCCTTCCATTCCACCATTCTCCCTCGGGGAGCAGCTTCCTTCTGTGGTTCTGCCCTCCCCAGGCTGCTATTCACCGAAGTCAAGGGTTGACCCTCAGTGCCAGGAGGACAGATGAAAATGATGGGCACTCAAATACATTGAAGTAGTTTGGAATTTGTTGAGCAGGAACAGAGCAGGGCACCAGTGAAGACTTTTCAAATGACACTACCACAATTAGGGTTCCTGATAGCAGGAATTAAAGAGAAATTTTTGAAATAAATTCATTTGGAAACTACAGCAATAGTGTAAGCTGGAGGGAGTTTCCAATCTATATAATCATGTAAACTCTCAGCAGTCCTGGTCCTAGGTAGAGCAAATATCAATATCCTCATCTTATTAAAAGGGGACAAAAGTAAGCTGAGGCAAAGTGAGATCTGTTGACTTTCTTAGACGTGGTGGCGACTCCGTAATTAAGGCAGAAAGAAGATCTTTGTCTCCTGTAGTTGCCTGAAAAACGCTCACTAAAGGAACACATCCTTACCTCACTCAGATGTGTCTTCAGTTCTTGCACTGTTCTGTATTCTGGAGTGTCAAGTACCACTTTGTATTTGTCTCGCATCTTCCTTGCATTATCAGTGTACAGGTAATTAGACTAACAACCAAAAACAGAACGAAAATAAAAGTTGAGTCATTCAAGGAACTGCATGTCGTGGTCACACATTGTCTTTCAAATGGCTGATATGTGCAAGTCAAGCTGAGCCTCCATGTGCCCTGGAGGCCTTCCCAGGCAGGGACAAAACAATTGTCATCTACCTAAGCTCATTACCTTGTTAGGAGTCATGGTCATGACTTGCTCAAGTGGGTTAATGTCAAATTTCCCCTTAAAAGTAGCTGTAGGCAAAGATTTTCTGCCCAGCTCCTTGAAGCCGTGTAGGGGTAGCCACGTGTTGTGAAGATGGGCGGGCACTCACCCAGAGCTTCCTCAGATGCCGGGAACGGACCATGTCAGGAGTGTCCATCAGGAAGCAGCCCATTCCCTTCAGGATCTGCAAGTCCTCTTTGTATTTAATCTGTGTGGCAAAAATAGAAATATAGCTGGTCGGGAGCAAATAGAAATCAAGAATAAATAAGACAGAGTAGTGAAGCTTTTTTTTTTACTGATATATCTTTCATTTTGATTCAACACATCCACCTTGTACTCTTAGTTTGTTTGCACGCAAGTAAATCACAGATTTTGAAATTTAAATCTCTAACCCTGATCTGAGAACACAGCTATTATTTTATGACTGCATTGATGGGAGAGGGGCTTAGATGGAATAAAGTGGTCTTTTAGGAGAAGGAAACATTCACGGAAGAAAAAGAAACAAATGGCAGCAGGAAGTTGCTTAAGGGGGTGGGAGCAGGGATGAGCAGGAAAAGATACTAATCATGAGCTGAAACAGAGGCCACCTAGAGAGTGAAGACTTGGTAATAATTCAGGGTTGCATGAAGAATGGCAGCCAGCAATTCTTGCATTTCCCAAGTGGTCCTCTTGCTACTGTTTCCAAAGCTGGTAAAATGTGGGGTCCTGCTTCCACACTATTTCACCTCCAAGCTGTACATTCAGTTGAGAGGTACTTAGAGGAAAAGACCGCTGGTCGGCTTCACTACTGAAGGAAGCCATCCTCTTTGTAACAGTCTCCCAGAAAGACCCTATGAGATGCTTACGTCACTGGTGATGTCTCCCACGTAACGGCAATGGAGCACTTGGGGTGTGTATGGCAGTGAGATCATGTGACCCTGCATCTTGAAGAAGTCTGATTTGTAGATCAGCTAAAGAAAAAAGTGTCCAGAAAAACACATATTAGTGACTGAATGGCTGAAAGTCACCCCTGGGTTCCCTGGCCTGTCTTCTCTCCTAAAATAATACACACCTCACTGACAGCCTCTTGTGTCTTCTTGACTTGGCGGAGTTCAGGTGTGTCAGGGGTTGTGTGGATCTTATCTTTGAGTTTGTGGTACAGTTGTCGATACAGCCTCTACATTGGAAGAAACACCATTTCAGGTGGTCAATGTGGGATACTTACTGATCAATAAGCAAATATCAATATTTTCTCCACAGAATTCACATTCACAGTACCTCACTGGTAACATTGTTGACCCTCCGGACATTGACAAATGGAACATCATTGGGGCCAAGTGTGTACCCATTTGCCTTGAGGTGTTCATAAACTTCCTTGTACTTGAACTGCAAAAGCAAAGTCAGAATGAGATTACTGATGGGTAAACGAAGAGCAGGGTTACATTTCTCAAATCGAAAAGAGCTGTCACTTGTATTTGAAAATTAGTCTCTAAGCATTAAGTATAAGGAAAAGTCATTGACAAAATTTCAATAATAATCAGAGTCTAGAAAATTATTTTGTTGGCTAGTAAAGCCAGATCCAGAAAGGAATAAAATTCAAGGTTGCTTAGATGAAATCTGTTTGTATGCAGTTATGCAAAATGAAAAAATCCTATATTTTTTGCCACAATATGGCTAGTAAATTAGGAAATGCAAAGAAAAAATAAGAGACTAAAGATTGATGGATGGTTTTACAGATTGATATTGGATTCTCACTGGCCAGCAGATTTGATACACAGAACTCTGAATGGCAACCTGGAAGGGAGAGCTTATTCTCCAGCTGATGGCTTATTTATGGGTCTGGTTTGAAGGCCAGTCACTGGGATAGATTCAACTTACCTAGGCCTTGTCCTTTGGGTAAATGGTATGAAGTCCCAACCTGGCACTTTTGAAAAGTGGAGAAGGTGGGTGCCTGAGCTAACTCCAGGGCAAGGTACAGGTAGTGAGAAGCTATCTACCCCTCTGAGCTTTCTATGAAATGGTACAAAGGGTAAATAGTGAGGCAAGTACCAGCGCCAGCAGCCCGACAAAAAGTTCTTTCTATTCACAGAAATATACAGGGATGTTATATCTTTTTCTTAAATATATTTTTATTGATTTCAGAGAGGAAGGGAGAGGGAGAAAGAGATAGAAACATCAATGATGAGAGAGAATTATTGATCTGCTGCCTCTTGCATGCCCCCTACAGGGAATTGAGCCCACAACCGGGGCATGTGCCCTTGACTGGAATTGAATCTAGGACCCTTCAGTCCGCAGGCTGACGCCCTATCTACTGAGCCAAACTGGCTAGGGCTGTTATATCTTTTTCAATGACACACTGCAGAAGGAAGACAATACCACTGCCACACATCAGTAGTGACGGTATGATTTAAATTTCCAGTACATGGCTTGGGATTGTCGAGGATGCTCTGTGCTAAGGCTAGCAGGAGTAGAAGCATCCTGGCAGCCATGAGCCCAGAGCCAAGGTAACTGAATCGCACAGATGTAATCCCACAGGAGTCCTATGCTAACGTACTGGGCTGTGCAGACACTGCTGACCTAAAGGAGCCAGCCAGTTCACAGCACCGCAGGGAAATGTGCTGTCTCCCCTGCTCTGCTCCTATCATTGTATCATGTTGAACCTTCAGGGTGGGACTGGGGGGATGAGAACAGGCTATTCATGAATATTAGTGCCCCCTCTCACTTCAGACCCCATCTCAATGAGGAGGAGAGCACTCACATAACTGCTCATGTACTGGGTGTCCTTGGAGTGTTTGAAGTGCGGAGTGTCGACCGGAAGCCTGTATCCGGTAGGCAGGGAGCGCTTGCCCGCATCTCGGTACAGATTCTGCCGAATGAGGAAGAACGGGTTAAATGACATCTACATTTAATAACTGATCTCAGTTAAACAAGTCACCTCCTGCTCATGTTAGGTTTTCAATTAGATACTTAAAGTACTATGCTTACTGAATTAATTTCAGAAAGAAATTAAATAAGCTCTAAGAGGCAATTAATCAAATTACTCTTATTGTTTTTTTAAAAAGAGAGCAATGAATGCAGAGACTTATAGAAATTAATTCTTCTGTGCTTCTTAACATATGCCCAGTTGACTGCCTGGTAACTAGCAAGAATTAGGGTTAAATAGAGAAAATAGTCTACCAAGTGCCACCTCTGTTCTTCACCACACTCTCAGGTGATATTCAAGTTGCCACCAATCTTGAAGACAGTCATAGTTATAAAGCACATCTTTGGAATCCTATCTCTCACTCCCCCACTCCGCCGCCGCCCGCCCCGCCGTTAAACACAGCATTAATGTCAGACTATGAAGCGAGCAGGATGCTCATATTCCTGGCAGAAGGTGGAAGGAATTTCTGTGACCTTAAATAGTCTGTCTCTCAGAGGAACTATAGGAATAAGAACAGTATTTAAAATATTAAAAACCAAATTATTCCTAACAGTCAACATAGGAGGGTAGCAATGAAGGCTGAGACCAAAGGTGCACCATCAGGTAACACAGAATAGAGATCTTACATGTGGAGTGGAGTCCACATTCTTTCCTTGTCTGAGTTTCAACAGCAATTTCTAGCTTTATCTCTTATTGTTAATAATCTTTTGTGATCATATGCCTTGTCTTTGTCATCTTGGTTTTAAGCTTTTTGAGAGCAGAAATAGTAGATTGGCCCTCTTCTTTGTAACCTGTAAACATTGCTGCAAAAATGCCCATTGCATGCTTAGAAAGAGCTGGCCAGCCAAGAAGGAAGACAGGCTATGCGCTGTTTTTTGTTTTTTCATAACTCATGTGAGTGGAACAGCATGTACAATATGGAACAGCATTTACAATGTACAAGGTCAGGCTGAGAAGATGCCCACGCTGAGGTGCTTCAACAGAGGCCAATGACCCGGCCTTTGTAAGTGGCATCCAGGACACCTGCCAGGCACTTTGTAGAGTTTTCACAGCTCACCTCACTCTGGAGCTTGTATGCGTGAAGAGCCCGGTCCAGATCCACGGTTTTTGTAGTTGGAGCCACTTTGCCTCTGACACTGTGCACGTAGTCGTAGTGGTAGACAGCCTGGTGCAGAGAGAAGCAGAGTGCGCTGATTCAGACTCTGGCAGCATTGTTAGAAAGAAGCAATGTAAAAGGAAACCCAAGTTTCTTTCTCTCTTTCTCTTTTTATTTTTTTAAAGGAAGGGTAGCTTGCATCCCTTTGCCTGAAGAATTCTATCTGATATGTGACTGTGCCTTGTTCAATAAGATCAGAGCCAGGGTGTGGCCCCAGACTGAGAAATAAGTGGAAGAGTTGGCTCAGTCATTGAAGAGGAAGAGTGGCCATTTTAGCACTACAAGTTCAAAAATAATAGGTCTCAATGTTCTAAGTCATTGGTGGGATAGTTTTATTTATTAACCTGTGGGGTTAATTAAAAAAAAAAAAAGCAACTTTGTGTTTGTTGTTCCTGCTCTATAGCAGGCACCGTAGTGGGTGCTTTTCATCCATTGTCTCATTGTACGGATAAGGATGCTGAGACCTGGAGGACTAAGTGCTTTTCCTAAGCCTCATTGATTAGTAGAGGCTGGACTCCTTCCACACCTCTAACGTCAGAGCCTTCTTCCTTCTCATTCTACTTAATTAGCTTGCTCTAATTTATTAGAAGATCTAGACCTGCTCTTGATACAAGGATACAAAAAGCAATTTTGGAAGCTTTAAAACAAGCATTGTATAGCCTTAGATCACTTACAACCCCACCCCAGGGAGTTACCTGAACCCATTAGGTTTTAGGAAACAAGAGCAGAATCTTTTTTTATTTTTCAACTACAGTTCACGTTCAATATTATTCTTTATTAGTTTCCGGTGAAGAGCAGAATCTTAAGTACTTCCTTCCCCAGTGAGAAAAAGCCAGGCACTGCCCAGGCGTGGTGTTTACCACGTCTGCTTGAATGGCAGCCCCTGTCTTTATCACTGGCCACAATAACAGCCCCGATGGGCACTTACGTCACTTATTTGTTTCCCGCTTTGGACAGCCTGGACATAGACTGGAGTATCCATGACCAACTTGTAGTCATTCCTTGTTTTCTTCACATGAGCTTGGTACTTGATCTGCCGAGAGGAAGAAAATAAGCCTGTGTTAGACCATTCATTATATCGGAAATTGCTGGTTTTCACAGCAGTTTTGGTTGTTTTTTAACTCCTGGCATTTATATTCACCAGCATTTATTCACTAGACCAGGCTGTGTTTAAAGTTTATGACAGTCAGCATAATCAATGCTTATGGTCATATGGGACTTCTAGGTGTTTTGACAATTGCTCTTCTAGGAATATTTGTTTTCTTACAAAAATCTTGAATACAGTATTGATCTTCCTAGCAAATCCTCTCTTTGCCAATAGATCCCGTCTATAGCATCACAAACTCCTAACAAATTATATTTTCCTAAAATGACAATTATGTGCTCATTAATATATCCAAAATAGCCCAAAAGATAGAGAGAAGAGCCACGTGCACCTTCTCCTCCAGAGAACAATGGGATAGCTCAACTGCTTGAACAGGAATGCCATATGCACTCCTGAGAAATGGTTGCTTTCTATGGCTTAGCATCTTTCTCTAGCTCAGCCATCCTTACCATCACTTAAGACACAGCTGGTCTGTGACAATGTTCCTAGTTTACATACTCTCACCTTGACACTAGACTATGAAAAGAAGAAAACACATAAAAAAAAACAAAACAACAACAAGAAAATCAAGACAAACTCACATCATTGCGCAGATCATAAGCATGCTTGGCGTGGAGAATTTCAGGAGTGTCCCAGACATAGCAACCAATGCCTTTCAACCAGTTGAGGTCATCCTTGTATACAATCTACAGAATTGAAACAGATGAAGGGGATTGGCAAAATAAAATTTGACCATAATTTTAACTCCAAAGACAAGGGGAACCCTCTGGACCGAGGTTGGTTTTGTAGACTGAGAAGCAAAAGGCATGATGCAGTGAGGCCGAGGGGGCCACGGAAACATTGGCACACAGAACCCTGCTTCCAGGGATACCTCTGAGTTCCAGTGGGACCCATGGGTATACAGGAAAGCAGTGTTAGGGGGAGGCTGGGTGTACAGCAAAGCAATACTGGGAGGAGGCTGAGGTAGAGAAGTAGGTGAGTATGCTTCTCTTTAGGCTGGGCATGAGGGGCCAGGAGGGTGGGCCTTCATGAGCAATGGGCTTACATCGCTGATCTGATCTGTGACTTTCCTGACATGACTGTTGACTTGCAAGTCGGGGTGGCAAATCCACTCATGGAGGTGTAGGCGGTAATCAATTTCACTGACTTTCTTCTGAGAATCCTTAGCAGTAACCATCTCTACCATGTCGGGCACAATGTTGATTTTCATCTTGTTCTTTTCATAAACGGACTTGTACAGGCGCTGTGAAGTTAAAACAACATGCCACTTACACAGGAAATTGTGCTCAGAATCATGGCAATGTATGATCTTCCAATATGCCTTCTTATACACTTCTTACACATCTGAGAAGTCACGGTGACCAGCTTATAGCAATCAGTTGGGGGAAGGGCAAGGACTGGAATTTTCTGACACTTTCTACAGATTTGTGTGGGCTGGAGATGCAGCTTGGGCTGAAATAGCCCCTAGCTCTTTCATATATACACAATCAGAGCCATATGAACTGTTTAATAGAAACGGTTCTGATTTACAATAGACGACTCTATTACTTGGCTTCAGTTCGAAGTAAGGCCTTTGAGATTACTTACATCAATGTTATATTTGCCAACTCTGAGGCATCGCGCTGTATTTGGGTCATCTTCAACACTTCTTGGTAAGGTATAAAGAGCTTTGAACTTTTCATATTCTTCCCGGTATTTGATCTATAGAGATAAAGCACAAAGAAAGAAACATAGTTTGGGAGAGTAATGGATCCATATTGTCATAAGAGCATGAGACTGAATAGGAAGATCTCATCTCTGAGATCCAGCCAACATGGGGTTACCACTTCTGCAAGACCCTTTCCTCATCTGTGCATGGTCATACCTGCCCAGGTTTCCTGAGGCTTAATTCAGACTAGATCTGAAAGTACTTTCTAAACTGTAGAGAGCTATACAATTGTAGTTACTATTTGTAATACTTCTATGCCAATACTAGTACTGCTGCTACAACGAACTCTTTTAAAAGAGTATGTAATTTTAAAATAACCTCTTGTCCTGGCCCGTGTGGCTCAGCTGGTTGAGCATCATCCCATGCACCAAAAGGCCGCCAGTTTGATTCCCAGTCAGGGCACATGCCTGGGTTGTGGGCTCAGTGCCCAGTAGGGGGAGTGCAGGAGGCAGGTGATGGATGTTTCTTCTCTCTCATTGATGTTTTTCTCTCTCCCTCTCCCTTCCTCCCTCTTTCTTAAATCAATAAAAACATATAAAATAAGCTCTTTTGTAATAGTGGCTTTGTTTTTCTTAATCATAAGTGAGAGGAAAGATGTGTTCAGGAATTTCTTTGTTTTTAATAATTGACAAACCTGATGCTTAAGAGACACAATCTTTGACTTTCACTTTGTACAAGGGTTTCCAAATATACAGTGCAATCAACTTCTACAGAAAATCCAACTTTTAGTTTGTAAGTTTTATTGCCTATTAATTAATGCTGCATGATTTCCTGAACTAGGAAGCAAGGCCTTACAGAAACTAAGATATCTCCTAGCACACGATCAAACAGCAATTCTCTCACAGCTCTGAACCCCACGTCTCAGTGCAACAACAGGAGACAGGAGTATTGGTGTTAGAATTCTCGCAAATCTCTTCCTTGACTAGAAACCAATCAAAATTCCCATCAGAATTTTTTAGAACATTAGTTCACATGTCCCCGCAGCTAACCCATTCCTCAATTATAAAGAAGGTAGTATTCAAAGGCACCTTTAAGAAAAAAACAAAATCCTGCTGTTGGAATCCTTCTTTTAATGGGTTAATTTCTCAGTGTCCCACCTTATTCCAAGAACAAGTTGCCAAGACTCCTGCCTCTGTAACTTTTTCCATGACAAAAATAAATGAATGAATGAATGAATAAGCCTCTGCTAAGTTTTCTAAACTACTATCTACAAAGCTTCCCTTCCAAAATGAAAAGTTTGCTCCTTTGGGCTAGTCTGTTTGCTGTCTCCCAAATAATTGGGGCTTGGAAAAATCATTTGTATTAGTTTTTTTCCAGGTAAGAATGAAATTAATTTCATTATTACATAACAAAGGCTTTTTTTAAAAAAATTATGCATCTCTGGGTCCATTAGAGGGTAGTGAATCAACTTACTAGGTCACTAGCATTTTAAATGAATAGAATAGAATTGAAATGATCAGAGTGCATTGTCTTTAGTGTAGCAGTAAACATTTATGCCAGAAGAAACTCACATAAACTTTAGGTGTGTGTGGGTGCGTGTGTGTTTGTGTGTGTGTATGTGTGTGTGTGTGTGAGAGAGAGAAAATGTGTGTTGACTTGAAATATAAAATTTCTCACTGTGGTTCTTGATAAAAAAGAAGTTTTGAAAAATACTGGTCTAAAATGTTACATAAAATGTTCACAATTAAGGGGAAAAAGTTTCTAAAGAGGTAAAGTTCCTGAAAGAGAACTGGGTTTATTAGAACTGCAATGAAGGTTAAAGGAAATTTTATAATAAAAGGTTTTACTTAAGAACATTTTAGGCATAAAGGGTTAAAGGTCACAAGACTTTATACTATATTTAAACAGCCCATGTGATTTAGAATTTTTTTTTTTACAATCATGTCTATACCTAAGAAAAGTTGTGCTTTAAAAAAGTAGAATTTCAAAAGATTTAAATTTTTTTGTATTTCATGGTTATGAAGATATTTATTTACTTTTTAAATCATTTATTCTAGAATGGTGTAATGACCAGTTAGTTATAACATTCACTGGTTTATTTTAGTACTACAATTTACATAATTCTATTGGAAGAAAGCCTATTCTGTATGGCATATTATGTCTTCTGTCCATCCCCATTTCTGGCTGAAACAGTATATCCACCTATGTCATTTGCGGGCAACCAGCCTAAAAGGCCACAGTTGTTCCTTAATACAGGTGTTTGTGATTCTCTCTAGACTTCAGGGCCCTTGAAAAGAAGAAATACTAGTAAGTGCCCAGTGTCTGTGATGGCTGAGCGCCTGGAATTATTTGCTGGTGGCACACTCCTATGGAAGTGCTGGGAATACTTCTGGGCAACATGTGTTTCAGCAAAAAAGATCCGAGGAGTGGTGAGCTGGGGCAGGCAGGGAGTGGGTGGCAAGGCTATCACACTTGTACTGACTTACATTGCTGGCCAGGTCCTTCTGGTTCTTGGCGTGTGTCAGGGACATGGTGCTGGAAGGCAGGATGTAGCTGGTGGCTTTCACCTTTTCCCAGGCCTCCTTGTACAGGTTCTGTGGGGGTTAAAAACCTTCTTGTGAATATGGAAAAACACATTCTGGTTAGCTTCTGAGTAGCAGATTTCCCCGTTTCTGTCCTTCTCAGACACGCCCTAACAACCTCCAGATCTTCTCACTCTGGAGGATCCAAGTGCCCCTAAGTGAGTAACTGGTTTAATGCCATGATAGTAATTTCGTAGCCCATTATTTTGTTCTCTACCATAGTACCTATCACAGTTTGATAGTTACCATAGCTTTTGATGCCATATTCGTTCCTCATAGGTCTAAGAATTTCTGGAGGGTGAAAACCACTAACATTAAAAAACACACACACACACACACACACACACACACACACACACACACACTTGTTTACCCTCCCCTACTTTTATGTAGCTAGTGGGACCTCAAAATACATTTGTTTCCACTCCTACATATTTATTTATCCAGGAGAAATGAAAACTATGTACACACAAAAACCTATATGCAAATGTATATAGCAGCTTTATTCATAATTTTCAAAATCTGGAAACAACTCCAATTCCTTTAACTGTGAATGGATAAACAAACTGTGGGACACCCATGCAATGGAATAGCATTCTGCAATAAAAAATAAACTACTGATTTATGCAGCAATGTGCATACTACATAAAGTCATTTTGCCAAGAGAAGGAAGCCAGGCCAAATGGGTACATACTATATAATTCTATTCACATGACTTTCTGGAAAAGTTAAACTTTAGGAATAGCAAACATCTCTGTGGATGCCAGGTGAGAAGAGGGGGGCAAAAAAAGAGAAAT
The DNA here is from genome assembly GCF_963455305.1 of Plecotus auritus. Classification (NCBI taxonomy): domain Eukaryota; kingdom Metazoa; phylum Chordata; class Mammalia; order Chiroptera; family Vespertilionidae; genus Plecotus; species Plecotus auritus. Next base: position 65,721,140 of record NC_137776.1, on the reverse strand, counting down.
TTGGAAGGGATACAGAATATTTATGTATCTGGACTATGGTGGTAAATACATGACTTTGTGTTTATCAAAAGCCACAGTACTATATACCTCAAATAGTAAAATTTACAAAGAATAAAGGAGGGGAACTAAAATGGAGTACAAATTACAACAAATAAATTTAATCTGTATCTATAAAAGTCTAAGTGATCGTCCAACCATTCGACCAGTAGCTATTACACACAATGACCACCAGGGGGCAGATGCTCTGACCGGTAGCTATGATGCGCACTGACCACCAGAGGGCAGACGCTCAACGCAGGAGCTGCCAAGCTGCAGTGACTTGGCAGCTGCGGTTCTTGGGTGACACACCCGGAACCATAGAGGAGGGAGCCTGATTCTGGGGTGCATCACCTGAGAACCACCCTCTCCCAATCCGGGACCCCTCCGGGGACGTCAGAGAGCTGGTTTTGGCCCAATCCTTGCAGGCCAGGCTAAGGGACCTCACCAGTGCACGAATCCGAGCACCAGGCCTCCAGTTGTATTATAAATGGGTAACAAGACTACAGTGGTGGAAGTGGGAAAGAAAACAACTAATTTAGGTTATTTTGGAAAATGATATTTTGACAAAGAAAAAATTGAGAAATGATCAGATTGTAGGAGACTAAGGAGGCATGAAAACTAAATACAAAGTGGGATCCTGGATTCCATCTTAAAAAGAAAAGGTACATTAATGAAAAAACTAGTGAAATCTAGATAAAGCCTGTAACATTCTAACAACGATAATTTCTTAGTTTTGATCATTATACTACAGAGAAAAAAACTATGAGGGAATTCTATGTACTATTCTTGAAATTTTTTTGTAACTCTCGAATTATTTCTAAATGAAGCTTTTAAAAAAGTGTGTTGAATTAATCAATTCAAAAGGGTTTAAAAAAGTTTTTTTGTTTTTTTTTTTGGTTGGTCCGTAAACCACTGGTCACTAGAGAAGCCAGAGGACATGTTCAGCGTCAACAAAGAATAGCTCCAACAGTACCTGCCTGCCACATGGAGGAAGTTGCTGAATTTGTGTCAACTGTGTGCAATCATGCTATATTCAAATTGGGGCTCATCAGATTGCAACTAGGAGGATTTATGAGCTAAAGTAGGATTTTGAAGGTCCAATAAAAAAACAAAAACTGGACAAACCTTTGGGAATAAAGTGCCTATCCCTTTTATTTTCTTATTGTCTCCCAAGCGGGGGCGGGGGGGAGGGAGAGGTAACTCAAATGAGAGAGGAAGGAAAACTCAACTCACGCTGCTATAAAGATTCTTCAGATTCTTGGTTCTGTCATAATCAACTGTTTCCAGTACTGTCGTATACTTGTCCTTAGTCTGATGATAATTTTCTTTATATCTCACCTACAGATAAAGAAAGATGGGTTATTCTTTTCTGCTGTTGAAAAGATGTAAAGACAAATGAAGGCTCGTTCTGGAAGAGAAGACAAGCAAGACGCACCTCACTGGCATTGATGCCGCTTTGAACAGCAGTCACGTAAACTGGTGTGTCTGTGACCATGCTATAGTTTTGTAGATTGTCTTTACTTGCTGCCGTGTATTGTATCTGTGAAGAAAAACCAAAGTCTCTATGAGGGTAAAATACGGGTCTGCAGTCAGATGTAGCAGTTTGTGCCAACTTAGACGTGCCCTTATTCTTAGGCTGGGTTTCTGTATCATTCCTAACAAAGAGGCCACCCTTGTGTGGTCCTGCAGATTTTGGATGGCTGTCAAAACTAATAGCTTCTCCTGACCAAGAGTGAGGTCTGGATCTTTTCTGGGCCCCCTTCCTCATTTTGTTGTCTTTCCCATGCCTATACACCACCCTGACGGTAGCCCCTCAATTTCGACACTGCGTTAGTCTGCTCTATCCAAGCTGAACCATATGCTGGGAGATTTTTCAAGTATGTATGTTTTCACTACGGAACTTACCTACCTACGGTCAAAGCATGCATTTGCATTCTACTATCTACACGTTAACCTGATCAACTAAAGTCCTGATGCTTAAGGTAGTTTACTAGGAAACACCTCCCAGGCAATGTTCTGTTAGAAACGTCTGATGCCTTAAACTACTGAGAAACTCACACTGAGAGGGTCCAGCACCAGAGCAGGCCACCAGGAGAGGTTTGACTGGGCAGTGGACCTTCGGCTCCCTTTCATCATGCACTGTTAGAACAGCTTTCTCTGCCTGGGCACCGGGACAACCTGGCTAAACCCCACTGAGAGCACCATGGGTTCCATTGGTCCACAGCCAATGAGTCCTTCTAGGAAGATTGGCTTACCTGACTCTGAAGGTCATACGACTTCTTGGCTTGGAGGATCTGGGGTGTATCCCAGACATAACATCCAATACCTTTCAGCCAATTCAAGTCATCTTTATACACATTCTGCAAGAAAGAAGAAATGGTGAAAGATATAGGTACTCAGTGAATTTGCAATGGGATGCTTTGATAATTTCTGATCAGCTCTTGGCTGTGCTTGGTGGTCATAGGGTGGACTTCTCAACAGCTGGGAGGTCTTTAACGCCCTGGCCTAACAAAGCTTAGGAGGAGAACAATAGCTAAGTTTTAGTCTAGTGTTAAACAGACTAAATATTGAACATGGATATCCATGGTTCAGAAGGAATTCTTACACCAAAAGGTGGCTATTCATGCCACTTTGTGTTGAAAAGCAGCAGGGTTTATGAATACAGGGACAATTAAATAATTAAGGTGGGGGGACAGGGGACAGGGCAGGCTGGGTGAATCCTGTAATTAAGTTAAGCTGCAGGAAAGACATACATCACTCAGGATCTCCTGTGCGTTCCGGGCCAGTAGAACACTGGGTTCTTCTGGGAGAGACGTCCACTGGTGGAAGTAGTGTCGGTACTCGAGGTCGCTGAGGATGTACTGGCACTTTTTGGCCAGCACATGGTTCATCATATCATTGGGGATGTGAATATTTGCTTTGGTGTCCTCATAATGTTTTCTGTAGTTCAACTGAAGAAGAATATTTTTTAAAGACAAAAATAAGAAAGGAAAATGTAAATTATCCAGATCAATCTCTTAGAGTTTTATTTCCAATATAGATCAGTAACTTTAGAATAGACTAAGGTTAAACAAACATACTATAATATATTCTTTTGTAAAAATTTCCCATGATTTTATAACACAGGATAGTGACCTTATCGTCAAATACAGAGCCCTCACTGTGTTTTTGGTAATGAAGGAGGGAGGGAATGGAGGGTGGAACACTCAAAATCGGCAAAGACACACATGCTAAATGGCAGGGGTGGGGAAGTCTCAGGATTGACTCATTCCTCCCCACCCCATCCCCAGCTAATCTCGAACAAAAAGGCAGGTCAGAAGTAGAGTCACAGTGAACTTTGCTTACCGCACTCCTCATCTTTTGGAAATCCAGGCAGTGAACCACATTGGGGAACTCACTGATTTCTTTTCCAGCCAGGTAGTGACCCTTCTGCTTCTCAAATGTCTCTTTGTATTTAAGCTGTAAAATGGGTACAACATTGAGAACCACTGGGATTTTCTAACCAACCCTCGTTCCCCAATGAAGACTCTCAAGTCTCTGAGAGAAAAAAGTCCTACTGACCTCACTGTTCACATAGTCAGCATGCTTGGCTCCAACAATGGGGATGTAGCGTTCATCCAAGGTATAGCCGTAGGCCTTGGTTCCCTCCCACGCCCCCTTATACAGTATCTAGAACAAACAAAAAAATTTGTGTCGACAAAAGTTTACTTTTAGATACCACCAAAAAGAAAGTGGTAAAATCAAGGTAAAAGATTTATGTTTAAAGGCAAGACTTAGATCTCTGTTTAAGCCATTAGTGTACCTACCTAGGAACAAGGTAGAGTCTTTTGGCTTGTTGCAAATGAAATCTACAAACTCTGAGGCATTTTATAACAGAGGTTAACTATATTTACAGATCTAATAAAAGCAAAAACCAATTTGCTCCTAGTGAGAAGATCACCAAAAATTGCTTTCCACTGAGATTAAACACACAGGCATACTATGTGCACACATACATTGTCCTTTAAATGAGCCAAATTAAAATTGGAGGGCAAGTCCTCCATTCCTTGGCTGGAGATGTCTGTACATGACTGCTGAAGATGGTGGGTGCTCAGTCCTATGTGCACCCAGAGCTGGTACAGCACTTGTTACACTATTTGTGGGTCTGTTCCTCTCACTTGTATGAACTCTTGAAGGGCTTGTCTCATTTGAGCTTTAGCTCCTCAGTGCCTCCTCCAGAACCTGGCACATCATAAGTAGCTCAAAATATACCAGATGAATAAATGCTACATGCTTTGAACAATATGTTACTTTTAATAAATAAAATTAATGTAATAGATTTCCTTTATAAATACATTTGTTCACAAAATCATCCAAGAATGTGAATAGTGACAAGAGCATAAAGTTAGGAACTGAGTTGTGTATTACATAAAATAGAACTTACGGTACTGTAGAGTTTTCCCATGTCTTTGGAGTGGGTGATATATGGTGTCTCTGGAGAAAATGTATACTTGCCCTTTATTAATTTATTAAATGTTTCTTTATATTTTATCTAAGGAAAGCAAACAAAATAAAACCTCTGGTTACTATAAATGTATATTTAAGGTTTCATAAGATCTACCTAGTTAGATAATAATCAGTCTACATTTAGAGATTAAAATGGACTGGAGATTAAAATTTCAGTCCATTTCAGCTAATACAATAGAATAACTTGGACAAAAATGTGGATATTATCTAAAAGCCTGTACAATTATACATTTACTGGTGGCTTTTAAGACATTCTCTCTCAAAGATTACCTTCTAAACCCTCCTCCCTCAATGTTCTTACAAACCAATCTGTTCAACGACAAACAACTGGCGTTCCAGTCTATGTACCTCATTATACACAAAGCAAACTTACATCACTTTGATTAACTGAGTTAATCTTGGCCAAAACAATCTCGGGAGGATCTTCCACACTTGTAAAATTAGGATAGTTGTCGAGAGCAGCTTTCTTATATTTCACCTGCAAAGACAGAGATGATGAAGATGGGTCTCCCCCTATAGAGTACCCATTCCCACAGGGCAGGTAAGGAGGACAGGCAATTAGGTAAGAATAACAGGCTCTGTGTACCTGATTCACCATTTCTTGGTTTTTAGTAACCCTCACATGGTCCACAGAATCCAGGGGGATCCAGCCAATGCCTCGGAGCCATTCCAGGTCGGCTTTGTAGACATTCTGAGAACAGGAAGAGAGATATAATGCAGGGGAAATGACCGGACACAGGGTTACAGACAGCAGATTAAAAACAAAGTTTTTTCAGCATTTAAAGGATTTGAATCTTTTGTAGCTGTTGTCTTTTCCACTCAATCATGATTTTATCTGTACACCTGAGCAATAAGTCTTGAACCTCTTACTATGAATGAGGAACCTCCTTCTAGTCAAGCCTGCCTCTACACTTCCCCACCTACTTCCTGGATTCTCCCAGTGCACTCACATGGAATGATGAGGAGTTACTAATATGATTCAAGCTCCACAATGGTCTTTCTGCTGAGGTTCAAGTTCAGCACCTGTGCCACAGGCAGTCTTTTACTCCCTGTTTCTGTATTGGTAGTGATGAGACCTATGCAGGGTTAGCTCCTTTGTGTGCCTGAGCATCATGTCAGTGCATCGTGTTTATGTTCCTACAGACAGCTGGTGTTGGGTAGAGATCTTGATTCAGGGCTCAGTGCAAGGTGGCCTAAGCCATATTATCTACCCTAGCTTTACCACAGTCTGAATGAGAAATTCTGGGCCCTCATGTGGCTCATCAGTATTTTGCATCCATTTTGCTTTGATTCCTTGCAAGCAACTGCTTCATTAATGCCTCGAAGAATGAGATGCTTGGCAAAGCAAGAATGGGGCATTCCCAGGGGCGTGGCTATTCTATCACGCACTGTGGTCAGAATCCCAACTCAATTCCCACCCAAGCTAGTTATTATTTTAAATCCATTGATAATTTTTTATGCAAATGTGAGTGAGGAGTTGCTAATGCAATGGTACAAAAGCAGCAGATTAAACAAAAAAATTAGGTTGAAGTTTACTCAGAATGCAGCCAGTGGGTAGTGCTGTCACTCACTCACTGCTCCTGATCTTGCTCTACTTCATATCCAGCTTCAGTTCCTCCTGGGAACAAACTAAATATTTACGGCTCCAAGTTTCAAAGAGTGGTGGTTCCGGAATGCTACTTACAATTCTCAGGGTATACTGTATGTTTCTAAGTAATTAAGAAACAAAAGTCACTTACATCGCTCTGTAGTTCATAGGCCTTCTTGGCCTGAATAACATCGTTTTGGTCAGGATGACATGTCCATTGGTGCAGGTAATTACGGTAATCGATATCACTGATAAGGGACTGCCCTTGCTTGGCAGCCAACACCGACACGGTGTCGGCAGGTATGTTGATCTTGGCCTTTGTTTTATGATAGTCCTCTTTGTACAGTCGATCATTCTGAATCTGGCCCGCGTGCTCAAACCACACTAGGTTAGGATCATCCCTCATGGTCGGCACACCAACATAATGACCTTTTTGCTTTACATGCTCAGCTTTGTATTTCAGCTGGTGGGGAGAAGCACGAGATTCATTCCATCAGCTTTGATAAGCACACAGGGCAAAAGGGACGTTGGGCATCAACATATTCAGCCCCCCAGCCTTTGTGTCACAGCCCCAACCCCGAGAATAAATAACAAAAAACATTGAAATAGATAAATAAATATTTAAAATATCAAATTAAAAATGGGGGGAAAATTTCAATCTGTCTTTCTTGGACCAGTATCTTGTATGATGTGGTTTTATCCTATTATGTGAATAAAGGCACTGATTTTAATCACATGGAAAAAAAATGGGGGGAAAAAGTCATTTGTTTTCTAATTCTGGCAATATTTTATTTGAAGGCCTAGCAATCTTAGGAAAACCAGGGAAAAGAAGAAAAAGTGAAGATGGTGATGGATGTTAGCCAGACCTTGTGGTGATCATTCCACGATATGTACAAATACCAAATCATTATGTTGCACACCTAAAACTAACAAAATGCTATATATATATATGTCAATTTTACCGCAATAAAACAATAAATAAAAAAGTAAAGAACTCAAACGATGGCCTTTAAAGAAGCCAAGGATGGGGGGGGGTGGACTCCCAAAGCCCATGAGAAAGGACCAGAAGGGAGCAGGTGCTCCCAGCACGCCCTTGCCTGGCCACGGTGCTATGCCGTAGCATAGCTGGGTTGCCCCACGTGCAAGGGCCAGCCTTTGCGAAGGGCACTTATAACAGGATGAATTACCTCGCTCTGAACATCACTGGAATGATGGGCATGAACAAACGGCACAGCATCCGGAGGCAAAATGTAGCCTGTGGCTTTTTGTTTCTCCCAGCCTTCCTTGTAGAGGTACTAGAAGACAGAGGGACACAACAAAGGGTTACACTGAAGAGTCAGAATGGAGGGAGAAGTCGTGTGCAGACATCTCCAATAGTCCCCACACAGAGTCCCAGGCATCTGAGTACAACCCATACCTGGTCCAGTATCCGGGCTGCCTCCTGGGCCGTGTGCAGCAGGGGGGTTTCTGTGAGGGTGTACTTTGATTTGGTGTCATTCCAATCTTTCCGGTATTTAATCTGGAAACCAGAGGCAAGGGGCAAATTAATTGATGTTAAGAAAGCATAATGTAAGCAAACTAGCATCAGTGATCTATCTCAACGATTAAAATCTGTATCTCAGACAATGATTGCATGCCGAGTGTGAGTAGGTGGAAAAGCTTTGGAAACGGTATCTTCATGACTGGGCAATTTCAGAACGGCAGCCATGTACTTACATCATTTAGGATTTCACCACTTTGTTTCGCTGTCACATAATCAACTCTGTCATCCACAGGAGTAAAGTTCAGACTTTCGATTTTTGTTCGATACTTATTCTGTGGGAAAGAAAATAGCTTTTAGACAATCGTAGTCACTGGTCCTGTGTGAGCTGAGAAAGAGATGCTAAATTTAAGGATCCTTTTCTACTAGACGCATAGAGCACCATATTTGAATGGCATCTTCTTGGCAATTTGGCTTCCTTCCTAGCATTTGTTTATTTATTATTTATTAAAAATATTTTTATTGATTTCAGAGAGGAAGAGAGAAGGAGAAAGAGACACATCAATGATGAGAAAGAATAATTGATCTGCTGCCTCCTGCACACTCCCTACTGGTGATCGAGCCTGCAACCCAGGCATGTGCCCTTGACTGGAATGGAATTGGGAACCTTTCTGTCTGCAGGCCAGTGCTCTATTCACTGAGCCAAACAAGCTAGGACCTTAGTATTTTATTTTGAACAAATGGCTAGCTTCTTATGCCTCCCATGGATTTTAAAATAGCAGGTTTGATTAGCTCCCAAAGTCATGCAATGTATCATCATATATATTACATGTATCATAATACTCAATACATTTTTTTAAACTGGACAAAGTTCTCTCAAAGTATTTTCCTGTTGCTGACAATACAAGTTTTTCATATATACAATTCCAAACATAATGAGTGTGCTGGATATTATATTATGAATGTGATCCCATAGTGTCATAGCAATAGCACAGGATTATTTTGGGCAAAAAAAAGTATGCCTGGTTCAAATGACAGCAATTGAAATTGTTTAAATTGCTGATAGGTAATGACTAAATTTTGGCTTGTGTATTTTTTTTTTAATGCTCACCTGAAGATATGTTTAGATAGAGGAAGTGGAGGGAGGGAGGGAGAGAGAGAGAGAGAGAGAGACATTGATGTGAGAGTGAAACATTGATAGGTTGCGTCCCATATGCGTCCTGACCGGAGATCAAACCTACAATCTTTTGGTGCATAGGATGATGCTCCAATCAACCGAGCCACCCAGCCAGAGCTTGTGTATTTTTTGTTCATTCTTTTAAGAAGTGTAACGAATGGCAGGATAAAATGTTAGAATACCTCACTGAAGATATCCCCAGCATATTTGGCGTGATTGACGGAAACGGAATCATTGGGCATCCACCCGATCCCACGCAACCATTCCAAGTCGGCCTTGTAAATAGCCTGTGAAAAAAAGGGCAGAGGTAAAGTCAGCAATGCTACCCACAAGTCCTGTTTATTCTGTTCGTTGGTCTGATGGAGAAATACAATTCAAGAACGATATACTCCAACAGCCAGGCAGGTAACATGTAAATTAATTAGGAAGCCAGGTGGCAAAAACTGAGTAACAAACTGAGGGACCCCCACATGGGGATTAGCTTCCGTTCGGCTAGAGGTTATTGTTGTCTGGGCTCACGCACATTCAGAGCTTCCTCCTCTGACTTTTTAAGAGAAGTGGGAAATCCTAGATTTATACACAAAATGTTCTGATCTAAAAATTCTGGCAACTTAATTCAAAAAATTTAAAAATAGTTTCAACTGAAACAGCATATCTGTGCCTACACCCTGTCCATGGACTGCCACTATTTTATTTATGATATAAACCTGTTGCTACTTAAATTCTACGGAAATCATATTTTCAGTGTAATTGTCCGTACCCTGTAACAATTAAGGACTATATTCACACTACCATTTATTTCTTGACACAAAATCTAGATCTTTTATTTTGGTGATTTTGATATCATACTATCAGGTGTAACTAAAACCAAATTCTTGGCAGTATAAAGACATGGAGATCTGATCCAAGGACTTAATGACATAAATTTTCTGGGAGTCCTGGCAAAATACAGAAGAGCTCATCCTAAAATGCAGCCCACTCACATCGCTTTGCAGTTCGTAGGCCTTTTTGGCCTGAATCACATCGTTCTGGTCGGGCAGGCATGTCCATTGGTGTAAGCGTTGGCGGTAATCAATGTCGCTGACCAGAGTCTGGCAATTTTTAGAATGCAAGATGGAAAGCATATCCACAGGGCTTTGGAACTTCGTCTTCCATTTGGCCCAGTTCAGCCGATACTCTCGTTCATTCTGAAGCTTGCCAGCTATGAGGGCCCACCGGATCCTGTTGTCATCCCTGGCGGTGAGGGTGCCCACATAGTGGCCCTTCTGCTTCTCATGGTCAAGCTTGTATTTATACTGGAGATACAAAAACAAAGCAGATGGATCACAGCTTGTACTCTCAATGCACCTCGGGCATTTGCTTACAAAACTGAGAAGTTAACCAAGGCCACACTCACATCACTGGCGATCTCCCTGGAAGCCTTGGCAGACTGTATAGGGATGGCATCCAGACGCACGTCGCAGCTCATCTTCATTTCATCCCAGCCCTCGCGGTAAATTTTCTGAAGAGAACAGAGGGTATCATTCCAGGTTCAAATTTACCAATAACTCCAAGGGCTCATGTAGAATTATTATCAGAGGGGTTTAGTTTTGAAGACCCAGAGCCAGTTAAAGAAAAGGGGATAGGTGAGAGAATCATTCTGCCCCTGGTACTAAAATATAAAATCATGTCTGGTGTCCAAATATCTGAGATTGATCAGAGTTCTTTCTTTTTAATTTCAATCATAGCCTCCACATAGTTATAAATGGTTTATGTAAAAGAGTTGAGTTGCTTCATGGATTGGTAGCTTTGGGATAAATTTCAGTTCAGACATGAATGGGCTAGTATTGATTTTCTTTATTCAATCATTTAATTTATTTAATTTTAAAATCCAATTCAATTTTCTAATCTTTAAAAGTAGAAACTTTTTAAATTTGTGAGGGTTTCTCCCCAATGTGGTTTCTTAGATTTTTATGTGATTGATGATGCATATTGTTTGGGAATGTTAGATGTTCCCGCTGAAGTACAATTGGATATTAATAGCCATTTTTAAAGAAAAATGTAGTGTCTTTTTGTTTGTAAAGAGAAGTTAATTAAGAGAATAACTGGTTTACAGATAACTTTATAAAGACTACACTTTCAGGGATCATTTCTATAGTTTGTTATAGAGGACTTTAAAAATATATGTTTGTATTTAAATAGGCACAGTCTGTAGTGACAATGTCACAAAGACTCAGAAATAACAGTAATTTCAATGTATAATTTAGAAAACATACCAATCAGTATGGGATCTTGAACAGTGTCTGGTAGACACTGTCTTGTAGGATCTCCTGGGCATTTTTTACTCTCAGGCTTTTTAAATTAATAAAATAGACAAGCAATTTTGTATGTTACATTTTATCTTCCAAAAACAGCAATAAAAAATGAGTACTCCCCTGACAAACATAACTTCTCACATACACATTATTGATAATTTCATGGCCTTTGCATATTTGAAATATGAGTGTTCAGATAAATTTTGTCTTTGTAAGTATGGATACATTTTATAGGAATTTTCATTAAAGTTTTTATATGAATTTGGGTGGTCCTATTTTAATAATCAACTTGTTTTCTGTGCAAAAGAAAAAGTATTGGGGACAATGGGTGGATAAGGACACATATGTAATACCTTAATCAATAAAGAAAAAAAAAGAAAAAGTATTCTCCATATTTAAATTTATTATACTAGAGAATATTCAATGCAAACTTGTCATTATATTAAATTATTTTTGTTTTTTATTTATTTCATTTTGTTACATATTATCATTACATTTTTTTATCATGTCTTTATTTCTTTATTTTTGTTTGCTTATGTGGTCAAATGTATTTTTTATTTGAATTAAAAATAAATCTGGCTTGAGACCAAACTTCTTTATCTACTAACTTTGAAAACATGAGAAAATTCCTTAATCATTTTAAGTTTCAACTTTCCTATTTGATAAAACAAAATAACCATATTTTACTCATGTGGCTAGTTTGAAGATTAAATGAGTCAATTTAACATGAATTTGCTTGGTTACCTATAAAATTGTATACAAATATTCTAAAAACATTGTGCTTTCTAAATGATGGAAAGTTTTAAATAGTGAATTTCATAAAGTTATAATAATGGTGACACCTAAAGAAAATGCACATTTTGGTTGACATGCAAATGGGATGGTTGATTTCTTCGCAAATACAAGCCATTCTCATTAATGTGTAAATATCTAAAGTTAATAACTTTACTTTTGGCATAGTTTCAAATATTAGTCTTGCTTATATCATCATATCCAGCTGGGAAATTCATCATGCAAACAAGACCACAAGAAACTTTTGAGAAAATTCCTGCCAAAGTTGTCTCTGGATCAAACCAGAGAGCTGACGAGGCCGTGTTCAAATGAAGAGCTGAATGCCTCTCCACCCCAGTCACTTGACAAGCGAACACTGCACAAAATACTGATTCTGGTCCCCCCACCCCACCCCGCCCAAAAAAAGTATCAGGGCCCTAAAATTTTATTTTTTCCCAAGCCTTGGAAAAAATTAGCTCTCAAGTGGCTCATTATAATAGAGTTGAGGGTACACAGTTGGACACATGGTGAGGAATCTTTGCTTGGCAGGTTCCTTCTCTCACAAAGATGTATTACTTTTTGAAAGATGCAAAGTTGCAATCTATGGTGAGTTGCACTAAGGAAGTATCCTTCTTCTAAGGTTATGCTTATTCTACACGAGAAACCCCTGTGATTCATGAAGGTGGTACCTTCTTGAACGTTGCTGAATTACATTAGCCACATAACTAAATTCTCTCACTTTATCTAACAGATTTTTAAGTTGATGTCCTTGCTTCTCCCAGGCATATAATGATTTATTCTACAAATAATAATAATTTTGAATTTTTTCTTTCCAAAATTTATCTCTTATTCTTACTCTTATTCAATTATTTTGGCTTGAATGAGAGGCTTACTCAGCTAGAACTTTCAGCACACTGGCAATGTTAGTGGGCATCCTTGTTTTACTCCTGACTTGAATGAGAAGTTTAGTTACTGAGGATGTGCCTGGCCTTGGATTTGAGACTTATTCTTGTAGACACATCAAGACAATACTCATTTATTCTTATTTTGTTATGATTTGATTTTAGAAAATAAGAATAGATATTGAATTTTGTTGCATGCATTATTCCCTTTTGTTCTATCACATTATTGGGTTTCTGAAAATAGAATCCTCTTGGAATTCCTGGATGAACCCTAGTTGTTTGTGTCATGTATTTATGTCCAATTTTATGTATTAATATTTTACTTAAGATCTTCCTCATCATTGGTCTAGTTTCCATTTGTGAAACTATTTGGACAAGTTTTGGTAACTGTAATGGCTTTTTTTCTTTCATTGGGCTCTATGGTAGTCTTTTTTTCCCCTTAAAGTTTTGAAACAATTCTTCTGTAAAATCATCTGGGTGACTATGGCATTTGAGAGAATGTAACATCTTTAATAATCCTCTCAATTTCTTGCTATATGTTTTTATTCTTTTTCTGGGGTCAATTTTGGTAATTTGTAATTTCCTAGAAAATTCCCTATAGTCCAGATTTTAAAATTAATTTGTAAAGTTTTGCAAAGAATTCTCATATTTCAAGTTCACCTAACTCTGTCATTAATTCCCCTTTCTTGTTTGTTGGTCTCTTCATTCCTCTTTCATCTTTCTTGTCCTTACTCTCTTCTCCCTTTTATCATGTTGACACTGGCACACCAATAACTGACCCTGTCCACTGACTCTGAGCCGGGGATCTGCTCCTTTCCTCACTCCTGGTCCAGGCTGATGGTGAGGAGTCTTTCTTGCCCCCACCAATCTTCTCTCCCTTGACTACGAAGAGTTCCACTGGTGATACTGTAGCACCAACTCAACGACTCTCTAAACAAAATGGAGTCTGTTGCAGTACTTACATTGCTCACATTGAGAGCATTGGCTCTGGCGAGATTAATTTCTGGAGTATCTGGCATTATGTGGATCGAAGTTTTATCCTTGTCCCAAACTTCTCTGTACTTTGGCTATGGAAAGAATCAATAACAAAAAAGTTACTTCATAATTTGTAATTTTGCTAGTTCCAATGCACAACTTTTAATTTTTCTGATCCAAAACATTTTCATATCTAGAGTCTTTTCACATAGATTACTCAAATTTGATATAAAATCTGTATTACTGTATTAAAACCTTTTATTAATACTTTGAGTTTTGGTTTAAAATTAGAAAGTAATAATAGAGCAACTCTGTCAATATTACTTATTAAAATATTCGCTATCATCAATATTATGATTATTAGATTACCAGGTTAATGATGATTTTTTTTGTTGTTTTTTTTTGTTTTTTTGTTTATCCTCAACCGAGGATATTTTTCCATTGATTTTTAGGGAGAATGGAAGAGAGAGGGAAAGACAGAGAGAAACATTGATGTGAGGGAAGAGCCTCACAGGGCCCGGGCAATGCTTTCATTTATTTATAACATGAACCTAATTTTATTATAGAGAAAATGGTACTTACAATACTAATATTTTCAGCATTTGACTTAGCAAGGACAACTTCCGGTGTGTCGACGATGCTTGTGTACTTGAGATTCACCACAGGTGTCCGGTAGACACTGTCTCGTAGGATCTCCTGGGCATTTTTGACTCTCAGTACTTCGGGAGACCCATCCGGCATCCAGCCAATGCCACGCAACCACTCCAAGTCAGCCTTGTAGATAACCTGAGAAAGAAAACAAAGTCAGCTAGGAACAGGCTTTTTAAAAAATTAGTAAAATAGGCAAGCAATTTTGTATGTTACATTTATCTTCCACAAACAGCAATAAAAAATGAGTACTCTCCTGACAAACATAACTTCTCATACACACAGTAGTGCTTTGTTCTGCCTTTCCTCTGTGGCAGGGGGGTCCGTGTTTGGATGCATGTGCACATTTTAAAAAGCAGAAAGAGGTAGAAAGAATTCTCTGTTTGGGGGATGCATGGAAAATTTTTGAATAATATTAGATAATCATCCTACTAGTCAATGTGGAATTTAAAGCAAGAATAATGGGCTCTTTAATAAGTTCTCCATAAAGCAACCAGAATGATCTTTTCAAAGTTCAAAATTCAAATCTGCTGTCACCACATCCCCTCATCCTGTGACTTCCCATTGGTCCTAGGATAAAGATCAAAATCCCTAACATGGACTAGAAGGCAAGAGCTGATGTAGCACCAGTCCCGACCGTTCTCCCAGCCTCATCTTACGTGTGCTTCCCTTCCACCTGTGTATTCTGACCAAACCGGCCTTCTTTCAGTTTGTGTTTTGCATATGGCCCCCTTTGCATATGTTGCTCATTCTGCAGGAACATCCTCTGTGTCCTTCTCAGAGCCACCTCCTACTCTCCCTTCAGAGCCACTAAATCAGTACTTCCTTAGATAAGCTTTCCCACCTCTCATGAGCCACAGATCACTCCTCGGCCATCTCACTATTTGCTGATATTCTCCAATTAACACCTATTTCTTTGTTATCAATGTGAATTCTTAAAGTCAGGAACTTGGTCTCATTTCTTCTTTATTTACAATTGTATCTTTAGTGCTTAGCACAACACTTGGCACCTAATGTGTCTAATATTTTAAAAAGACAATTAAGAATTCAATCCCTACCCTAGCTTTACAATTCTGATCTCAATTGTTGTGCTTTTTTTCCAAGATAGCAAGCACCTCCCTTTGAATTGGGATTTTCATTTTCTTGATTATCTAAACCTGTTTCCCTAGACATAGGTAAGTGGCAAACCATATCAAATTGCTTTATGTTAAACACCAGTTATTAATTTTATAAAAAACCACGGTGTTCTTCAGAAATGATATCTTTTTTACGTTTTTTTAATTGTTTAAAGTATTACATATAGTAGTACATATATCTTCTTTTATTTTCCCCCATTGACCTTCCCCCAGCCTCCCCTACCCCCTGTCGCATGACCTCATCCCCAGAAATGATATCTTAATAACTAGGTAATAAGATACAAATACCAGGCTAAAAAGGTAGTAAGAGGATTGAAAAAGGTAGGAAACTGTCTACCTATTTGAAGAATGACATACTCAGAATTCAGAAGAAAGGATTCTTAAAGAAGATTACATACACATTTTGAAATTTCCCGCCCTCATTCTCTAAGAACTTGATTGCTGTGCATGCCTCAGTTCACTAATGTGGGTCAGGTTAGTGAACAGACTGCGTTTCTTGAGAAAATGGCCTACATTCACTAGGTGGCAATTCATTTCAAATGATGGGCGTACATCCTGCAGAAAACTCACTCATTATGAGAAAGCATCTTTTGAAGCTTAGGGGAACCAAGTTCACATAATTAAAAAAAAAAAAGTACCCCTTCTATAGAAAAAATAAATAGCCTGAGGGAATCATTATTTCCAAAACATTGAATGGGCATAAAATATGAGTAAATCTAAAAGCACGTCAGGTAAATTAATGAAACACCAGGTTGTGAAGAACACCAAGTTAAGGGAAACCAATGAGTCTGGAGCATGCTGCTAACCTTTGAAATTAATTTTAAGGAAAATAGCCTGTCCTTCTTCAATGCATAGTTGAAGGACCAGGACAGTCCTTAGTAAACTACAAACACTGCCAATGTTCACAAGTTCATAGAGAAATTATGAAAATAAAAACTTAACAACAAAAACAAAAACATTCTGAATAAACCCAGCAGTAAGGTAGACACTTAAGCTTATGTAGGGGGAGTTGTATTTTCCCACGCACTGGAAGAAGTGGTCTGGCAGAGCTGTGGAAGCCTTCCTTCCCGGGGAGAGCTCACCCCTCAGGCCCCTGCCCTAGTGCTCCCTTCACAGGCACACACTTACATCACTCTGCAGGTCATACGCATTCCTGGCGTGGATCACATCATTCTGGTCAGGAAAGCAAGACCACTGGTGCAGGTACTGGCGATAGTCCACGTTGCTTGCTAATGCCTGGCCTTCTTTGGCAGTGCTGATGGACACCATGTCCCCCGGGATGGAGATCTTAGCCTTGTGGTCATTGTAGGCCTTTTTGTACAGCCTGTCATTCTGCATCTTTAATACATTTGCTGCCCACGCCAGTTTAGGGTCTTCCTTGGCATTGCGACATCCAATATAGTGGCCTTTCTGTTTCTCATAAGCGTTCTTATATAGATACTATTGGGTGTGAACAGAAGAAAGAAGAGTTGTTTTTCCAAATTCAATTCGTCTAGGCAGTCAGTTCAAAATAGCTCCATTCCCTTAGATTCCTCTCTTTGGGGCACTACAAGAACCTCTAAGCAAGAACATTGTGAGCATCTCTAAGGCAAGAAGTGTGCTTCTAGGTTATCCTCCAATACAGGCTTGTCCAGTGTTTCCCAAACTTCAGTCAAGGTTTGGCAACCTCACATGTTTTGCCACAAACATGTACCAAATGTACTTTATACTTTAAGTCAATATGATCCTTTGTTTAAATTAATTTATTTTTTTAAGTGTAAACTTACTTAAATTGTTATTTTAAAATTTATAATTCTATCTAAGGGGATAAAATCAGTATTATTTCTAGCACACATGGAAACACATATATAACCATTTTAAAAAATGCTTGTTTATGTATTGCATAATATATCACTTTGAGAAACAACAGAATTCTCTTCACCCATAAATCTCTAAGTGCTAGTGAATTAGCTTATATTGAGAAGATATTGAAAATAAAATAAAAATCTGTGCTTAAACATAGGAAGAGCAGAACTAAGCAGAGATGCATGAAGATCATCAAATTGTTGTAAAGTTGTTCTTAAATTTGGGATTTTAAAACAAGACACTAATAACAATGACCTCCACTTTACTTAAATATACTGTAATTCCTGGGGAAATAAGTTAAAGATTAGTATGGCATTAACACCCTGTGTGCCTCCTAGTGTTTGTCAAAGCTGGGCAAGGAGGAGCTCTTACATCACTGGCGATATCCCTGGAAGCCTTGGCATGCTGGATCCCAATGGCATCTGCTCTCAGGTCATAGCCGGTCATCTTGACATCTTCCCAAGCTTGCTGGTAGTGTTTCTGCAATTGGAGATTGCAGTGCTACAGTCAATCTGAAGAGGGAGCTACTGAGCAACATGCTAACAGTTACACTGAAAACGAATTTCCCCTAGAGCTTTATAAAATAGTCTGGTTTCATGTTGAACTTACGTTCCAATCGTTTTTTCATGAAATTTAGTAAAGTTATCTCTAATAACTTTTTTTAAAGAAGGAAATTTAGGAGACAGGAAATCATGTTAAAATGAGAAAATATATTATTTGGCTTTTAAAAGGAAAATCAATGATGGGCCACTAAAAAGAGAGCTAAGTATTATTATACATGCATAGGTACTTTTATGTTGTGTTTTGGCAAAATCACTGCATTTTTCCTTCCAACAAAGATAAACACACACATCTCTAAACACACACACACACACACACACACACACACATTAGCTTAAAGACTAGAAATAAAAGGAATGGTAGGGAACCTCCTTTTGCTAAATTCTTTCCAGAGCATATTGCCTAAAGGTTCAGTTAGGCAAGAGAGCATTGTATAAAGCAAATGGGTGTGTAGTGCCTTACGTTGCTGATCTGCAGGGCGTTGATCTTGGACTGTAGCATCCCAGGAGTGTCGGCTGGCACATTCACATTAGTCTTCTCTTTGTCCCAGGCATCGCGATACAATGGCTGGTAAAAATGAAAAACTAAGGATGATTGACGAGTAAATAAATCAATTACCATATGAATAAAATTACAATTAAAAATTCTCTTTGAAGGTTTTCTTATATAAATATAGATCACATTTTGTTTTTATTTAGGAAGTGCCAATAGTGACTTCAACAAGAGGAATACATTTGTGTGTAATATAATATAAATGTAAATGAGTCAGAAACATGGTAGTAAAATAATCCTTTTGCATTTATTCACATGTAATTATCAGGCAGTAAACCTGCATCATAGGTAACTATGATATTCCACATTGCTAATAAAGTCCTGGCTCTCTTAACTAAAATAACTTTAATAATGTCTAATGTTGCTAACCCTGGACTTTTCAACTTATTTTATGACTGAATACAAAAAAAGATGTCAATTTTGTAATCATGGTATTAACTGGTTGACCAGCATTATAGGCAAGGTCTTAAAATGTGTTCAAAGTATACATCAGAGTCTGTGAAACATGAAGATACCCACTACACTTACATTGAGCAAAGAGTTATCTAAGCAAATGAAATGTGGATACTGTTAATTGACTGACTATATAAAATTCTATCTGGATATATGTATCTTCAGGATTCTGATGCTGGTATTGAGAAAGCTAACCCCTATTTTGTAAAACTACTGTTTGGAATTCTCTGGTATTTTTTAGACAGCCTCTTATTCTAAAAAAAAAATAACTTTGCTTTCTAGCCTGCTTTAGCCTGCTTGAATAATGAGGAAGATAAACTTAGCTATCTGACCTTGTAGGCCAGAGACTAGATATGCCCACACTCTCAATGCCATGCCAGGTGCATTTTTTAATTGGAAAGAACTATGTTGTTTTCAAGGCCAGCAGCGAGATAACCACTAAGCACACATAGGGCTGGCTCTTTAATAAAAAGGGAAGTTCTGCTTGTAGCTTTGCTTAGAATTTGAATTCATTTTCTCTAAGTCCACCTCAGTGAATAAAGTGTAACTCCAAACTCTCTGAGCATTGCTTGATTTATTCCAGTTCTCTGTAACAGTATTAGCGGTTTAAAGTTCACAGCTTACCTCGCTGATCTGTAGAGCATTGGTCTTTGCCAGAATGACTTCAGGCGTATCAGCAATGCTGGTGAATTTGAGGGTCTCAGGCTTTGTACGATACAACTTTTCATTGAGGAGATCTTGGGCATTCTTCACTCTCACCACTTCCACAGAACCCTCTGGCAACCATCCGATACCCTTCAACCATTCCAGGTCTGATTTGTACACGTTCTACATGAAGGAGAGGACCAGAGTGCGGAAGAGTCAAATTTGTAGTAGAGCACAATGCCAACAAATCACACACAAGAATCAGCTGGGTGGACAATCCCATGAAACTCAAGGATCAGCATTAAATGTTAACATTTGGGTGTAATGTCTCTGGCACACATCTCTGGGAGAAGCTCACAGGATCTATCCTGCAGGAAATGGAGCAGGGCTGACAAGTGGCATTTGGGGAATGACAGACTGCAATGGCATAAAATGCAAAGCTGAGTTTTTGTGCTCACCACTTGAAATCTGCCTTTTATGTACCACTGGGGATAAAGTCCTTAGATGCATGTATAATGAGAAAAAATACATACCTATAAACATTTTTCTCTATATATGAAAACATAATATAAAAATGTATTTTCCTATATGTACCAGATAATCTTGAAAGGCAAAATTTTCTTATGATTAAACTGTTTCTGAAACTTAGATATCTGATAATGTATCACAAAAGTACTGGATCAGAACAACTGGGACTGAAATTTTATATCTAATTACATAGAATAGCAGAGTGATTTTCATCTTGATGGGTAAGGCCTTGTTGCATAAGAAGGAATCCTCTATAAGATTAAAAAATACTCAGAAAAACTCTACTAACATGAAATGTACAGACTATGCTAGGTTCTTTCTATGAAGATTACCAGTTAAATTCTGTCCCCAGGGAATACACTGTGATTCCACACACAGGCACACATCTCCCCAAGGGTCTGGTGATAATATACGCACATCGCTCTGCAGTTCGTAGGCTTTCTTGGCCTGGATTACATCATTCTGATCTGGCAGACATGTCCACTGGTGCAGATAATTGCGATAATCCACGTCGCTAACCAGGACCTGGCATTTCTTGGCTTGAACAATTGACATCATGTCCAAGGGTGTATTGTAAATTCCTTTAGACTTCTCATAAGCTTTCCTATATTCTCGATCACTCTGGATCTTGGCAGCATGGATAGACCATACCAATTTGGGGTCATCTTGTAGGCTGCGGAAACCCACGTGGTGGCCCAGTTGCTTACGGTAACCTTCTTTGTATTTGTACTAAAGTGGTGAAAAAAGAGATAAAAAGACATATGAAAATAATGTGTTAGAGAACTTTTCATGTCATGTTTCAGAATATTTTCCTTTTTAAAAAAATATATTTTATTGATTTTTTACAGAGAGGAAGGGAGAGGGATAGAGAGTTAAAAACATCGATGAGAAACATCGATTAGCTGCCTCATGCACACCTCCCACTAGGGATGTGCCTGCAACCAAGATACATGCCCTTGACCGGAATCGAACCTGGGACCTTTCAGTCCGCAGGCCAACGCTCTCTCCACTGAGCCAAGCCGGCCAGGGCAGAGAATATTTTCTTAATGTAAATTGGCTCGACATTGGGAGTCATTATGTACATCAGTTCACTTTAAAGAAATTAGAAAGGGCTGTTTAGATGGCTTTACAGAGGACATGAGTAAATCAGGAGGGATAGTATGGTGAACAAGAGTAATAAAAAATAATAATAGCTAACATTTATTGAACCAGATTCTATTATGAGTGCTTCAAATGTATTAGGTTGATCTATCTGATATTGTTGATTTTTTTTTTAGTTAAAAATAGTTGACAGTGGCAATTATAAGTTCATTTAATCCTCACAACATCTTTATGTGGCAGTACTATTATTATCACATATTTCAAATGGGGGGCGGGGGGAGGCACAGTAAGGGAAACCATTGTCCCCAAAATTGCCTGGCAGGTGGAAACATTAGGTCAGATGGCCCCCCAAGAGTACTGAAGGTACTTCAAGTAGGAAAAAATCATGTGTGATTTAGGAGACAGACAAGAGGTACTAGTATGTTTCAGGAATGGAAAGCAAGATTGCTGGTTTGAATCAGAAGATGACAGTAAAAGACCCATGGATAAGAGTTTGTGGTCCACACTTGTCCTAAATGTTTTAGGACTAGAGTTAGATAGCTTCTCTTTCCCATGTTTAGATCCGATAGGCAAATTTAGACAAAAGGGAGATAGAATGGGAATAAAGCAGACGCTATGCTCAGGAATAGTTTTTAGAGATAAAAAGGAGGAAGAAGATAGAAACAGCTGGATACATGAAATAAAAAATAGAGAAGAATGGGGAGAAAGGGAACAAAGATGGCTTAAAGATTTGGAACTGGGGGGGGCGGAGGGGCAAACTTGATAGGATAATTGTTTTGACCATTAGTAAGTTTTAAAAGTACTGTTAGATGAACTTCAAAAGGTTACTAAGAGCATTATACATAAGCCTCCAGGATTAAATCTTGTTTATAAAATGTGATTTCCTTCTAAGTCTTCTTGTTTGACACATTCACCTGTGATTTATATTTATTGAGAATGTCATAAATATTTTGGGGGTAAAATCACATTGTATCGGTTCCTGAATTTTCCCCAAGAATTTCACACAGACCCTTCACCATATTTTTCTTCTTCTTAGAAACAACTTAGAAGTTATTTACACATATACCTCGTTTATGCTTACCTTAATGTTTTTTGACCCACTTTAATGTTTTTTAAAATAAAGTCTTTAGTGTAAGACAAAACATGATCATTTGTATAGATCTTTAAAAAACACCCAAATTCTTGAAAAATACTCTGTTTGTTGCATGGAGGAGGAGAAGCACAAGGAAGCAAGGAGCCATACCTCACTGGCGATTTCCCTGGAGGCTTTGGCATGCTTGATTTCAATGGCATCTGCTCTTATGTCGTAGCCTTTCTGCTTGGCCTCATTCCAGTCTTTCTGGTAGAGTTTCTATTGAGGGAAAAAACAGGTTTACAAGAATTGAAGATAAGTGAATATATTCAAAGTGGTCATATGAGTCATAAGGCATAATGTCAATGATGGCAACATAAGAACAGAACCTGTCACTTCTGAGTTCTTCTCTTGGTTATTGGTTATTTACTTTGTGGAGTTCAGGATACTTCCGATTACATTTTCAAAGGTAAACATCTAAGTGTAGCAGCTAAACACCTAAATCTAAACATCTGAATCCAAATGAATATTTGAATATCTGCATTCATCACAATATGGCCCACATCTGAAGAAATTACATAGCAGATGAAAACTAAGAATCGATGGTGAACCTTCTTCACAAGGCAACATATGAAACCTGATTAGATTTTCTTCCTAATGTTGTCTTTTGACTTTTTAGAGGTCTCTGCTAACGATGTGACATATATATCATACATAGCCTGCACTTTGCATATAATGAAACGTTGTCATTTGGCTTTTCTTATGGCATTTAAATGTCAAACAAGAAAGTTCTGGATCAATCAAAAACTGATAAAGGCAATAGAAAAAAAGATAATAGAGACAGTTACCTCTCAAGAGGCATTTAACCAGGGATTTCATTATTCTCAAATGAGATACAATGAAACTGAGCTGTAAACATTAGATATACGACAGTGATTTCAAGGTTGAAAGAAGTACACCAATAAGATTCAGGTATCCCACACGTTGCAGTCCAGGGACTCAACCATGTATCTAAACTAACATTTAAAAGAGAATTTCCATTCATATTGCATTGGGAGTGGTAGCTAGAGAGAAAGTGTCGAGTACCAAAAGCTGAAACATTTCTAAGATAGGTAATTCTTCAATTATAACACACTCCATAGCAGACAGATATTGACTCATAAAGGCATTGACACTTCATATCCATGCCACTTACATTGCTGATTTGCAAGGCATTGATTTGGGCCTGCAGCATGACTGGCATATCGGAAGGAATGCTGATGTTGGTTTTGTCTTTATTCCAGGCTTCTTGATACAGTTTCTGTGGAGAGAAGGGAAATTTATTTCAATATTTCATAGATAATAGAGATCTGAAACATAAAGTCTAAGTGACCATTTAATCTGGAAAAATGTTTTCATATATGGTTGTGGTGGTTAATTTTATGTGTCAACTTGCCTAAGCCACAGTACCCAGGTATTTGGTCAAACATTATTCCAGACATTCTGTGAAGGTATTTTTAAGATGACATTAACATCTCAGCAGACTTTGGGTAAAGCCTCCTACCCTCCGTATTGTAGGTGGGCTTTGTCCAAAGGCCTTACTAGAAACAAGTCTGACCTCCCCTGAGCAAGAAGGAACTCTGCCCATCGATGCCTTTGGGCTTGAACTGCAGCTCCTTCCTGCCTCCAGTCTGCTGGCCCACCCTACAGATGTTGGACTTGCCGGCTCCACAACAGAGCCAATTCCTTATAAGCAATCTCTCTCTCCTACACACCCTATTGGTTCTGCTTTTCAGGAGAACCCTGACGAATACAATCTTATACCGTTTAATATGCAGCATTGTTGCACAGGGTTTAGTATTTTATAGAACTTAAATATTTGTTTTCCTGACTCACAATGAAGTAACACTTTTCTAATTTTAGTGCTTCCAAATGTGTGGCAGGGGACAGGCACGTTGGCATGCGTCAGAGTTCTGCTTTGCATGCGCCCTCACTGAAATAGTCAAGAGACTCTTAGAGGTGCTCCCATCACTAGTCTTTGAAGAGGAGCAGTCCACCTGCCCCTGTGGCTGGCCTCATTTGATAACAAAGCCCCACACAACGAAAGCCTGAGATAAGATGGTTCTTACCTCACTAATTTGCAGAGAATTGGCTTTTGCCAGGACAACCTCTGGAGTGTCAGTAATACAAGTGAATTTCAGGGCTTCTGGTCGCGTCCGATAGAGTCTTTCATTCATCAGGTCTTGAGCACCTTTCACCCTGGTCATTTCTACTGAGCCTTCTGGCATCCAGCCGATGCCACGCATCCACTCCAGGTCTGCCTTATACACACTCTACAATGGATTAGAACAAAATTTTGTTCCCATGTTATTAAACAATGTGAATGGTACCCCCTAGGATTGTGCACAACCCATGGATCTGTCCACAGAGGAAATGACTGGACAACTAGTAAATCTACATCCTCCCATTCCACCTTTCCCAGTGTTCATGTTACGTACATCACTCTGCAGCTCATAGGCCCTCTTTGCTTGGATAATGTCATTTTGATCAGGTAAGCATGTCCAGTGATGCAGGATATTCCGGTAGTCAATGTCACTGACCAGTGTCTGACATTTCTTGGCCAGCAAGATGCCTAACATATCCACTGGGGTACTGTACTTGGTCTTGAATTTTTCAAAGTCCTTCTTGTACTCTCTTTCACTTTGAATCTTCCCTGCATTTATGGCACACATAATTTTGGGGTCATCTTCAATGCTCTGGGCTCCAACGTGGTGGCCTTTCTGTTTTTCATATGCTTCTTTGTATTTGTACTAAAACGTCAGAAATATAGGTTTAGAAATCCACTTCTATTACCATATACACACTGACAATTACAACATGAACATCCAATGGCAAACGGGTAAGAATTTTACTTTGCAAATATTTTGGCATCTCTGTATAATTTTAAACTAACATTTTATGCTAACATTACACTAATAACTGTAGTGTAATCATATATCTTCATTGGTGGAACCCTTTCCTCCATCAAATCTAACTGTGATCCCAAAATGTATTTTTCTTCTCTATGACAACAAAGGGAAAAGTCTTAGAACACAGCAAGCAGCCTGGAGGAATACATGTGGGAGCAGTTACAAAGTGGGGCCCGCCAGCTGCACTAAGGTTGTTCAGCCATGTGAGACCAAGGGGGTCAGATCGAGGGCACTTACGTCACTGGCAATGTCCCTCGAGGCCTTGGCACTTTTGATGGAAATAGCATCAGCTCTCAGGTCATAGTCCTTCATCTTTGATTCATCCCACCCCTTGGTGTAAAGTTTCTATGCGGAGGATAATACACAATGGAAAAATAAAAGGGTTATCGGAAGTTACTAGGCCTATTCCAGAAAGGAAGGTGGTAAGATAGAAAAAGTATTTTAATTACTCCTAGAGAAGTTTAAACAACAATCAGAAAATCTCTTACTTGGCTGATATTGACAGAATTGCTCTTGGCCAGCATGATTTCTGGGGTGTCTGGCATCACATGGATGGAAGTTTTGTCAGCATCCCAAGCTTCTGTATATAAGTGCTATGAGGGAAATAAGGTAAGACCCATTTTTTAAAAGGCAGTACATTGCAGTTATTATTAAATTTAACTCACTTAAGTAAAATAGCCTATTTAAGGTTATTTAAATAGGGAAGCAAAAGGGTAGTAAGAAGAGTCAAACATGGCAATATTTAAACAGTCATATGATCGTTTCACAGCTAATATGAAACAACATAATGATCTCAATTATTAATTCTTTTCATCCAGTAAAACTCAAGCTTACTCATAGTAGATGGAGCTTGGCTATAGAACTGTGATGTAGTAGAAATCCCTAGACCTCAGAGTCAATTCCAAGTTTAAATCCCACTCCACTATGTCCAAGCTATGTGATCTTGAAAAAGGCATATAATGCCTCATATTCCTCATTTCTTGGAGGGAGGTAATCATATCTTTTTATTGAGTATTTTTTGAAGATTAACAATAACATATAAAGTGCATCAGTCATAGTAGGCACTCAACAAATTTTATATTTTTTATTGCTGTTATCACTGTGGTTACTGCTGATGGGTGTGGTATAGAATAGAATTTCTGGAGCTTTAATACCCCTAATTCTGCAGTTCGCTGAGAGCCAACTTCACATTCTTCACTGAGCAAACACTCAATATCACCACCTGAATGTTCAGAAGATATCCAGGCAGGTAAGGGAGAATTTAGATAAGTTGAATTCCATCTAAAATTAGCCCAGTCTCAATAAACAGATTGCTAGAACTCTGGAAAAAAGAACTGATCATCTATCTTATGTAATAAAACTGAACGCAACAATAGCAGCTCACTTTTTAAAATGGATTTCCACAACCCAAGGAAGAATAAACCAAGAACTAATTTGAGTTATGCATTGATACTTCTATAAACACGGTGTTTCCCAGACTTTAGAACAAAAGGCTAAATGTTATATATTTCTCACTTTATGTAGTCATACCTACATTCATGAGAGGTATGACTCAGGTAACTGGAAAGAGCCGAAGACTAACCTTGCTCATTGTCAGGGCATTACTCTTTGCCAGGACAATTTCTGGGGTATCTGTAATGCATGTGAATTTGAGCTTATCTGCAGGCAGACGGTACTTCCTGTCACTCAGGATTTCTCCAGCTCTCTTCACCTTTTCGACCTCTACGGAGCCAATGGGTACCCATCCAATGCCTCGCAGCCACTCAAGATCAGCCTTGTAAATAGCCTGAAAATGAAATAAAGTCAAATATTTATAAAAGTTACCTAGACAGCTTGGTGTCTGACCCTGATTTAGCATCTACAGAGGATGTATAATTCTGAATCTTACTTGTGTAAATTTCTGGGAAGACCCTCTGTACCACAGTGTACAGAGGAGCTACTTAAAAACATTGTTCCTGAAGGTAACCTTGTTTTAAAGACCCCGAAATCGCTATAATAATATGTGATTTCATTGATACAAATGCATTTTAAGGAAATTACTGTCTGCCTCCTGATACAAAGAGCTTATTTTCTGATTTGATTGCCCATATCTCCTTGGTGGGACTAATAGAACACAGTTTGTTCTTATCTAATTGGACATTGGCCTTCACAGCCAGTCCTATAATCTAAAGAAAGAATGACCACATGTTGAATTAATGTGCTTCCTGAGAACAACAAAAAGGGTGTCTTTTTTCATATAATTCTATATACATGCTTCTAAGACAAAGAGTACATATATTTTCACTCTTATTTATCTTATTTTCAGTCCTCTTTTCTGTCATAATTCAAGTAAAATAAGGTATTTCATCTTTCAGTTTTATTCTTTGAATTTAAATAAATGCTTGCAGGATAATTTTTCTCATTATTAAGGGTTACAATCCTTTTTATTTTTATGGATTTTTTGGGAAACTCTCTTTTTACAATGCCACTACTTTATCATTCTTTTGAAAGTGACTACTTATGAGAGCCTGATTTAAAAAACAACGAGCTACTAAACCAATAAGGTAGCATTTAAGTGCTCAGGACAATTTACTAGCTGACAACAAAAGTACTTGACATATTCCTAGGAAACTGCTGTTTTCAGCTTCTTGGATAAATTATCTCAATGTATAATTCATTCCTAAACTTTCTTTTACAAGTTATAATAGATATTTCCTGTAAATTAATTAGTCAGAAAAAGGTAATGCAATCAATTCATTTGGAAAATTAGGTTGAGTTAAACTAGAATATCAATGAACTTAGATAGAAAAATATATATATATATATATATTTATTTTCATTACCCTCTAATGGAAATGTAGCATTTCTTTCAATTATGAGTTTAGTTGAGAGATCATAGTAGTATTGACACTACATGGGATTTGGTTGGCAATAGAAATTACAAATATTTTCATTTCCAATTACAGTTGTGCAGACATCTTGAAATATTTATGCTCATCACTTCTTTGAAATTAAGCTAGTTACTACACTCACTGCTAGATATTTTCATTTAATGTGTTAATAAAAATCCATATATATATGCATACATATACATGTAAACACATATGTATGTATATATATTTTAAATTTATACATTTTATGACACTGTCCTGAGAAGTTGTCCATAGGTCTCACCAGATTGCCAACAAATTCCATGGCACACAAGAAGTTAGACCTCTTTTTTAAGCTTTTAAAACACATTCTGAATAATAGTAGACCTACTCACATCACTCTGAAGGTCATAGGCCTTCCGAGCCTGAATGACATCATTCTGGTCGGGCAGACAGGTCCACTCATGCAGGGGATGCTTGTAGTCTATGTCGCTTACAAGGATCTGGCACTTCTTGGCCAGCACCACCCCCAGCATGTCCACGGGGCTGCTGAACTTGGTCTTCGACTTCTCAAAGTCCTTCTTGTACTCCCTGTCACTCTGGATCTTGGCCACATGCATGGACCACATCATCTTGGGGTCATCTTTGATGTTCCGGGCTCCAATGTGGTGGCCGAGCTGTTTACGATAGCCTTCCTTGTACTTGTACTGAAAAAATGAAAAGGGATATGAGTCTAATGATAAGAACATCTCATTTATATCACATTTCATAATTTCATACACAAATTCCTGTATTTATTTTGATCTTTGCTACCATTAGTGTGAGAGAGAAAGGTAAATATTATCAAGCCCATTTTATAAAATAGAAACCTAAAACTTAAAGGGATTAATTTATTCAAGGTCACATCATAAGTGGGAGGCAGAGTTCAGATTAGAATGGAGTAGCTTCTGGTTCCTAATATTTTTCCCTTTCTCTTAAACAATACTACTTAGTTTACATTGGATTGCTTAACAAGTAAAGGTAAAACATCTTGTATAATCTAAAAAAAGCATCTACTTAATTTAAAGATGTGGCTATTTTTTTTCTAAAAAAATGCTTTGATGCTTAGAATATGTTAGAATATCTTCCTTGTAATTAGAATTTATGGTGAATTCTTTGATTGAGTATATGGGCCACATTTAGATAGTTTCACCAGAAAATGCCTCCCTTATTAGCCTATTAATGTCATTGAACTTTCACTGTGAGAAAGTCATGCCTTGGGTCAACACTCTACCTACTTTTAAAATTCAAGAATAACACCTTATGGCTCATTTTGCCATAAGATGATCATAGAATGGGCTTCTTCAGTTTAATAGCCAGAAAAAGTTTAAATAATTGAAGGAATGAAGCATAAATCTAAAGCATGGGATCCTTCCGGAAGAAGGAAAATCTGGATTTGGGTTCTAAGCAGCCCTGGAACATAATGAGGGCACTGGACATCCTCCCGAGATGTTTCTCACGAGAAAGGAAGAACCAGAGAGAAGAGATAAGTGGGTACTGAGAAAAAGCTTTGCTTACTTCTCAATTTGTTCTTGTAACCAGTTAGGGGCCTCTGGGTGGGAAAACTTCACTGAAAGTTAAATTGTATGAATTAAAACTCTAAATATCCACCATCAAGTCTTCTTTAATGCCAGAATAAATGGATAGAAGAGGTAGAAAAGTGTTCACATTTATATTGGTTGATTTGCATGTGCTATCCATTTTTTTTCTAACAAATATCTGGGTCAACTGCTGCTCAATTTCTGACACTCAAAAATATGAACTCATTTTTAGTGTGCATAAAATATTTATTTTTTAAGAAAATATCTCTCTCTTTAATTGATTAATAGGTATAATGGACATAGTAACTTGTGCTTTTCTTTGTTTTTCTTTGCATCTTTGTACATTGGGAAATCACTAAATGAAACTGAGACATGTATGGACAACAAAAATTCTGTCAAGAAAAACCACAAAAGCTTCCATTTATGAACGCTTTTGAATAAAAAATGCCTCTTCTAAAAACATCAACTTGTACCATAGTTTTCTATATCTACACAATGGAATACTACACTGCTATAAAAAAGAAGGAATTCCTACCATTTGCAGCAGCATGGATGGAACTGGAGAGCATTATGCTAAGAGAAATAAGCCAGGCAATGAAAGAAAAATACCACATGATCTCACTCATTTATGGAAAATAAAGAACATTATAACCTGATGAATAGAAAGACAGATACAGAGGCAGTAAAGCACTGAACAGACTGTCAAATTACAGCAGGAAGGCTGGGGAGTGTTGGGGAGAGGGGGAAAGAGATCAACCAAAGGACTTGTATGCATGCATATAAGCACAACCAATGGACACAAGACACTGTGGGGGTGGGGATGAGGGCATGTGACAGGGGGTAAGGGAGGCTGGGGGAAGGTCAATGGGGAAAAAAAGGAGATATATGTATTACTATATGTAATACTTTAAACAATAAAATAAAATTAAAAAAATAAATAAAAACATTAACTTACCTCACTGGCAATATCTCTTGAAGCCTTGGCTGCTTGGATTGGAATGGCATCCACACGCAAGTCATAGCCTTCCTTCTTGGACTCTTCTAAAGCAAGTTTATAGAGTTTCTGCAGAAAAGAGAGTCATTAAATCTCTCCTCCTTTCATAAAAAAGAAAACTGTTAATTATTAAACTTTCTTCATCCTCATTTAAACTACAGAAACAAATTCACAAAGTGAAGTATTAGGGTGGGTTTGTACAAAATTTGGTTTCATAGGCACTTAAAGATTTTAAGGCACATGTTCTAAACTTTGGAATTTTATTGATTGGCAAATTTCAAAAATTTGGGGTTGCCAAAATTTTGTCTTGTCAAACAAATACATGCTAAAAAACCCATTTACTATCACTATCATAAAATAAAAGAAAGGCTATTTTAATATTAAAAAAGGAGCAAGAATAAGGAAAGTATTTTAAAACTAAATATATTTGGACTCATAAAAAACTCAATGCCTTGTCCTTTTTCTTCCTCATTTTGTTGTGGATTATCATTACAGACTGTGATCTATTTGTAGAGTTTCAGAATCATTGGCCTGATGAAAATGTTGTTCCTGAATGAAACACCTAGAAAAATGCTTTCAAATAACATTAAATGGTAACCAGAACATTAATAAAGCAGCAAAAACAATCATTAGCAAGTGAGTTCTAAGCCAGTGCCTGCCTGATAAATAGTTGTTGAACCAAATAATGACTTGATACCCACATTGTCATATAGGGGAAGGCTTGAGGAGTAAAATTCCTATTGGAATATTCCTCCATAAGCATTCCATTCCCTGATATTCTGTTACTAAAGGATTGGCCTACTTTGTAGATCTAACATATAGTCCAAAATTGAATCAAGGGAGAACTATCTCTTACTGGCAATGTTAGTTTGGAGTATGTATAATATATTAGTCAAAATAGTTCATTAAGAAGACAGTTACAACAGTTCATTTTTGCCTTTCTGTTCATGATAAAAGCAATAGTTTACTCACATCACTATAGTTTATTCTGTTAAGCTTGGCTAGCATGATTTCTGGAGTGTCAGGCATGACATGGATTGTTTTCTTATCATTGTCCCAGGCTTCAGTATATAAGCGCTATGGAAAAAAAAAGATGAGAAAAATTATTTTGGAGTTCACAGATACTTCTTTGATTATGTGCCAGTCATCTCTCCTCTATACAAAATAGAAATAAAATTATTAAAGTTGCATATAGTTCTATCTTTTATGTAGATAAATTAGTATTTCTAAGAGTATTTATCTCACTATTTTGTTCACTCAGTTTTTTTGTTTCTTTAAAAAAAATTTATGAAAGTATAATTGGATTGCAGCATTTAATCTGTAGTTATAAAATAATTATAGCACATTGCATTTTTAACATAAGTTTAATATAAGTAACTATGATATTATAATGAAGAAGTAATTTTTAAAAGTATCATAAACCCTATGGGAATTTTTAAAATGTAGTAATATGTTAGCATTTTTAACTTGTTCTAAGGTGAATTTTGGTATCTAACAGGAAGGAGTGAAGACTTACCTTATTCATGTTTATAGCATTGCTCTTTGCCAGCACCTGCTCCGGGGTGTCAGTTATGCTGGTAAATTTCAGTGTATCTGGACGCTGACGGTAGATATTATCACTCAGTATCTCTGTGGCCCTCTTGGCTTTAACAACTTCCAAGGAGCCAATTGGAACCCAGCCAATGCCTTTCATCCATTCAAGGTCTGACTTATACAAATTCTGCAAATCAACAGATTAAAAAACCACATTCATTAATTAATGTTTCAGATTCACAGTCACAAAATGGCTCATACTAGAGAAAATACAAAGTACTGATGAACAGATAAGGCTCCCAGCACAGTCAATCACTCATTCATAAACATTATTGAATCCAGAGTATATTTTTTTCCTAAGTATCTTTTTGTATAGAGTATTATACCAAGAACTAGGAAAGATTTTTTTTTATATATAATAAAAGACACAGTCATGTCCTTGAGTGTATTACAATTTTTTTTACACAAGATAGTATATTAGATATTTCCCAAATTACTCCTTTTATTTTACTCTCAATAGAACAAGCTAATTGTTAATAAAATTAGATTATTGTTTTCTTAAGAACCAACTTTATTTTATTTTTTATTGAATTTATTGGGGTGGCATTGGTTCACAAAACCATACAGGCTTCAAGTGTATAACTCAACAAAACATCATGAAAAAGATAAGAATGCCTTAGAATTTTCCTGTCAGTAGGTATAAAATATAAATGTTTTTAAAAATAACTTAGTGATATATACTTTTGTTTCCTAACTCTCTCCACACTACCCTCCATTGACATATACATACATTTCTACCACTTCTGCAAAAAATAAAAAAAGTGTAGCTATATATTTTTTGAGGATTAAGTTTCATCTAACTCAGACAAAGGAAGCCTAAATTACCAGGAAGAAATATACCTGTATAAAATTGATAATATATACTTTATTTCCTCTTTTACCTATAACTTTTGGGGAAGAAAAATTGTGGAATAATTTGTAGTGCTACCAAAGGGAAACTGTTTTGGAACATTCAATTGTATACTATTTAAAAATATCCAAACAAATTCCAGTTCATTGGTACTAGTCAGAACCCATGGACATGCTTCAGATCTGCTTTATGTTCATGCAGAACCAGCATCAGGAATACTCACATCGCTCTGGAGGTCATAAGCTTTCCGAGCGTGGATGACGTCATTCTGGTCAGGCAGGCACGTCCACTCATGAAGGAGATGTTTATAGTCCACATCACTGACCAAGGTCTGACATTTCTTGGCCAAAACGATGCCAAGCATGTCCACCGGGCTGCTGTATCTGGTCTTGTATTTCTCAAATTCTTTCTTGTACTCGCGGGCACTCAGCACTTTGGCAATGTGAAGGGACCACATCATCTTGGGGTCATCATGGATTGCTCGGGCACCAATGTGGTGACCCAGTTGCTTACGATAAGCTTCTTTGTATTTGTACTGAAAGAGAGAACCAGTAACAGAGGAGGAAGTTTGACGAGCTCTTCCCTGTTGTTCTTGCTGTGGTGATGCTTTTCTGGGAAACCCTTAAGACACTAGGGGTGTTTCATCATGTGCTGCTGTAATGCTACACATTGGGAGCATGCTGACTCCCAAGGAAGAGGCTGGGGTGCTTACTCTCATACTCCCACAGTATAACTCTCCAATGACTCCTTTACATTGTGCTAAAAATTATTTGTTGGCAAAAAGTGATTAAAAGTGAACATTGAAAGGCTGAGCTCAATTAGAGTGACAGTGTCTCAGAAGTCGGTCATGTGGGTGGGTACATCCGAGATGTGTTTACATGGTTCCTTAATTTTATTTTCCTAATGCATGCTGAGAAATTTCCTCTGCACAAATAATCGGGGGGGCGGGGTGTAGTTTAAAACCAGGCAATTTTTGTTGTTTGATGGGTATAGAGTTTCAGTTTTATAAGATGAATAAGTGAGAACATACTTAACACTACTGAACTGTACACTGGATAATGGTGTTATGTGTTGCTTTAT
Source organism: Plecotus auritus (assembly GCF_963455305.1). NCBI lineage: Eukaryota > Metazoa > Chordata > Mammalia > Chiroptera > Vespertilionidae > Plecotus > Plecotus auritus. Next base: position 65,686,973 of record NC_137776.1, on the reverse strand, counting down.
CATGCTAAAAAATGAAAAACCTGCAAAAATGGACAATATTGTTACTCTTGGATTAATGTCTAGGTTGTCAATGAATCTGATATTTTTATTTTTAGGGTAAAGGAATATTGATTTTGTGGACCCCTCAGCAGGAAAACTTATAGCTTTCTTGCTATTCTATGTCCTTCTTCAAGTCATGGGCAGAACTCAGTTAACCTTACTTCTTTCCTGGAGTTTTTGCCTTGGGTCATCCAGAGGAGAGCTCAGGGGGCTTTAGCAGTAACTCAATACATGTCCATCTAACTAATCAAAGCACTCAGTTTTATTAAGCAAAGCCCAAGTGACAAGAATCAAAGGAACCACATTCCACGCCAGGCTTTGTCCTGTGATGCTTGTGACCTTGGGCAGGTTACCTACAGTTTCAAAGCCTCCATGTATTTGCCTACACAATAAAGGTGGCTAAGATGGATGATGACTGAAGAGACTTCTAGCTGTGTTCCTATACGGTGATGCCCCATGTAGGGACTGGCTTGTTGGTAACAAAGATAGGGCCTTCATCAGCTCTTACATCACTGGCGATGTCCCTGGAGGCCTTGGCAGCCACAATAGAAATGGCGTCACTTCTCAAGTCATAGCCTTCTTTCTTGGCTTCTTCCATGGCCTGGCGATAGAGGCTCTGAGAACAGAAGTAATACCTTTTAGGTACAGCACTTGCTTTCACTCTAAAAATGTATTTTTGCTAAAGGAAGACTACCTTAGGATGCAGAACTGCACTAGTATATTCTGCTTTAAATATATTTTAAAAAGATATAAGCATGCCTCTTCTTTATAGATACATTGTATTAGGCAAAAAGTAATCAATATGGGTAAAACAATGAATATGGCCAAATCTTGAAAATGAGTACTTAGATTTTCCAATGTTCTCAAACTGAAGAAAAGTCTGCCTTCCTCCTCTTTTGTTAAAAATGAAGACACATGCACGTACATACACACACATACAAAATCACGATTTTTCCTGAATAAACCAGATAATTGTTCTTTGTCAAGAACAACTGAGCAAGAAGCTGTTTCTGCAACAGTATTTCTCTGCAAAGATATATGATGACAAATTTAGCTAGAGATAATGCATAAAAAATGTATTTTACTGTCTTCGGACAATTCCAAAATGGATAAAGCTAAGAATTCTCTTTCAGTTCTTGTAAATAAACAAATAAACCTCAAGTTATTTTGAGCATGTTAAAAATTTAATTTTCATGGTGACTTGAGTGTGAAGGGAAAAAAATTAAAGTTACTAAGCAACTATTTTGTACCAGGCTCCACACTGGGCATATTATATATATGACCTTATTTAGTCATCACAGAAATTCTTCAAGATAGACATTTTTATCTTGTTTGACAGATAAGTAACTGAGGAAAAATTCACAGAACAAATTTGTAGTAAGTACTAATCTGATAAGAGTAATAAATATTTTTAATTAAAATTACAATTTGTTTCAATCATTAATAGTTGACTTTGAGAGCTTTTCCCCCCTTTCTGGAGAAATTTTTGTATTTATCAATTTCTCTATCTATTTTTTGAATTCAGTAATACATATATTCAGGGTAGAGTAATGGGTATAAAAATAAAATTATTTGGACCACATGAGAATTAAACCCATAATTCTGACCTTCTTACTACACCAGCAAAGATCAATGTGGTCAGATCAAGGAAATAAAGTAAATAGTCTTACCTCACTATAATTTATTTTATTTTGTCTTGCCAACGTAATTTCAGGTGTATCAGGCATGATATGGATTTGGGTCTTGTCTTTGTCCCAGGCTTCTGTGTACAAGCGCTGTGAAAGATAAAAAGGTTAATGAATTAGAAACACAATGCTTGCTGTAAACAGGAGTTTGCAATTTAGAGATCATGACAAAGTTGAAAGCCAGCATCCTCACTATCTGTGCTGTGTGCTTTAGTATACCATACTGTTCAGTCGCTTTGATATTACAAGATATACACTGAGTGGCCAGATTATTATGATCTCTGAATGCATAATAATCTGGCCACTCAGTGTGTGTGTGTGTGTGTGTGTGTGTGTGTGTGTGTGTGTGTGTGTATTAGAGGCCCGGTGCATGAATTCGTGCATGGGTGGGGTCCGGCCAGCCTGGCCAGGGGGCGGGGACATGGGTGGTTGGCCGGCCTGCCTGCTGGTCGAACTCCTGATCGAGGGGACAATTTGCATATTAGCCTTTTATTATATAGGATATACACTGAGTGGACAGATTATTGTGCTTTCAGAGATCATAATAATCTGGCCACTCAGTGTATATTATCACTAAATATAAATGTAGACTAAGATATGACCAGTAAACATGTGTGTTTCATTTCAAGATCACCTCCATTCCAATTAAATGAAAAGCAAATATTTCCAAGCATATATGCACATCCATATGCACTGTGGCTATATAAACAAATCCTTCTCATAGTTTTGTTGTTTGTTTGTTTATTAACTGCAAATGTACCTGGATTAGCCATCTCCAGATTTCTTATTTTATAAATGTTATGGAGATGTGCATTTGACTTGTTTGTTCTATATTTACCTAGACGAGTACCCAACAAGAAAGAAACCTTCATACAAAACCATGTATAACTCTCATAGACTTCAAACAGTTTGCACACCAAACAGCTGTCCTATTCTTAATTCTGGCTATTTCACCAAAGACCTCAAAGCAGAAATTCCCAAATATATTTTTGAAATCCTAATGTAATTGAATAGAGAACTCAACCAAATCACTACACATAGATGGCAATGGAATAAGACAAAAAAAAAGATGAATTAATTATCAATATCCAAGAGCATATAGCCCTGTTTTACTTTCCCCCAAATTGGGGGCTCACCTTGTTCATGGTGATGGCGTTGTTCTTTGCCAGCACCTGCTCCAGGGAGTCAGTGACGCTGGTGAATTTCTGCTTGTCTGGAGGCTGGCGGTAGATGTTGTCACTCAGGATCTCTGCAGCTCTCTTGCACTTGACCACATCCAGAGACCCAATGGGGACCCAGCCAATGCCTCTCATCCACTGGAGATCTGATTTATACATGTTCTGGTGAGATAAACACAAAGGCAAGTATTACTCAAGCTGTTATGACACTTGATTTAGAAAATAAAAGAAAAAGACTGGAAACCTTGGATAGCCAGACTCCATGTCTATGTCTTTTAAAATATAAAGGCCAATTGGATAGAGCTTCATGTATTATGATCTCTTTAAAAGAAAAGGCACAATGAATGAGGGGTGAGAGGAAAAGCATTATTCTTTCTGAGAGCTTTATCTAATCCTAGATCACTATCTATGTATTAACTACAGTTATTTTCAACCTTTTAAATCTCATGGCACACATAAACTAATTACTAAAATCCTATGGCACATGGAAAAATAAGTTACATTTTTTGCTGATCCGAAAAAAAAGGTATAATTTTGACTCATTCACACCAGACGGCTATTGTTGTGTTGGCTGTTGTCATATTTTAATTCAACAATCGAAGAAAAAAAAGGTCAGTGCCCTTGACAAAATAGTCAGGTATTGCATGTTTTAAAAATTCTTACAGCAAGATGGCTGAATATCACTGTATCACTATCCTGAGGTTGGTCACCATTGGTATTTAATGGGTGTCAGTACTCACGTCGCTCTGGATTTCATAGGCCTGCCGAGCATGGATGACATCGTTCTGGTCGGGCAGGCACGTCCACTGGTGCAGGTAGTTCTTGTAGTCAATGTCACTGACTAAGGTCTGGCATTTCTTGGCCAGCACCACTCCCAGCATGTCCACAGGGCTGCTGTACCTGGTCTTCGACTTCTCAAAGTCCTTCTTGTACTCCCTGTCACTCTGGATCTTGGCCACATGCATGGACCACATCATCTTGGGGTCGTCCTTGATGTTCCGAGCTCCAATGTGGTGGCCAAGCTGCTTGCGGTAACCATCTTTGTATTTGTACTGAAATAAAAGCAGTGATTTTAAAAATAAAATAAATAGAAAGGGCTAAAAGTTTCATTAATTTAAAAGTTTATTATTTCAAAATTGGTAATTCTTTCAGGGAAATGGAATCATCTGAATATCAACTTATTTCCTCATCCTAAACTCTGATTAGACTTCACAATACTCCCAGGGGTCCTCAGACTTTTTAAACATGGGGCCAGTTCACTGTCCCTCAGACCGTTGGAGGGCCAGACTATAGTTTAAAAAAAAAAAAAACTATGAACAAATTCCTATGCGCACTGCGGGCCTGGGACGAGTCGGCTGCTAAGCAGGACAGGCAGCGGCACCCGGCGGGCTGGATAAATGTCCTCGGCGGGCCGCATGTGGCCCGCGGGCCGTAGTTTGAGGACCTCTGCGAGAAGCTATGCCAAACTACATAGTTTTATAGTTTGCAGACATTAAGTCCCTAAAACAAAAGAAGCAAAACTTTTAGGAAAAATCAGTCAGAATTATATGCTGCCTTTTCTTCATCTTGGGCCAGTGAAACCAGAAATTTTACATATGATTTTGAGAATGCTACTCCTGAGTACACAGGTACCATTTCACCCTCCAAATCACCTGTTACCCCTCCCAAAACCCGGCTCTGCTGACTTTTATTTGACTCCTTGAAATGGACTGGCTTGGGTTTTCCACCCAGTGTGTCCGGCTCTGTCAGACATCAAATTTGGCTGAGGTTTATTGGGATTCCTCAAGTAAGAAATCAGATTCTATAACTACAAGAAAGCATATTGTTGGAGGTGGTGGGAAGTGCTGACTCTGGATATTTTCTCTCCACTTCAGGTAACAACATGTCGCAAATCCTAATGTATATTTATGGAAGTCTGAGTTCTCCTCCAAAGGACCAACTTCCTTTAGAGACAGTGGAAAGAGAAATCAGGCTCACCCTTTTGTTGGTTTTTGGTTGTTTGCCGTTGCTTTTCTGTTTTTGATGAAAAGGACCTCAAAGGAGGCACTTAAGATAATTTTTCAGAGGAAGAGTTGGCAAAAATACAGAGCAGGTTTCCCTAGACCTAGCTGTAACCAGGTCTCTTTCTGATGTTGAACCAATACATGTAAACCACGTAACTTTTTAAAAACTTTTCTGGCATTTTCTTATTTCTCTGTGAGTTCTGTGCTCAAAATATGGAGATGAATGCCTCATAATTGTAGACATGAACAATTGTATATTCAAATTTAATTTTATACTGAAGTTTAGGATGCCCTTCTCTATGGGGCCTGAATATTAAAGTCTTTTGGAGTTAAAAATATAAAAAAGCTTTTTCTAATGAAAACCATTTCTTTCATTTAAATCACAATAAATGTACTTAATTGGCACCCAGATGCAGCTCCCTGTTGGAATGATGACCGTGATGACCCCCTGTCCCATCCAGCCATGTACATGGAGTGTTGTTACTCACATCGCTGACAATGTCTCTGGAGGCCTTGGCTGCCACAATTGGGATGGCATCGCTTCGCAAGTCGTAGCCTTTCTTCTTTGCTTCTTCATTGGCGAGTTTATACAGAGTCTACAGAAAGAAAGTCAAGGTTAAAGCAAGAGGCCTGAGAGCAACCATTTGGAGATTTTCAAGTGACATACCATACCATTTTAAAAAGGATAGATTCTGGAAAAAATTTAAAGTCCTAGCAATATTGAAAGTAAATAAATCATATCTTACCAAAAAAAACCTAAATAGCATTAGAAACAAATGAGATATATCAATGGGTAATAACATTGATATATTAATCTATTATTAATCTACTATGATACATAATAGATTAATATATAATATGTAGATTTATATGATATATTATGCATATCAACAGAATAATATAATCTAGTATATAGATTGATGGATAAAACATCAATCTATACATATTTTGAAATGAAAAAGAAATTACAGAATATGTTTATTTGTTTATAATATATATATACTTATATACTTTTACTCATTTCTTTATTACTTAACATTTTTTGACAATCATGTAATATTTTATCATTTTTAGAAAAAACTGAGAAAAAAATTGAAGTACAATTTAAAAAGTAGATAACTTAACCATCTTCACAATTTTGATTCTAAATTTTAGCTGTATCATGTTAGTAACACATGTACCTATGACATTGCATTTTAATAAAAAATCAGTGTTGTTAATGGAGAATACTGCTTTTCATGCCTGAGGCTCTCTTTCTACAAAAGGAGCTCAATTATTTTATCTCTGGCCTTATTCCTTTCCCGGGTGCCCTTACTCTCTGCCCCTGGAGAGGTATAGTGATTTACTGATTTATCTGACTGTAGGGCTGGGATAACTGGGTATGCCCAGCTCAGCCCTAAGCTGTTCCCTCTAGGAACAAGCTCAGTGCCCTCCTCCATGTCTGTGGGCTCTAAGCGGGACCTCACCCTGAGTGGGGTGGAGCTGATTGTCCTGCTACAGGGTGGCCTGTGCCTGGATGAGGAACCCAATTCTTTGGTTCAGTGAGAAGACTGCCTCTCCTACAAATATGTCCTTGAGTCTAACTTTAGTAGTAACAAAAGTGAGATTTTAGTTTCATGTCTACTCTTTAGTTTTCCTTCTCAATTTTACTAAGGATCCAGGTGGGGAAGAGGTGCATATTAGCAGAGCCCCCTTAACACATTGCCAGATTTAGCAAATAAAAAGATAGCATGACCAGTTGAACTTGAATTTCAGATAAGCAACAAATAATATTTTAGAATAAATATTGAGCCGGTGTTTTATCTGGCTATCCTACCTCTAGCAATGCCAAACATACTACTAAGTCCCACTAACTCACACTAGCAGTGGCCATACGCTGAAAAGGTAATGTGACTTCAGTTTGCCTGTGGAGTCCTATAGCAACCCAGATCTGAAAGGTCGGATGGGCTGAGTGTTCATATCACGGAGCCGCATGTACCATAATAGCTGAGCACCTCCATAAAAGTAAGTGCAGCAACAAAATAAGTGTCGCACCACAGAACTTCGCTCCTACCTCACTGTAGTTGAGTTGGTTCTGCTTTGCCAACATGATCTCCGGGGTGTCAGGCATTATATGAATTTGAGTCTTGTCTTTGTCCCAGGCCTCTGTATATAAACGCTATCAAAGAAGATATTGATGGAAAACCATTTGAAACAAGAATTACAAATTGTCAACTTACAACAGGGTTATTACTGATCTAATTAAGAAAAATAAATTGGACTCGAATGTAAGATATTCAATTGGAGGTTTGAATCTTAATGCTGATTATCAAGGTGTAAAATGGGAATAACAGAAATCATTTAGAGGCTTTTAAGTATGCAATTTAGGAGGTAAATGTGACCCCACACTTTCATGGATAATACAACTCCACTAGTCATTAAAGTATAATAACATCTTTTGCATCCTGAAGAAGCTTGGCAGCTGGGGCTCACCTTGTTCATGGTGATGGCGTTGTTCTTTGCCAGCACCTGCTCCAGGGAGTCAGTGACGCTGGTGAATTTCTGCTTGTCTGGAGGCTGGCGGTAGATGTTGTCACTCAGGATCTCTGCAGCTCTCTTGCACTTGACCACATCCAGAGACCCGATGGGGACCCAGCCAACACCTCTCATCCACTGGAGATCTGACTTGTACATATTCTGGGAAGAGGAAAAAGGCAGAAATTCTTCACTAAGACCAATAGATTTAGGGTAAAGATGCAAATGGATTCAGTAATAAAGTGCCATTCTAGTTGTTATTGTTTTTCATAGAAAACAAGCTCACTGTATTAGGCAGACAAAAAAAGGAACTATGTTCAAAAATGACCCCCAAAACTGTCTCCTATCCCTAAAAAAAGTGGTCAAATATTTCAAGTTGGTAGGAGAGAAGTGATCCAAACTAATATCTTCTGTAAGTCAATTCGGTGAATGCTGTTGCAATGTTGCAATGTCCATGTACACAGGAAAAGAGTGCCAACCAGAGTAAATAAATGTTAGTCCTCATCAAATCAAATAGTCTGCACCTACTAAAAGCCATATTTTAAGAATATTGATGACTTGTTGAAATGTCAGTAATGCAATATTAAGTGAAATAATAGCACATAAATTATGTAGATACATTGTCTGGATAAATTATAACAGCAGGAATGGGCTTTTTCAATGGTTGGATTATGCTGGATTATTATTGCCTTCTGTGTACTTTTTCTCATATTTCAAAATATCTGTAATGCTCTTTTAAAAAAAGAGAGAGAAGTTAAACTATAATGATGATTTAGAATCCCTGAAGCCCAGGGCAGAAGTTGGACAGTTGTTACACTATCCAAGACTCAGGGCAATAAGGGACCATTTCATTGGTCCAGGGCCCAGTCTAGTCCCTACCAAGTTCTCAGGAAGGGAAGCATTAACTTCTTTCCAGAATCATCTTTTCATATTTTTATTTCTCACTTTACTTTAAATCATTTTTTCCCTGCTAAAGACTTTTGTAAAGAGCAATGAACTCATAGATACAGAGAATAGACTGATGGTTGCCACAGGGGAGGAAGGGCTGAGGACTGGGTGAAAAAGGTGAAGAGAGTGAGAAGTACAGATTGGTAGCTACAAAATAGTCACAGGGATATAAATTACAACACAGGGAAGATACTCAATAATATTGTAATAACTATGTACGGTGCCAGGTGGGTACTGGAAATATCGGGGAAAGACTGTAAAATATATGATTGCTTAATCACTAGGTTGTACACCAGAAACCAATACAAAATAATATTAATGTAAACTGTAATTGAAAAAATAAATAAAAAATAAAAATATTTATTTAAAAAATTGTGTGTACCCATAACATATTTATAACTATATCACAACAAAAGGATTGGACCTTTGCCCGACTCGTTACAAGGATTTTACCTGTAATAACAATGAAGTAGAAAAATAGACTGATCCTTTGCAGTCTAGACAAGAAGCCTATTGGAATTGTCCTGTGCTGACTAGTTATTGTCCCCTAAATAACAACAGGAGGAATGAAAACATTAATATTTATACCTCTGGAGGGCCTTTTAATGTTCAAATGCTTCCACATTATTAAGTCTGTGTCACAGTGTGAGGGAGGCGATCATGAAAAGAGGCTCAACAGATTGGAAGAATGCAAGCTGTCTGTCACTGCTGTCACTCCATGGAGGGCATGAGCCATTTTAACTGCCTTTCTTTTTGGAAAGAATTTCAAAACACAAGGTTCTGTATGTCCAAAACTACCCAACAGATGTGAGAGTTTTCACAGGTGGGCTATCCCGTTTCTAAGAACAGCCCGGTAATGTATAATTATTATTAATTAGTTTTATTCTCCAAAGTCCTCTAATGTTTAATGATTCCTTCAAACGTTTATAAAATAGGTGCTGCAGGAAATGTGCTTCTCACACCCGGTTTGAGATGGTGCACCTGCTTCTCTTAGGTCCAGCTTCTGTCACTACCCTGTGACCCCTCCACAAAGAGCCAGGCCAGGAGGAGAAAGTGTCACTGAAATGATCCCATAGCTTCCAGGCTCAGTGACTTTTTTTTTTATTTCCTAAGAATAACATTTAGTGACGTAGCAGGCATGAGTATTCCATCAATTACAACGCCATTTGTTTTGTAAGGAGAGCTAAAAACCAATTTCAGTGTAATTAAAAAAAAAAAAGGAATGTTGTTGCCCCTTAAAAAAATAAAAGAAAATGTCTCCCTCTGGTGGACCCTGAATTCTAACATTGCTTAATTCCGGTTTTACTTTTATAAGATCAAATCCAGTTTATAAACTTACCTCCTTATAAATCCTATTAACATATTCACAATAAAGCCATAAAACTATAGACTGATTCAGATATCAAATATCACTAAAAAAAAAATCCTAGTTTGATAGGCCATCGATTGTATACAAAGAATAATTTTTGTATAGTTTGTTTCTGCACACAGCTCTGTTATAGATGGTGTACTCACGTCGCTCTGGATTTCATAGGCCTGCCGAGCGTGGATGACATCATTCTGGTCGGGCAGGCACGTCCACTGGTGCAGGTAGTTCTTGTAGTCCACATCACTGACCAAGGTCTGGCACTTCTTGGCCAGCACTACCCCCAGCATGTCCACGGGGCTGCTGTACCTGGTCTTCGACTTCTCAAAGTCCTTCTTGTACTCCCTGTCACTCTGGATCTTGGCCACATGCATGGACCACAACATTTTGGGGTCGTCCTTGATGTCCCGGGCTCCAATGTGGTGGCCAAGCTGCTTGCGGTAACCATCTTTGTATTTGTACTGAGATGAAAATGGACAAACCAGGTTTTTATGGTAAACCCTTAGAGGCCCCAAGACTACAAAATCATCTTGCTTACATTTCAGTTGTAAGTTGACTTTTGCTAATAAATACTAACTCAAGCCAGTATCCTGACCTTTACCCTAGAAGTTTACAGAGGCAGTTCAATAGATGTAATCAGTATAATTGCAGTGTATGCCCTAAATCACTGATAGCCTGGTAATAAGAAATAGTTCTGGAGGCAAGATGTGCACACAGTAGGGAGAGGTTACCTGTGGAAGTGGGGGAGGGGCTATTTGAACCTTGGAGAAATGGATTTTATGCACTAGCAGCATGTCAGGAAAGAGATGCACTTGGTGACATGGTGTGTTTAATGAGCAATGACAAGACTGTCTGGTTCCTGCAAGGGTAGTACTCTAGGTCAAGGGCTATCTGCAGTAGCAACTAGGAGAATTTATTATTTCATAATGGATCCATGCATTCTTTGGTGATGGCAAATGTATGGCATCACTTTGAAAACTGATTATTCTAGTAAAGTTGTAGCAGGCCAACTGGGTAGAGTGTGCTCCTAACATGGGCCAAAAATGTTTTTATTAGTCTATGTTTAATGGTTTTATCCTGAAATCTGAGCCAATTATCTAAAATATATGCTTCTAGTCTTAAATAATGCTGAGAAAGTATAGATGAGTCAGCAGGAGGCAATATGGTACAGTGAAAAGGAATGAGGTTGTCTGGAGTTTCAACGCCGTCATCCACTAAGAGTTTAACTTTAGACAAGTTGCTTAAGCAATCCACAAAATGGGGATAATGACAATAGGGTTTATCATCCTAGGGTAATTATGAACAGTAAGTAAAATAATAAATAAAAAGCTCTTAGCAGAGTTATCAATACTTTGGGTTGTTATTATGATCTCATTATTTATTATTATTGGCATAAATCCATTTGTAGGGGAAGTCCAAGATACACTAACTAAAGTGAGTCACTCACATGGTTTTCCAATAGAAAGGACCATGTGTTACCATATTCCTGAATTTGGGTCTGTATTTTTAGAGCAGTGTCCTGTTCCTCAAGAATTCCCTGAGGCACCAGGAAAGGATGCTGATTTTATTCTGAGAGGTGTGAGCTACAGAGCCAGGTGCTGGTTCTGATCAACTGCCTTCTTTTCGTAATCCTGTAAGAGTGAGTTGTAAGGCAAGCATCACATGCACTTTAAAAATATTGTATGTTAAAATGTTACATAAAGCCAAACCCAATTCTCACTGAAAGAACTTACGTTTCTGACTTATGCTTCCTATAAGCACTGTGATAATTTTTACATAAGCATTTCCAAGCCTGCAGCTACACTCTGACCATTTCCTCATGGATGCATCTGTCCCTCTTCTTGGTGGACCAGAGTTAACTATGTCCTAAAGGTTACAAACTCCTTTTATGAACATCACATTTTCCATTTCGCTCAAAATTAGGTTTTTTAAAATCCCCACAAACACATCGGGGTGTATTTTCAAAGGGCTAGGAACGTTCTTTGTAAAGATTTAGTTCAGTGAAAATGTCACTTCTGATGGGTCAGATACTTGGATAAAACGAACAACTCACATCGCTGGCAATGTCCCTGGAGGCCTTGGCTGCCACAATCGGGATGGCGTCGCTTCGCAAGTCATAGCCTTTCTTCTTTGCCTCTTCATTGGCGAGTTTATACAGACTCTAAATTTGGGCAAAAAAAATATATCAGTTGGATGTTGACACTTATATCAAAAAACTGATGGGGGAATTGAAATAATTCACTATGTCCTACACAGGTAGGTGCCTATAATAACCTTACTTTTGAGAGATCTAAGCCTTCTGCATTTTCAGCTTTTGGTAACAATGAAGAGCTAGTTATATAAGCACTAAAATTATAGGTTGCACACCCCCGGAATAAAATGACTTAAGATGGCAGCTAACCTATCTAAATTATTTAAATTACATTTTGCAGAAGAATAATATACTGTTGATTTACACTGTCAAAGAAACACCATTTTCTTTGCTGGCAGTACAAAGCTCAGAGAAATAACCAATATATTCTCAGACAGAATCTTAGAGCCACAAACACCTCCACAGGCTTAAACAAAGAGGTTCAATATAAGAAGAGATTGCAGAGAGAAAAATGTCAGTCTTTGAACTGAGATTTAAATTGCCAACTATGTACATGCAGGATAGGGTAAACTCAGCCTAAGCCCATGTAAGATGTCTTAGGGTTTCAGTTGATCCCAAATTCCCTGTGGTATGGCAGGGGCACAGCTGCCAGTGTGCCCTGAGACACATGGTGCAGAGATGGAGGTCAAATGTCTAAAAGAGGAAATAGGACAGCAACTGTAGTCTATACTGATCATTCCTCACTTGCAGAATTTTGTTTGTTCTGAGAGTCATGTTCTAGCAGAGAGGTCATATGAGCAATGCCCAGGCACTTGGGATGTTTGGATTAGACGAGAACCTGGGTTGAGGTGGCTGGGGAGGTACCATAGTTGCTATCGGCCTCTCCATGGAGTTGGCACAGATTGGTTCTGCATAGCCTCAGAGGACTATGTGTGTCTGCAGAGAGAAATCTTTGAGTCAATACATCAGAAGCACCTTCTCATGGAATTTTCCAGAACAAATGGGTTGACTTACGAGATAAACTTCTTTTCACTGAGAACACTTAAGCAAAAGCAGGATGACAACCTATCGGGCGGGGACTCCTGTACTAGGAGAGGCTGACCTCTCAGCCTAAACATAGGTGCTTCTGTGATGGTCCATGGCCCTATGCTCACAGAAGGTGAAAAGAAAATGGGCTTGCTAATATGTACACTGCCAGGTCCTCTCTGCCTCTGTTTCTCTCTTTCTCTGTGTTATTTGGTACTACTACTGTGATTTTTGTCCTTGACTCAAAAATCTTAAATTTTGATCCTAAACTATAATTTAGGAAAAATATATTACATGGGGAAATATGTTTAGCACAGCTATACAGCACAATGATGAAATAAGTGTATATTTGGTCTATTGCTAATTTCATAACTTAAAAAAATTAATAAAAGGAAAAGGTCTAATTAATCTTATGGTTATTGCTGAAATCATTAGTTCTTATAATTGTACTTCCAAAAATGTAATCTGTATTACTTGAAGTTTGATGTTTAGGATGGTGACTGAGAAATGCAAGAGTTGCTATTCACATGGAGCAAAAAGAGATTTTTTATAAAGTTGTCCTTTAGTATTACATCCCCGAGGAATAGATGAATTGTAGTAAGAAACAGCATGCAAATGTTACGAAATTAGCATCTGCTCCCACCTCACTGTAGTTGATTTTGTTCATTCTTGCCAACGTAATTTCTGGGGTGTCCGGCATGATGTGGATCTGGGTCTTGTCTTTGTCCCAGGCTTCTGTGTATAAACGCTATCAAAGAAAATACTTAATGTCATCAGGGGGAAAAGTCAGTGTATAATTAGTAGGAATTTCAGGGCCATAAGAATTTTATAAAAAAACAACAAAAGGCTATGCATTTTTTACATTATGTATTTTATATATATTTCTCAAGTGAAGTAATCAGCTCATAGTAAAATAGATATTTCTAATAATATGAAATACAATTTAACAAGAGGAAATTGAGAATATCTTTTATGCAAAGATGACTTCCATAAAGATATGCCATTTTATAAAAAAACCATAAAATAATTACTAAAGTAAATATTAGGAATAACATATCAGATTGATATTTTAGATAGATATCTTTTGTTGCTCAATGCTCTCTTTCTTTCTTTCCTTGACTATGCTTCTTTTTCTTTAATTCAGCTTTAGAAGTCCTACCTTGATTCCCTGATTTTTGAAGCCTCACCTTGTTCATGGTGATGGCATTGTTCTTGGCCAACACTTGTTCCAGAGAATCAGTCACACTGGTAAATCTAAATTGGTCTGGATGTTGGCGATAGATTTTATCACTCAAAATTTCAGTTGCCCTTTTGCATTTTTCCACATCCAAAGAGCCAATGGGAACCCAGCCAATGCCTCTCATCCACTGCAGATCTGACTTGTACATATTCTGTTGACACAAATAGTCAATAAATGGTTATCTTCATTGGGAAAAGTTTTCATCTAAAGGATATGAAATAAAGTAAGAGCATTCTTGAAAATATAGTAGACAATATTTCTTTTTGGTCTGGAGGGTTAAACCATTAACACAAGGAAAAAAGAGATGCTATTCCCCCCTTTGCAGGGGTTGGTGAAGTTGGTGCCACCTATTGCTACCTTCTCTGAGGAGTGTGAGTTCACTGATTTCCCACCTTTGCATGTCTTTATGATCCTCAGGTACTCACATCGCTCTGGAGGTCATAGGCCTGCCGAGCATGAATGACGTCATTCTGGTCAGGTAGGCACGTCCACTGGTGCAGGTAGTTCTTATAGTCAATGTCACTGACTAAGGTCTGGCACTTCTTGGCCAGCACCACCCCCAGCATGTCCACGGGGCTGCTGTACTTGGTCTTCCACTTCTCAAAGTCCTTCTTGTACTCCCTGTCACTCTGGATCTTGGCCACATGCATGGACCACATCATCTTGGGGTCATCTTTGATGTTCCGAGCTCCAATGTGGTGGCCGAGCTGCTTTCGATAGCCTTCTTTGTACTTGAACTAGAAGAAGAAAAAAATGCTGATAGTCACTTATTTTAACTTAAGTAAAAAGCAATTACTAAGGCCACATTTTTCTATTCTTTAAAAGATAATGATTTGACCTAAGTACATAAGTATGCATCTTGTAAACCATTTGGAAAATAAAGCATATATATGTATACAAAAAATAAAATAAAAATGAAGACATTATTCTGCCATTCTGTGATAACACCTGAAAAAAACTGCTTTTTGTGGTGTGCGTGTATATGTGTGTGTGTGTGTGTATGTGTGTGTGTGAGAGAGAGAGAGAGAGAGAGAGAGAGAGAGAGAGAGAGAATAAGATTAAAATAAGAATCATACTGTACATAGGTTTGTGCTTGCTTTTTCAATTATCATATAAGGATTTCTCTGCATCATTAAATATTCTCTATAAATATGAATTTTAATGGTAACAGACATTATATTGGTATATATTAATACTTCTAACCCTTCTGTGATTGTTGAACACTTATATTTGAGTTCTGATAGTTACTTTCCATATTTTGGAAATAAATACAAAATATTTTTGAGCAAATTTATGCTTTAAAGAAAATAAATATCCATAGCCAGCCACTGGATGCAGAGCCAAACATATGGTCCATATGAATGGCTGGACTCTGAATAAAATAATGTGTCCCATTTATTCAGCCCTTATATGTTCATTGGTTCACAGGGCATGGGTTAGGAGTTGAAGGAATCCTACAGTGAGTGTGGTTATATATAAGAATACATCATGTGGAAAAGCCAAAAGGATGTCTGAACTATAGTCAAATACCCAATGCTTTTATTCAGCAGGAAATAGACAATATTTTGAAATGCAAGTTGCTATGAACTCAGACATAACTAGGAATTAGCCTTTGTGTCAAGAATTTCATTACCATTATTTTAAACTATTTACTGAGAAAAAAAAACCGTTAGCAAGAACTTTAACCTCATAGATTAATTGCTCTACCATGTATTTAGGAAAAAAAAAAAAAGAAAAAAGAAATCTTTGAGCCAAAGCTAAGGCGAAGAACTTTTCAGGTGCACTTACTTCACTTGCAATGTCTCTGGAGGCCTTGGCCGCCCTGATGGGAATAGCATCTAGCCGCATATCATAGCCTTTCCTCTTGGCTTCTTCTAGGCCAAGTTTATATAGTTTCTAAAGTAGAAATAAATCATCATAAGTTTGATTTATAAAGTGCAGTGTAAGGAAAATGTATCATGCACCATAATTATATTGCTTACCTCACTGTAATTTATTTTGTTTTGCTTAGCTAGTAAAACTTCAGGGGTGTCTGGCATAATGTGGATACTGGTTTTATCTTTATCCCAAGCTTCGGTATAGAGGCGCTAAAACAAACAAACAAAAAGACAGGACTAGTGCAAACCAGTAATGAATAGATACATACAACTAATCTGGTTCACCAGAGTACAGAGCATCTGCTCTATGAGCTGGTATTTGTGACACCTTCAGGTCCAGATATCTCATGTCAGTAAAAGCATAACACTCACTTAAAAAACACTTTAATACAAAGCAAAATAATTGAATATGATTTTTCTTTTATAGAAACAGATTTCAGTGTTTACATTCACACACGCGCACACACGCGCAAACACACACACACACAATTAATACTCCTCCCAAGAAAAGAAAAAACTTACATGGTTCATGGTAATAGCATTGTTTTTTGCCAAAACCATCGGCATGGAGTCCATAAGGCTGGTAAACTTGAATTTATCTGGGTGTTGACGGTAAACATGCTCACTCAAAATCTGCATAGCTCTCTTGTTCTTCTCATCCTCAAGAGAACCACTAGGTAACCAGCCAATGCCTTTTAGCCACTGAAGGTCGGCCTTGTACAAATTCTGAAATTGTAAGTGAAAAATCACTAAACATAATAATATGCCCCTAAAATTATAGTATAGTAAAATATAATATACATTTCAATGCTTGAATTCATGGTAAATTAAAAATTTTTGGTACGTCATGTGAGTCAACAAAATATTCAAATTTGAAGCAATATTTTGGAAAACATTTTAAACAGCAGCATATATAGAAAGACCCAACTCTTCTGTGTCAGCCATGTAGAGGCTTCTACCAAAACAATTGGGGCTTTGCTGGCTCTTTCTTTGTGGGATAATATTTGGGTGCCTGGATAGAGTGTGGGCATTAGTCCAGGGAAGTTGTATAAACTCAACTCCCTTCACTTTGGGGGAACTTTGATACTTAGGAAAGCATATGTGGTGTTTTATTAGCGAAGGAAAATCTTAGACTCACATCACTCTGGAGGTCATAGGCCTGCCGAGCATGAATGACATCATTCTGGTCGGGCAGGCACGTCCACTGGTGCAGGTAGTTCTTGTAGTCCACATCACTGACTAAGGTCTGGCACTTCTTGGCCAGCACTACCCCCAGCATGTCCACGGGGCTGCTGTACTTGGTCTTCGACTTCTCAAAGTCCTTCTTGTACTCCCTGTCACTCTGGATCTTGGCCACATGCATGGACCACATCATCTTGGGGTCGTCTTTAATGTTTCGGGCTCCAATGTGGTGGCCAAGCTGCTTGCGAA
The DNA here is from genome assembly GCF_963455305.1 of Plecotus auritus. Taxonomy (NCBI): domain Eukaryota; kingdom Metazoa; phylum Chordata; class Mammalia; order Chiroptera; family Vespertilionidae; genus Plecotus; species Plecotus auritus. Next base: position 65,669,574 of record NC_137776.1, on the reverse strand, counting down.
AGCCTTCCTTGTACTTGTACTAAAGGGAAAAAAAAGTCTCATCTTCTTAGAGATTAAGTTATATTGCCACCTTTGTGGCAAATTACAAAGCACATTAACTACAAATATTTCACTAAGCCTAAAGAGCCACAGATATACGTTCTTTTGATGGGAAAGATTAAAGGCTAAATCCAGTTCAAATTTCATGCATAATAAATGAATCCTTGAGCTATCCTCATCCCACACTGCATCTCGAATCATTTCACTCTGTTTTAATTGGTTACTCGTTGAAAGTTTTTGTTCAATTTAAATTGAAGTTGAGACTGCTCAGAAATGATACACTGCAATCAAACCAATGAAATTGGGATAAAGTCTTACTTCACTGGCAATTTCTCGGGATGCTTTCGCTGCTTTGACTGATATGGCATCAAGGGGCAGATCGTAGCCTTTTTTCTTCAGCTCCTCATAACCCATTCGGTAGAGTTTCTGTCAAAAGATGAAGATCACTTTGATAAATAAACAATGGAAGCCTAATGAATCCAATGTGAATAGTAACTGTACTCTAGAATACTCAGATGCAATGGGAAATTATGCCCATCGATTGCTAATGATGCTGTTTTAAACTTCAAAGCTCTTCAATTACCTAGATCAACAAAATCAAATGTCAGCTCCTTTCAAATGCTTATGAGAATGAAGCAGAAGTAAACTGGTAGAGAAATGAAATTAAATACCATTTAGGTGCTGTTTTCCAATTAACTTAAAGTGTTTCATTTGAAGTTTCTGTTAGAAAAGAGCAATATATGAGAATGTCATTTAATGCCTTTTCATCTAACACATCTAGTGGGGCAAAAATCATGCCTAGTGAGTTGTCTCTTCTGTGTAGCTACAGCGTTGGGATATACTAGTAGCATCTATTTCACAGTCTAAGGTCATCCAGCATAGGATTACATCTGTAGGTATGAAACAAAGTCCTTCATAATTTTTAAATGTAAGAGTTTTTGAGGGAACTTTAAATATTGAATTTGAAAAGCTTAAGTGAAATGATGTGTTTCTTCAGTTCTGTTACATAATTGAGAATGCCATTTAATGCACTTTATCCAGAAACCAGATAGTTTAAAATGCCTATTGATCTTGGATTTGTGTTTATGTATATACTAGAGGCCTCATGCATGGACTCGTGCATTGGTGGGTCCCTTGGCCTGGCCTGTGGGGATCGGGCTGAAATGGGCTCTCCAACATCCCCTAAGGGGTCCCGGATTGCGAGAAGGCGCAGGCCAGGCTGAGGGACCCCACTGGCACATGAATCCTTGCACCGGGCCTCTAGTATGCATATAAGATCTTTGGTTAATCTCGTCCTGCCCTCCCCTCCCCTCTTCCCTCTGAGATTCATCAGTCTGTTCCATGATTCCAAGCCTGTGGTTTCTGCTTCTGTGTTGAGCGTCTGCCCGCTGGCCAGTGTGCATCATAGCTACCACTGGTCGGCCGGTCACTTAGGCTTTTATGTATATAGATAGTTTTCTTTTTGTGGCATTTCTTTAATACTGTACATTGCTTCATATTAAAGTCTTTCTATTAGAGTTTAGAATTTGTCTTTAACATATTTAATTTTTATGTCTAAAAACTTCAGGAGGTTATGGTATGTTGACAATAAAAATAAAAATGAAATTGTCCTGCATGAGTTATTTATGCTCATTCATTTGAAATTTCATTGAATTTTGTGTGTGTCAGGCACTATACTAGTGAAGCACTGCAGATCCAATAGTAATTGTCTCTGCCCACAAGGAGCTCCTATCTGTGTGGGGAGAGTGATATAAACCATTACCTTATGACAATATATGTAATGATGGACTACAAAGAACAGACAGCACACATTCCCACTCTGCCTGAGATAGGGAGTACCAATTATGTTGATGGTCAAGCTAAAAGCCACTAAATGAGGAACCTAAGTCACATGTAGTTCATTAATGAAAATAATTCAGGCATTCAAAATAACTTCCAAATAAATTTACTGCCTTAGAACCAATTAAAATGAACTTTCTGAAAACACATGCTGAATTGGAAACTCACATCACTTGTGTTGATTAAGTTTGCTTTAGCCAGAATAATGTCAGGTGTATCCGGCATGATGTGGACTTGAGTCTTGTCCTTGTCCCAAGCTTCTCTATAAAGTCTCTAAAATGAGAAATAAGAGTTTTTCAGTGGAGTTGTTAGATTAGTGAATGACATAGTTAACTTCAAACAGGATTATTGAATTCATCTGAATTAAGCCTTATGACTGATAGCATAAGCAGATAGCATATGCAGAAAACAGCTCTAGTATTTCTTGATTTATCTGGGACATAATTGCCTTTCAAAAGAGAGCTTTTGGATTACCTTTTCCAAGTTACAGATAACCCTGCCTATAAGAAGTCAACCCAAGTAATGGGAGCCTTTGCCAAGATCATCAAATGGAGCAGCAATTCCCCATCTATTAGACTGTAAAAGTCTCCCTCAGTGTTTCATTGGGAGACTGCCCTTGCTTTCTCAAAAGATGACATAGTCCTGGTATGTCTAGAAATTATGGAGTCTCATTTCCTCCATGGTTTATCATTTACTAGAGGCCTGGTGCATGAAATTCGTGCACGGGAGGGGGGGTGAGAGGTCCCTCAGCCTGGCCTGCACCCTCTCCAATCCGGGACCTCTTGAGGGATGTCTGACTGCTGGTTTAAGCCCAATCCTGCAGTCAGACATCCCCCTCGCAATCCAGGACCGCGGCTCCTAACTGCTCACCTGCCTGCCTGCCTGATTGCCCCTAACCACTTTGCCTGCCTGCCTGCTCACCCCTAACCCCTCTGCCTGCCTGCCTGATTGACCCTAACCACTCTGCATACCTGCCTGATGCCCCTAACTGTTCCCCTATCTGCCTGATCACCCCTAACTGCTCTCCCCTGCCGGCCTGATTGCCCTTAACCGCTCTCGCTTGCTGGCCTGATCACCCTCTAACTGCTCCCCTGCCAACCTGATTGCCCCCTAACTGCTCCCCTGCCGGCCTAATTGCCCCTAACCTCCTCTGCCTTGGCCCCTGCCACTGTGGCTTTGTCTGGAAGATGTCTGGTCTTCAAGAAGACTAACGACATGACAAGTGAATTCCATATGTGATCTTCAATTGGATACTGGATCAGAAATTTTTAAAAATTTTGTCTAAAGAACATTAGTGGTAAAATTGAATAAATTCTGTAGACTAGTATTGTTTCAACATTAATTTCCTGATTTGGATCATTGCACTGTGGTTATGTTCTTTTGAATGTTCTTTTTTTCAAGAAACACACAATGAAGTATTTAGTTATAGAGTGACATGGTGAAGATGAAAGAAAGAGGAAAGATAGAAAGCAAAAAAAAAAAGCATTTGTAAAATGATTTATGCTATTTTTGCAACTTTTCTGTATGCCTGAGATTATTTCAATATAAAAATTTGGAAAGTATCATTGATTCCTTGGACTTAAGAATTTCCCTTTGAGGCACGCAGAATGGAGTGGTGGGGTTGGCAATTTTCTCTTTCTGGAGCATGCTTACTCCAGTCCATATAACCCAGAGAAGCTAATTAAGACCCTCAGGGCAAAAACCACACAAGCCTGTGAATTTCCATATCCATTTTTCCTGGTTCTGTGCTAACCTTTCTGATTAAGATCAGAGTTTCTCAACCTGCACTATGAGTGTTGTATTCTGGATGATTCTCTGTAGGGGTGCGTCCAGGAAGGGGCTGTCCCATACATTCTGAGATGTTTGCAGCATATCTGTCTTCTATCCACTAGATGCCAGTAGCATGCCACCCTCAAATTGTCACAACCAAAAAGGTCTTTAGGTGTTGCCAAATGCCCCTGTGTGACAAAATTGTCCCTGGTTGAGAACCTTTAAGTTGGGCAGGATGTTTAATGGCATGTGTCACTTTTACTCCATGGAAAACAGAGAAAATACTATTTGTTTATTCTGAGGTAGATGTATTGGTCTATTCAAAAGGAGAGACAGCAGAGCCCCTCCCTGAGACTTGAGGGGAGTAATATCTCAGCATTTCTGTAACCAGGGCACACTGTTAACAAGTCTGTCCTGAGGCATTGATATTGATAAATTTCATGACCCAGGGTTTTTCTCTTGGCCACCTTATTAGCTCAGAGCTTTGTAAAGAGGCCCGTTTCTTGGAGAAAAAAGAAACTTGGATTCAAAGGGGGGAATATTTTCCATAACTTTGTTGCTTTATGAGCCAGCTAGTTGGATTAAAATTTCTATCATAAAAAAAGCTTGAACATTCATGATAAAGCTGACATGTCAGCATTTACTATAAATTTTGGAAACCAAAATTGCAAGAAATCTGTGAGAGGTAGAATAGGAAGAGGGGAGCTACAGTTTATCAAATGTTTGCTATAAGCTGATTATGAGCTTATATATATTATGTGAAAACTAATATGTCTGACAGATCTAAAATATATGGCATATTATATATATTTGGATTCTTCTAAGACCCAAATTGTTATTATGATGTATTAATTTAAACTTTCTTACCAGTTCCAGAATCTCAGTGCACATAATTCAACTTATCATAATTTTCAGGGTTATATTTTAGAATTACTCTATACTGCTATCTTTCCTTTATTTTATTCACTAAATATTTATTGAGCACTTAGTATGTGCCAGCTACTGGTGTCAGTGCTGGAGAAGGAAGTTAAAGATGGAATATATACATTTATATATAAATGTTTATGTATGATTCAGCTAAACAAAATGCATTATAATTATTGGGAAGAAAATAAACTCTTTATAACATTTCCATTGTATCTGTTGTGTAAGGTACTGACGCTGTCTTTCTTATAGACCATACACCAATAACAGCACACAACAATAAAATCTGGGGTTTAAATGCACTCAAGTTTCAAAGAAAAAAAAGTATGTTTTGTAGTTTTCTCATTACACTTTGAATAAATGAACAAACAAGCTTTGGGGCACAAAAATTGATACCCATTTTTACACGATCCAATGTGGGGTAGTTGATAATTCAAATGAAGCAACTAAATATAAAACATTATGCTGTGTTGTGCTATCTGTGTGATATGCTGCTGTTATATTGAACACCTACCAAGTATCAGGCACTATAAGTTATTTCATTTATTTCCAAAGAATTATACTCACATCACTCCTATTTTTGGCATTGGTCTTTGCCAGAACTACATCCATGGCATCAGGAATGCTGGTGAACTTGTTTTTGTCTGGAGGCTGGCGATACTTCTTCTCACTGATGATTTCTGAGGCCCGCTTGTTCTTTTCTGCCTCCAAAGAACCCAGGGGACTCCATCCTATGCCTCTCAGCCACTCGAGGTCAGACTTATACAGATTCTGTGAAAACACAAAGCAAGCCTCAAAATCCCATCCTCCTCTGGGCCCTTGACTCAAGTGAGTCTATGCATTCACAAGCAGATCTGTTTTGGATATTCAGTAATAATTTCTCTTTCTAGTTTCTCTCTCTCTGCAACTAAATGGCCTCTCCTTTGAGATAGGAAGTCATATATAAACGATTAGATTTACTAGAAGCTGACCTCACTCTGTATTTCATAGACTTTTTTAGCTTGGATAACATCATTCTGGTCGGGCAGGCACGTCCACTGGTGCAGGTAGTTCTTATAGTCCACATCGCTGACCAAGGCCTGGCATTTCTTGGCCAGCACCACCCCCAGCATGTCCACTGGGCTGGTGTACTTGGTCTTCCACTTCTCAAAGTCCTTCTTGTACTCCCTGTCACTCTGCATTTTGGCTACATTCATGGATAGCACAAGCTTTGGATCATCTTGCAGACTCCGGAATCCAATATGGTGGCCGAGTTGCTTGCGGTAGCCTTGTTTATATTTAAACTGAAATCAGAGGAAACAGTCCTTTTAGTAACATAAACAGAGGTTAAGTTCGGTTTGCTTTGGTTGTATGTTTGTTTTAGAAAACTGAAATGAGAGAAGGTATGCCTATGTTAACGTAGTAAGAAGTGTAAAAACTTAAGCAGAGACTTTCAAAGAAATGTAATGTAATTGAATATCCAGAGAGGTTGCAGTGAGAAATTAATTCCAATACATTGTGTATGCTGACTTTAGGGTAGTGTTTGATAAAGCACTTATGATATCCTTATGGAATAATGGGAAAGTATGGGCTGAATGGCAAAATTTAGGAAGATTCATGACTTGATGAATGACCTAATAATGTAGATTAATTAAGAACCAGGACTTTTAGTGACTCACTGTATGGTTATGTCATATAAATTTGTCTTGTTCAGGATCCATTTCTTAATGCACATATAGCTAAAAATAGCTAAATACGTTAGATTAGAAAAAAAATTCTACATGATCTCAACATATCGCCAATGTGGATCAAAATGAACTACATAAATTTAAGAAAGTAAAAGTGAAATCCAGTATTTAGATTCAATTGGGAAAATCACATTAGTACCAAATGACGATAACAACAATGATAATAGAGATAATAGCAGCATTTATATAATACTAGATGCTGAGCACATATTACACCTTATGGAAGTAGATTCTACTCTCTCTTGACACCCAGCTTCATGGTTATGTATATTAAAAATAATCAGGAGTTCAAGTTGACTCTAAGCTCTATGTGGGCAATCTGACAAAACTGCTTATAAGTAGCATCACAGATTCTGTAGAGACACAAAGGCAAGTCAGAAGCTCACTTACTCTTGTCTGACCTCCTGTAACAGGAAGACAACACCAAGGTTTAGGCACTCTATTTTGAGAGGGGTCTTTAAAAAACAGAGTAAACCACAAGTAGAATGATCAGGAGATTAAAGGAATTATAAAACTAAAATCAAAGGAGAATAAGTAAGAAACTTCAAATGTTTGAAGAGATATCAGGTGGAAGAGGAAATAAGCTACTTTGTGGTGTTTCTAGAACACAGAACTAGAGCTGATGGGTAACATAGTTAAGTTCCATGTAAGATAATGTATAATAACAATTCCAGATGATCCAACAAGGAAATGGACACAAAAATCCTTATATTTTACAAGTATTCACAGACTGGATGGCCACCTGTTAGAGATGGAGAGAAGGTAAGGCATTGAGTGGGTAGATTGGATTGAATAACCTTTAAGTTATCTTCTAACTCTAAATTCTATGGTTTTAATTTATTAACCATTTATAAAAATAGCTTTAATTTTCTTAAGTTTTATAGATACAGAACCATTTGAAACCGAAAGGAGATATAATCTCTATGATGTTGGCAAAGTTCACTTACAGTTAATTTAATTTTGGGGTAAGATTTCCAAAGTTTCTAACCATAGGTTCACATGGAAAGAAAACAGATACTACCAAATGTTGCATTGTTAGAAAATTACTGATGCATTTCTTCAGTTCCTAAACTATCTTTACCTAATGAGGAGCACATAACATTAAATGAAAATGAGTTTATGTTCTGGGGAACATAAAATCATCATTATTGCTCTAGTTTCTTCACTTTATTGATTCATTTTCATGAGGTATTGACCTTCAAGCCAGAAATTAGGTAATAATACATTATCTAATTAGGTTTCCAACACTTCTGGAGTGCCACAGATTAATTGAATTAGGGAGAATCTTATTTTATATTCCTAGAATTTATTGTTAGATTCTGTCTTTAGAAAGTCTTTCTCTCCAAACCAATTTATTATTTTGTCTGATTTTAAAGGTTTAGATTAAGAGGTTGTGCTTCCCTATGAAATTCTGGTAATTTACTCTCTATAGCCAAGGTCCTCTGATTTTTGTGTGATTAATTTTGGGATTAACAAAATGAAGCATTAACGATAAAAATACATCCTTATAGAAGTCAGAGTAGTACTTACATCACTAGCAATGTCTCTCGAAGATTTGGCCAGCTGTACAGAAATTGCATCAACTGGGAGATCATAGCCTTTCTTCAGAGCTTCTTCCCATCCAAGTTTATAGAGTTTCTGAAAATTAAAGAAATTATTTAATATTCAATGTATATTAAAACCCCAACAGATTCCTGAAATTTACCTAGAGAATAAAGAGAGATCTGGGTAAACCTAACATCATCTACTTTCTCTCTGAAGATAGTGATAAAAACAAAACAAGCTGTTTAATAGGGCACTGACTAAGCATCACATGTTCTGGCTTCATTTTTTTTGGTTCTGAGATACCCCTCCTCCCCAGGTATAAGTGAATATGGTGTTTTCTGTTCACACACCTATGGGTATAGATCAGCTATATCAGGTAACTTTCCCATGCTATGTACTCATATTTTGAACACAGATGTTAAAATAATAAAAAAAGTTAGGTGGCAAAATATTAATTATCTAAGTGATAAAACTAATAAATGATGAAATGTCTTTTATAAGGTGCAACAAATGAGTTAACCTTTCTGAGTCAAATTCATTGAATGGAGGCATGTGTGCGAAAACTGGATAATAATAAAAACAGCTGAAAGCCATCCAGTACTCTGTTCCAGGCACTGTGCTGAGAGCCTTACGTGGAATTTCTCACTGGCCCTCACAGCAATTCAACGTCATAGGCACTTTCATGGTCCCAGTTTTAGGGATGAGGAAACTAAGGTTTAGATCCAATATTATACAACTTATAAATAGCAAAACCAAAACTCACACCAGTTCTGTCTGATACAATATTTTCTTTCAATAATCATTTACCGATTCCCTACTCTCTGCCAAACACAGTAAGTACCGAGAAAAGTAAGACAGGTACAGCGCTTGCCTCCATGGAGGGCACCGTCGTACCTGAAGCTCTTGATTTTACCCACATTTTGCAACATCCCTAGGCTAGCCAGTTTGTGTCCCTCATTTCCCATGCTTTAGCATTTATTCACATCAGTTATTTACCATTACTTCACTGAATACGTTTAATTAATTTTGAGCCCAATTTTTAGAAACTTTACCTGACTGTATATTGCTTGATTCTGCTTGGCTTGTAAAATATCCGGAGTATCGGGCATCAAATGAATCTTGGTTTTATCTTTGTTCCAATCAACAGTGTATAAGTGCTGGGAAGTTTAAAAAAAGGCATTTGAAATTTGAATAACTTTTAGAACAAACCAGAAAGAAAAAAAAATGTAGCAGAGTATTTGAATTAAATTAATTTAGTAATGAAAGTAGTATATAATTCAGAGAAGACACCAAAACCAAACTCAGATTTTAAAACATAACCTTTTAAATGTTTTCTTCTATGATAAATAAAAAATACTTAAGATGTAATAATTTAAAAAATAATTTCTGACTAAATTAGAAGGGCAGGAGAAATAAAAATAAGGGGTAGGCAGCAGAAGAAAATGGTGTAGGGCCGTGCTCTGGAACTGTCTGCACTGCTCAGTAGAGGTGAACCAGAATCAAACATCCCAAACAAGAACCAGAGGCTGCTAGCCCCGCCTCACTCGGGACTGTATGGAAGGATGGCTGTTTGGTCTACCTTGTTCATGGTAAGCGCATTCTGCTTGGCAAGAACCATGTCCATGGAGTCAGTCAGCTTCTTAAACTGGAAAGTGCTAGGGTGCTGGCGGTATTTCTGATCACTGGCATATTCAGTTGCTTTCTTGGCCTTCTCCACTTCTAGGGAACCAGCTGGACTCCAGCCAAGCCCTTTGTACCATTCGTTGTAGTCCTGCTTATATTCATTCTATAGAGACAAGAGGCAAATCTAATTTACCTTACCACTTTAGACACAAAGTGTGGCACAGAAGACTGTGATCCCGCCCCATGCTAGCAATCCATCGCCCAGAAAGGAGAGAGCCTTACGTCACTCTGTATGTGATTCATATTCTTGCTCAGCTGGATGTTCATGGCATCTGGAAGGAGGATGTACTTGTGAATCAGGTGCTTATAGTTGGTGTTGGTGATGTTGGCTTGGGCATCCTTGGCGGCCGTGACACTGAGCATGTTGGGAGGGGTGTGGTAGCTGGTCTTCGTCTTCTCATAGTTTTTCTTGTACTCCCGATCAGATTGCATCTTAGCCACTTGCATGGAATGGACTAACTTGGGATCGTCCTCAAGACTGCGGAAACCAACCATTTTCCCCCTCTCCTTTTCATAGTTATATTTATATTTATACTGTGAAGAAAATTTGAACATTTATTCAGAGCAATTCAAATCATTCTAGTGTCAGCATTCTGTATTTCATAACAAGTAATACTTGTATAGAATTCTACAGTTCACAAAACACATTTTTCACATTTATTTGTATAACTTGATACAACCCTACCTTACCAGGTAGATAGCAAAGTTATTGCCCCCATTTTATGGATAAATAAGCTGAGAGCCAGAGGTGAGGGACTTATAAGGTCACTAAGGATTAGCCAGATTTTATGATGATACACCATACTGACTTTCACACATATTCTGTTGTTAGTGTTAAAGAGGTCTACAGTTGGTAAGAGAGTATAGCAAATGAGAGGAAAGGAGAGATGGAGAACAGCGATAGAGGAAAGAGAAAGTATAACTGGGGGGTGGCGAAGGAAAGAGTGCTCTGAAACGTGCTTCTCCCACTACCCCAAATCATTGAGTACTCACTATGAGTGGATTTCTTGGACAAACAACCAAATGGAAGAACTGAGTTTCACAAAGCTTATGTTATGGCAGTGGTGCGCTGGCACACCAGCTCCCCAGGGGGAAAACCCTAAGTTGTCGTCTTTGTCAATTTCTGTGATGTAAATACTCCCACTGTGGCTAATGTCAAACTACCAACAGTTTAATAACTGGTTTGCACAATTCCCGATTGTTTAACAATCAGTTGTCATCAGCACCCCCAGCACACCACTTCATGAGACATCCTGTTAGGAAGACAGATCCTAAGAGGCAAGAACAGTACAAGTCTTTGGATTTCTACAGGCCATAGCCTTGGTGACTTAGGGATTTTTTTTTTTTTTTTCAGAAATACCAGAGAAAACAAAAGAGCAAAGCTAAGAGGCATTCACAGAATAGAATGAGGCTATTGTTAGCGGCACATCCCCACCCCCCATATTCTATCCACTCAGTTTTTCCAGAACTGAGCCGTTATTATTTTGGTAGATTAGAACCCCCCAGCCAGGTGACTGCTCTCCTTCAGACTTACATCACTTGCAATATCTCTTGAGGCCTTGGCAGCTTTGATAGAAATGGCATCAGTTCTGAGATCGTAGCCTTTCTTTTTAGACTCTTCCATGGAAAGTTTGTAGAGTTTCTATAAAAAGAGGCAAGGGAATAGTTTTCTTATAAATAGGAAAGCCTAGATTTATTTTTAAAAAGTAAACTAGCATTGTTTTTTATTTTTGAACAGAATGTTTCACTGGTGAATCAATGGCTAAATGTTCTCACAAATAACATAACTGTGTTTGGAAAAAAATCAATTACAAGCTCATACATATCTTCAAGAACCTACCAGAAAAAAAAGAAAAGAAAAAAGAAACTACCAGAAAAAGTAAAAGTTCTCCATCTCTATTGAGTTATAAACATGCTTTTTGAAAAAATGTGAGGGGGGGGGGGGGGCGATGAGGGATAAGGACACATATGTAATACCTTAATCAATAAAGAAAAAAGAAAAAAAATTAAAAAAATAGAAAAAAAATTTAGTAGGAAAAAAATGTGAAAGCCCAGTAGATTCTTTCTGATGCACTTTTATCAAATAAGAGTCCAGGGATGACTACAAAACAGACACATTCTTACATTAAAAAAATTTTCATTGTTTCACAGTTGATATTTTTATTTATATAATTGTGTGGACTCTACAACCCAAGAAGAAGTCAGCAATTTCAAATTCCTATGTAATTCAAACAAAGAAAAGAAAAAAAAACAACCTGGCAGAATTAGAGGATTTCCTAGCAACTATGGTTAGGATGAGAAAGGAAGTGAAATAAATCACCTATGCATTTTCTGACATTAAGTGTTGTACATTTCTTCTTATGAGGCTTGCCCAAATTCTTCAAAATGTGCATCTTCCCTTTCCATTAACTTTCCCCAGACCCCTTCTTTTTTTTTTTTTTTAAATAAATCTTTATTCAGATTATTACAATTATTTCTCCTTTTTCCCCCCATAGCTCCCCTCCACCCCTTTCCCACCCCACCTTCTGCCCTTACCTCCCCCCCACTGTCCTCATCCATAGGTGTATGATTTTTGTCCATTCTCTTCATGAACCCCCCATACCCCTTTCCCCCTGAGAATTATCAGTCCACTCCCTTTCTATGCCCCTGATTCTATTATATTCACCAGATTATTCTGCTCCTCAGGTTTTTAATTCACTTGATTTTTAGGTTCGCTTGTTGATAGATATGTATTTGTTGTTCATAATTTTTCTCTTTACTTTTTTCTTCTTCCTCTTCTTTAAGAATACCTTTCAGCATTTCATATAATACTGGTTTGGTGGTGATGAACTCCTTCAGCTTTTTCTTATCTGTGAAGCTCTTTATCTGCCCTTCAATTCTGAATGATAGCTTTGCTGGGTAGAGTAATCTTGGTTGTAGGTTCTTGCTATTCATCACATTGAAAATTTCTTGCCACTCCCGTCTGGCCTGCATAGTTTCTGTTGAGAAGTCAGCTGACAGTCGTATGGGTGCTCCCTTGTAGGTAATTAACTGTTTTTCTCTTGCTGCTTTTAATATTCTCTCTTTGTCTTTTGCTCTTGGCATTTTAATTATGATGTGTCTTGGTGTGGTCCTCTTTGGATTCCTTTTGTTTGGGGTTCTGTGGGCTTCCTGGACTTGTAAGTCTATTTCTTTCACCAGGTGTGGGAAGTTTTCTGTCATTATTTCTTCAAATAGGTTTTCAGTATCTTGCTCTCTCTCTTCTTCTGGCACCCCCATAATTCTGATGTTGGTACGCTTGAAGTTGTCCCAGAGTCTTCTTACATTATCTTCAACTTTTTGGATTTTTTTTTTTGCTTTTTGCTTTTTCGGTTGAGTGTTTTTTGCTTCTTTGTATTTCAATTCTTTGACTTGATTCTTGTGTTCCTCTATTCTGTTTCTGGGTCTCTGTATAATATTTTTTATTTCAGTCAGTGTATGTTTAATTTCTAGTTGGTCCTTTTTCATATCTTCGAGGGTCTCGTTATATTTATTGGCCTTTTCTAGGATATTCTTAAAAAGTCTTATAACGGTGGTTTTGAATTCTATATCCAGTCGTTTGTTTTCCTCCATTTCTTTCGTTTGTGATCTGATTCTTTGACCCCGCATTTTCATTGATTCCCTGAGTTGGTAAGGTAGATATTTGTGCTAGGTTTCCAGTATGGCCCAGTGGGTCTGCTTCTCCAGTTAACCTGAGGTGGTCACTCTTGGTGCACCCCTTTGTGGACTGTGTGTACAGCCTTGTTGTAATTAAGTCTTTATTGTTGTTGGTATCACTGGGAAGAATTGACCTCCGGGTCAGTTGGCTGTAAGGATCAGCTGTGTCTATGCTGGGAGAAGCCCGGTGCTGGAGACAGCCCTATAGGATTAGACTTGCCAAATTGCAATAGCCTCTGTGCTCAGCTTGGATGGGGTGGAGCCTCAGTCTTGGCTTCCTGTCAGCCCCGCCCCTCCGCGCACGTGCGCTTTCAGTCCTCCGCCTTCCCCAGCTCGAGTCTCTGCCTGAGAGTCCAGACTCCCCCCACAAGAGCGTGGGTCCCCAGGGGCTCGCCTGGAACCGGGGTTCACTGCAGTCAGAACTGGGGCACAGTGCCGTCAGGAGCCTCTGACTCCCCTCCACCAGGGAAAGCCCGCGACAACCTCCGCAGCCCTTGTGCGCACCGGCGCGGGCGCGCTTTCAGTCCTCCGCCTTCCCTGGCTCCCGAGTCTCCGCCCGAGAGTCCAGATTCCCCCCACAAGAGCGTGGGTCCCCAGGGGCTCGCCTGGAACTGGGGTTCACTTCAGTCAGAACTGGGGCTCAGTGCAGTCAGACTCCTCTGACTCCCCTCCACTAGGGAAAGCCTGTGGCAACCCCCGCAGCCTTTGTGCGCACCAGCGCGCGCTCGAGTGTGCACTTTCAGTCCTCCGCCTTCCCCGGCTCCCGCGTCTCCGCCCGAGAGTCCAGACTCCCCCCACAAGAGCGTGGGTCCCCAGGGGTTCGCCCGGAACTGGGGTTCAGTGCAGTCAGAACTGGGGTTCAGTGCGGTCGGAGGCTTCCTTCCCCCTTCCGCCAGAGGAAGTCAGCCAGGCTCTCAGCTGCCCTTCCTCTCTGCGCGCACAAAGCCCCTTTGCCGTACCTCCAATTCTCTGTGAGCTTTTCTCCTTCCTTCTAGTTGTAGAATTTTCACTCAGCCTGCTTTCCTGTGGTTCTGGATGGTGTCCGTTCTGTCTTTTAGTTGTAGTTTTGAAATTGTTGTGAGAGGCAGCAGTTTAGGTGTTTACCTATGCCGCCATCTTGGTTTCTCTGCCCCAGACCCCTTCTTTAGAAACATCTCAAAAGCTTGGTGGATGGATTCTAAGAATGAAGTCCTAAGATTCTCACTTCCTTTTTCTCTTCTCCTGGCCCCCAAGTGCTTCTCTTCTTGCCAAGTATCTTAGTTTGAGAAGGAGGACCTGCCCCACAAAAAAATGAACCTGCCTTTCAAATTTCAATTGCTGGGCCTGAGTCCCATCCACAGTTTGCAAAGCAAGACAGAGAAAGATTCTCATTTTTGGATTCCCACTCTTACTTTCAAAACATTTACTCTTAAAATTAAGGCATATTAATTAGTTAATTCATTTTTACTGCTTCAAATAGGCAGGAAAGAAAGATGACAACAGGGGTAATGATACTTACATCGCTCATGTTAACTGCATTTGCCTTTGCCAAAATAATCTGGGGGATATCTGGCATGATGTGGACTTTGGTCTTGTCAGCCTCCCATGCTTGTTTGTAGAGGTGCTAGAGAGTAAAAACAAACAAACAAATAAACAAACAAAACCCAGTGGAAGTCAGTATCTTACAAGGAGCCTTGCTTAGTACATACATATCATTGTACATAAATATCAATATTTTATGTATTTTTATTAGCAAGTTCTTATTTTTATAAAATTTAAATAAAAAGGTGCTTATTTCAACAAGACAATGCAGAGAAGATGGATATCCTATCCTCTTATTGGACAGCCTGGAGATCGCATCTGCATTCTAAAAATTTCTAGGCATATTAAAGCCCACATATAGTCCTTTTTAAATATAAATGAGGTCACATATACATAATGATCTACATCTTGCCTTTTTCACTTAATAATATAGTTAGGGATCTTTTAAGCCTCTTAAAATAATTTATATAAAGAGCTTACTATCCCATGAGGAGGTGCAACCCAATTGACTTAACAGTTTCTCTACTGACAGCGTTTGATGTGTTGTTTGCAGTCTTCTACAAGTCATGGCACCATGGTCTTAGTGCTGGGCTTAGAACATGTTGCCCCAGCTATTGGCAGACAGCCTCCAGTTGTCACCTGCTGCACAGTTTGCTGCCTCACTCAAGAGCACACCCTTCCCTGGTGGCCACATCCAGTGACTCATCAAAGTATGAATGGTCAGGCCAACACAGGACACATCTGGCAGGCTATGTACATTCAAGGGTCTCATAGTCAGGCTCCTCTTTCTGCCTGGTTCTCCCTCCCACAGGTACTGAATCCTAAAAAATGCCTTGTACTCTTAATTCCAACTCAGCATCTCTATTTAGAGACCTTAATCTCCCAAAAAATATTAGCGTGTGTGTGTGTATATCTTTGCACATATATAGGGATTTCTGTAGGGTATTGGGCATGTGAATATTTTTAACAAATATTAACAATATATTGATTAGAAGTTTACATTAACATGAACTCCCTTGCAAATACTCTATATAACAACTTTTTAATCTTTGCAATCTGACTGGTAAAAAATACTATTTCTGTTTTAGCCAAGTTTAATAAGAAAGCAAAAACAAAACTTCTTCTAGACCAGGGATCAGTAAACTTTTCCTGTAAAGGGGCAGGCAGGAAATACCTCAGGCTTCATGGGTCAGAGGATCTCTGTCATTAACTACTCAACTCTGTTGTTGTAGTTCAAAAGCAGCCAAAGAAAACATATAACATTTTAATTTATTTAAATTGCCACATGTAGTGGTTGTAGGATTAGCACAATCCTAGTGGCAAGAGCAATAGCTAGTCATCAGAGTCTGATCCAGTTCTAATCCAGACTCAGTAGTTAACCTGCTGTGTATCTTTAGGGGAAGTGCCATGGTTTTCTCAACACTACAATGAAAGGATTCAACTTGATGATCACCAAGCTGCTTCTCAGTATTAGCATTTTCTATTTCTATGATTCTCACCTTGGTATTATTATTCTGAAACAGTAATCATTAACAATGAAGAAACAATGAAAGTTTTAATATTTTAAAAATAAATGTGCTCTTGTGATAGTTTAAATTCTAAATGTTAAAAAGGGCACTGCAAGTCATGCCTTGTCTTTTAGGCAAGTTCCTTTCCAAGAGGTTGGTCTTCTTTACGAATCTGTTTTCTCAGAAGACTCCAGGGGATTCACTCAGAGACAGCATAATACAGCTCTATCTTTAGGACCATCATTTTCTGCAACTGCTTAATGTTACAGTCCAAATAATTTCCTCCCTTTTTCTAATTTTTAAAAATATATTTTTATTGCTTTCAGAAAGGAAAGGAGAGGGAGAGAGAGATAGAAACATCAATGATGAGAGAGAATCATTGATTGGCTGCCTCCTGCATGCCCCCTGCTAGGAATCAAGCCTGCAACTGGGCATGTACCCTGACTGGGAATCAAACCGTGACCTCCTGGTCCTAGATCAATGCTCAACCACTGAGCCACGCCGGTTGGGCTCTCCCTTTTTCTAATCAACAGCATTGCAAATTGTGATCCACATAATACAGCCAACGCTCTGCAATTATATTATTAGTTGTAACTTAAAAACAGATGTCCAAGGCTGATGTACTTATTCGTCCTGGTATCAACTAACAGCTAAGAAATACACTAGTGCTTTTCTAAAGGCTAGAATTATTAGTAATCCAAGAACTACTGGTGGAGAAAGATTGCTCTCATGATTGCCCAGAGAAGGTCCTGGCTCAGAACGCTGCTATTGCCACGTGATCTAGGAGTCTGCTCTGATCCCATCAAAGCAGCTAGGCAGCAGGGAGGGGTGCAAAACCCAGCTGTTATTAGTCAGTCTTCTGATTCAAACTCGCGAACTTCTACTCAAATTCACCTTAGAGGGGACGCTTTTCAAGATTTGCATTATGGGGTAGAGAAGTTCATTGAACATTTGGGTGGGGGCACTTATTAAGACTTTTTTTTTTAAATTACAGGCCCTCTTTCAAGGTAGAGTAAACATTAATTATGATGCCCTAAAACTGTCAGGAAAATCTGAAGATTAAATATAAGATATGCCTGGCTTCTTCCTGATACATATGAAACACTACATTATTGATTTACCTCATTCATAATTTTGGCATTATTCTGAGCCAAAACCATGTTCATTGAATCCATCAATGTGGAATACTTCAAAGTGTCTGGGTGTTGGCGGTACTTCTTTTCACTGATGATCTCCATGGCTTTCTTGTTTTTCTCAGCCTCCAGGGAGCCCAGAGGGAGCCATCCAACGCCTTTCACGAAGTCATCAAAGTCAGCTTTGTATTGATTCTGCAAAAGAGGAAAAGTTCCAGAAGGAGAAGAAACCAAAACTTCCAGGAACCACGTGTGGGTATTTGATATTCCCTAAGTATAATGAACTTCGACTATGTTTATCCCTAAACTTCATCTTTTATACATTTTCTTGCATGAGAAATTAAAAATAAGCAGTAATATTTTTGTAACCTGTTTTTCTAAATGCCTTCCTGAAGAAAAAGTGCTAAAAAATACCAAGTACATTAATTTACCACATTACTATTATCTCAAGATTGGTGACTATGCTGGCCCAACTTTCTTACAAAATTCTTAAGTTCCCTTGGTTAATAGATGGCTTAGGGAGCCCATTACTCTCTTTTGCTATAAGTCTTTGATCAGTTACCACTGTTACAATTCCCTCAGGTATATTGGAAACCTCACTGGTACTTGGCACAAATTTCATTTTTCTCCCCTTAACTCTGACATTTTCTTCTACACCTGTGTACTTGGTTGCTTTCATTTGGGCACTTATGTACCTCCTCATATATGTAATATACTTATATGTAATATATACTGTATATATATTTGTTACATCTATTGGGTATATTACATATACATATATAATATTATACATATGAGATAATAGCTCAGTTTTTACATTTCCAAAAAGAAATACAAGCTCGGGGCCTGCCTTTGGTTCATAATTTAAATTCACTTTCTCCAGCCACCAGATGTCCTCTATAGCTGAATTCTTGGCTCTCTACTGTCTATGCCTTCCTCACACTCATTCTAATAAGCTGCCTCACCCATCACCTCCTCAAAAGCTGGACATAGTGAAAAGAATGCTGCTTGGGAGCGAGAGGCAAGAGCTATCACATCATCTGAGGTTCTGCTTTCCCTCGTGCTCCTCTATCAGGAGCCTTTCATGCTTCTGACTCTCTTTGTTAGACACAGTTCTTTCAACACATTCTTTCTGAAACCAAATTTAATTTGCCATTGCCAAATCGAGCACCCAACAAGACTCACAGCCATAATGGCAGAAAATAAGACTTTCGTTTCTAGAATTGATCCCTTTTTGTTAAAAATAAATAAATAAATTTAACCTACGGTAAAAAATGAAACACCTTATTGGGAAATTACGCATGAATTTCTTTCAGGATTTTCAAAATGTCACTACTTATGGTCACTACTGATTTGCTTATTATCCAGAGTAAATGTTCTGCAAATGGAGTGGCTGTCACGTACATCACTTTGAATCTGCATCATGTTTTTGGCCAATTCGAAGCTCATGGCATCAGGAAGCATGTTGTAGGTATGGATCACATTCCTGTAGTTGGTGTTGGTGGCCACTTCCTGAGACTTCTTGGCTGCCACCACACTGAACATGTCCACCGGCGTGTGGAAGGATGTCTTGGATTTCTCATAGCCCTTCCTGTATTCCCGGTCTGACTGCATCTTGGCCACCTGCATGAAGTGCACCAACTTGGGGTCGTCCTCCAGGCTCCGGAAGCCAATGTGCTTCCCTTTGCCTTGTTCATAGGCTTGCTTGTATTTGAACTGTAGAGAGAAAAAAAAACACATGGTGATGAAGATAGTGGAGGAAAGAGAATTATAATAAACTAGATGCCTTCAGCTTTGTCACAGGTTTAGAGTCTTAGAGCTACCCTAAAATTAGAAATAAAAGAGCTCATAGGGGGCAGGGAGCAAAATCTTTTTATTTCAAATTTCATGCCAGACATAGGTCCATGGAAAGAAAATGATCTCAGAATTAATGAAAGCAACGTGGAAATAAGCTGTATAGGGCGCTTTAGAAAGCAGCTCTTTCCACTCGGCTGTCTGACCAGCAGAAAAGGCTGCATCTTTAAATTCAGGAAAAGCCTGGTCAGGGGTCTCCAAGGTGAAACCTGTAGCTGCATCCCTATATTTGTTTAGAATTGCCTATAAATGATTAGAATACTTTAAAAGCAACTTATTTTAACAAGACCCAGTCACTTTTTAGATTAAATAATGGACAAATGATTAGAGGGTCCTTGGACTGAATGAAGGGATGTGGCTTGTGTGTTACACGGGACGATGGTCCCACCAATCCTGGGTAGGCTGACTGCAGCTCCTTGAAAACACACAAACTCCGCTCATCCTAAGGAAGGCCCAGCGGAAGCACTTACATCACTGGCAATGTCTCTAGAGGCCCTTGCAGCCTTTATTGAGATGGCATCCGGCCTCAAGTCATATCCTTTCTTCTTTTCTTCTTCCCAACCAGCTTTGTACAGTTTCTAAATGATCAAATAGAAAAGAAAAGAAAAGGAAAGGAAAGGAAAGGAAAGGAAAGGAAAGGAAAGGAAAGGAAAGGAAAGGAAAGGAAAGGAAAGGAAAGGAAAGGAAAGGAAAGGAAAGGAAAGGAAAAAGAGAAACGTCAGCATCTTTTCATTTGGGTTAGACGGGGATCCTGACTTCTGGCATGTAAAAGACAGACATTCCATAAGCGTTAGTTCACTTCACCTCCCCTACTTTTGTTGTTCATCTACTTACATCACTCATGGTGATTTGGTTCATTTTGGAGAGTAGAATGTCTGGCGTATCGGGCATGACGTGAGTGGTGGTCTTGTCTTTGTTCCATTTCTCAATGTAGCGCCTCTACAACGAGAAGGGCAGGCACGTGACTGAACAGCAGGACCAGTGTGTGGGAGTGCTAGCAAGGGGAAGAGACTCACAGCTCCATGGGGAAGAGCTTAACTCTGATATTGGAAAATGGGTGAAATAGCAGGAGGGGCTGATGAGACTAGGCACACGCTGAGGACAAAAATGATCACACAAGGGAGTCCTTTTCCACTGAAACAACAAATACCATCTTGCCTCAACCTCACATGATGTAGGTTTTGTAGTTTTGTCCCACCCTCAACATGGTGTTGACAGCCCGAGGATCAGTATAACTGAGAATCTCTAGACATGACAAAAGGTACAGTATGCCCCTCCTACCACTGCCACCACCAGGGCCATCAGAAAGATTAAAATGCAGACAGAGATCATAGTGGCAGTGCCAGGCTCAGGGGCATGAGCACTAGGAGGATTCTGGGGCTGAGGTCAGCAGGTGACTTCTTACCTTATCCATGATCAGTTTGTTACTCTTGTTAAGTTCTTGTTCCATTGTGTCCATGGAATATGTGAACTTCAGCTTCTCAGGGTGCTGGCGATACTTCTTCTCGCTAAGAATCTCTCCTGCTTTCTTTGCCTTCTCCACCTCTAGGGAATCTATTGGGACCCAGCCAATCCCTTTCATCCAGTTGGTGAAGTCGGACTTGTATAGGTTCTTTACAATATAAAAGGAAAATTTGAATTCAGAAAAAGTCAGGGCATGGGTTTCTTTAGTTAGATGATTCAATCATTATCAAAAAGAAAGAAAAAAAGGAGTTGGGGGAGAATGACTGGCTTTTTATTCCCTATTATCTTCTGGAAAACAATTAATTATAAAAGCTATTACATTCATGGTGATTTTTAACAGGAAATCCTGACCCAATAATTCCTTAAAAAATTTAACTTTCTTGGGGTGAAAGTGAACAGAATTTTGCACTAGAAAATATACTATATAGTACTCATTTGAATCTATTTTTTTAAGGGTACATCATATATTGGGTTTAACATCCAAAGTTCTAAAATATGTATATAACAACCCCCAAAGGAAGCTACATATGGTTCAAATGAGTAAAATCCTAAAACTCCAAATTCTGGAGAGGACCCCTAATTATGGTGAGTCTAGCCAGGTTTAGGGTGGAGTGAGTGGAATTGCCTATTTCTTGTTCTTCCCTCCTGCCAACTAGAAATGAATAATTCTATGCCAACAATCTGTTGATTGTTACATACATCACTTTGAATCTGCATCGCGTTCTTGGAATGCTCCACATTCATGGCATCGGGCAGCAGAGTGTAGTTGTGGTAGGGTTGTCTGTAGTTGGTGTTGGTAGCAACCTCCTGAGATTTCTTGGCCGCCGTCACACTGAACATATCCAAGGGCGTGTGGTACTTGGTCTTGCTGGCTTCGTAGCCCTTTTTGTATTCACGATCTGATTGCATTTTGGCTACATTCATGTAGTGAACCAGTTTAGGATCATCCTGAAGACTACGAAATCCAATTTGCTTGCCTTTGGCTTTCTCGTGGGCCTCTTTATATTTGAACTATATGAAAAAGAAGGCAGACATAAGTTTGAGAGGGTATAATGCAGGAAATACTAAAATATTAAACTGAATTTACCTAACAAATTAAGCAATAGCTGAATCCACTCTGAATCTAGTGTTTTAGCATTGTTAAATAAACAACTAGCAAAGAATTTCTAATGGATGGTCTTGAAATGTGCTCTGAAGATAATCAAGAATGGAATAATTTGTAGTTTATATCCAGATTATTCATAAATAGATTCTTTGAATATTCTCAAAGGTTCCTGAAAATTTTACTTATTAAGGATTTGGTAGAGAGAGGAAGGGAGAGGGGGAGAGAGAACATTGATGAGAGAGACATCGATCTCCTGCTTCCCACATGCCCTATGGGAGATTGAGCCTGAAACCCAGGCATGTGCCCTGATTGGGAATTGAACTGGTTATCTCTTGGTACATGGGTTGACATTCAACCATTGAGCCACACTGGGTGGTGTATTTATTTTTTTATTATATGTTTCAAGTGTTACTTTGCATTATCTTATAAAGTCTTTGCATAATTCTGAGTAAATTTCTGCAATGCCTTTATACAAATTAGTGTATGGGATTACAAAAGAGTTTTTAACTCTATCTATGTATTATATTAATTCATATAAAATTATAACTTAATTTGTTAAAATGAATTCATTATATAACTAAAATCCTCTCATTTTAATCTATAATTCTTCCTGGGTTTTCATATTTCATCAATTTTTGTGTGGAAATTATAGTATTTAAAAATTGTATTCTTGCCCTGGCCTGTTTTCTCAGTGATTAGAGCATTGGCCCTCATACCAAATGGTCACAGGTTCAATTCCCAGTCAAGGGTACACACCGCAGTTGCAGGTTGATCCCCAGCCCTGATCAGTCATGGTAGGTATGGGAGGCAACCAATTAATTCTCTCTCTCTCTCTCCCTCCCTTCCACTCTCTCTAAAAATCAATAGAAAAAATATCCTCAGATAAGGATTTAAAAAATAAAATAAAAATTGTATTCTTTTAAAACAGTTGGAGACATTTCCAATTTAGTGACATTTTAGTATACGAAAGCTTTTTTTCTTGACAAAATAAAAATCAGTTTTCAACTTCATAACAATGAGAGTTCCAAATATTTTACAGTTTAAAAAAGAATTTTCTTATTTGTAATAACTGTATTGATTTTTTAAATATTTTAAAGTGGAGCAGTATAAAAGAATCATTGTTACTTAGGATACCAGAAAAGTATTTTAATATCATAACTTTTTTATTTTGTTTCTAATATAGATCATATAGCCTCCATGTGAAGATTTTGAAAATAAAGAGAAAGTTTACTGCTTTCAAATTAGACTTACATCACTAGCAATATTTCTTGAACTTTTTGCAGCAACAATTGGAATAGCATCTGTTCTCAAATCATAGCCTTTAGCGAGGGTTTTCTTCCAGTCTGCTTTATAATAAGCCTTGAAAGAAAGAAACATTATTTTATTATTTAACAAAATTGAAAGAATGAAACAAGATGCCAAAATCTTTCTTATAAAACATGTCATACTTTACACCTTTCTATTGAGAGAATTTGTGGAGTTAGGGCTATTAGTTCATCTTTTATGTATCTATCAGAGCCTTTTTTAAAAACATCAGTAACTACACAGTATGATCTCAACTGCTTTAAAAATGTATATGTTGGCATAACAAAGCAACTGAAATGTAACGCTTTAAATGTGGAATAACAGATTTAAAATTTTTCATAATTTTTTATATTTCCAACTTTTCTATAATAAGCATGTAATAGTTTATTTTCTTGTACTTTTAATAATAAAGCATTTTAATTTACAGAAAGGCATTTAATACTAAAATTAAAATTTCAGATGTAGTAGCATCCAGTTTTAATTGACCTTCATGTTTAAATATTACTTATAACAGCAGAAAAAATTCTAAATAAACCAAAAGCATAGAAATGAGCACCAAAAAATGTTTATTTGGAGATACCAGAGAGCCTAAAAAATTAGGAAGAATGATTAAGGCATCTTTTAAGAAATCAACACTTTTCTTCAGGTTTGATTATGTTTTTAAATTAGAATTTACCAACTTAAAAACAAACAAACAAAAGGAAACAATTTATAAGAGTAAATTTAAACACTACCACCAATTAGGTATCTAGACTACCTGAGAGAGATGTTCGTTACATACAAAAAAGTGTTTCTAAAGAAAATGACAGTAAACTTTTTCAGAAGTTTTAACAAATAACTGAAACAAAAGTTAAATAAAGCAAAATTAACCTTACTACAGACTATGCACTACTGTATTTTTCTATCTTGTCTATCCCATTTCGTTCTATTTTTTTTAATGGAACACAACCTACTAGATTGGTTTTATAACTCACTAATGAATCATAGCCCACAGTTTGGAAAAGTCTGCATTAAGTGAAATGTTATGGCAGCCTCTAGTTTCATATTGTGTGATAGGAGTCTGATCTGAGGACTGTTGATTGGCTCCTGTACACGGAGGGCAAGGAGGGACTGAAGAAAGAGGCAGGTCACTCCAGATTGGTAGGTGCAGGTTAATAAGCAAGGGAGCGTACACGTATGAGGTCTGTCTTCAGTGGCCTCATAGTAGATCTCTGCACCCACGGCCAGAATCTTAAAAGTTTATATAGAGACTCTAATAGGGTTTAGGCACTCATACTGTCCAGATGGTCTCAACAACACATTGCTCTCTCAAGGCTGTGCCTTTGCCAATGGCTCCCATTGTGGAAACGGGCAGATCGTACATTCCTGGGACAGGGGAGGGGGTGAACAGCCTGCAGTTGCCCGGGGCCAACTAAGGGCCAACTGGCAGTCACATCTTCTCTGTGACCTCCTCTAAAAGAAACTCATTGGGGTCCCATTCGGTTTATTCTCCAAAATTCTAAGTTCTACAGTTACCCAGAACTGGAAAGGAAAAGCCCCCATTAGCAATGTTAGACTATCACCAGGAAAAATACTCACATTGCTCATGTTGAGGGCGTTGACCTTGGCTTGAATAAACTGTGGCAATTCGGGGTCTATCGTGTACTTGTGCTTCAGTTTCTCCCCCTCCACCTTGTAGTTCAACTAAAAACAAAGGAGGCAGCATGCAAACATCATTAGCTGACAAAACGTAGCTTTCCTTAAGCACATCCTCCCTTAAAAAGCAAGACTGTCATTTGTGTTTTTCCATACGTAGGCCTACCCCAGAGATATTGTGGGTTAAGTTCCAGACCACTGCAATCAAGTGGGTATCACGGTAAAGTGAGTCACATGAATTTTCTGGTTTCCCAGTGCACATAAAGGTTATATTTACCCTATACTATAGTTTATTAAGTGTGCAATAGCACTATGTCTAAAAAAAAACAATGTTTATACCTTAATTTAAAAAGACTTTATTGCCAAAAAAATAAAGCTAATCATCATCTGAATCTTCAGTGAGTCATAATCTTTTTGCTGGTGGAGGGTAGTACCTTCCATTTGTAGAAAACGCAGTATCTTCGAAGCATAAAAAAGCACAATAAAATGAGGTGTGCCTATATGAGGCAAATACCAAAACTATCATACGGGGGGGAGGTATTTGTAGTGTAGTCATTGGCTCATTTCACCAATAATTACTGGACAGTGCTGTGGGCCAAGTAGGGTGGTAGGTTCTGTGTTTAAAGGGTTGAACAGGGCAGACCTGTACTTTTGGAGCTTAGAGACCAGTAGAAGAGACAGAGAATAAACACATGAATTACAAGATAGAGTTAGAATTTATGATGTGTTGTAAATAAAATAACTTTAGGAAAGAAACAGGGTGGTCAGCAAAGCCTCTTTAAGGAGGTAATATTTATGCCCAAATTTGAAGATAAGGGAGGGGTCCAGGCAGAAGAAGAGCATTCAGGGCCCTGAGTCTGGAAAGGGTGTGGCCTGAGAGGCACCGAAGGCAGCCCTGAGTTACAGGGGCTGGAGTTACGGGGCTGGAGTGGCCGAGGACGGCCAGAGGTCAGACAGGATGGGGAGCAGGGCCTCCCAGACGAGTTAATATATTTAGATTTTATTTTCAGTTCAAGAAGTTACTAAGGGGTTTTAAGTATAAGAGGGATGTGATTTGAGCTAAGATGGTCTCTCTGGTTGTAGTGTGTGCCTCAGGCATGGAGTCCAGATACCAGATGACTATAGTTGTCCACAGGAGAGATAGGGAGCCAGAACTAGGTTGGTGGCGGCTGAAAGACAGCGAGGAGTTCGACAGGATGGCTGAGAGAGATTTAGGAGACTGACTCAGCGGAGGAGTTGGGTGTGGGGTTCACACAGAGAGGCATCAGTGGTGAAGCCAGGTTTCTGGCGTGGGTAACGAGGAAGATATTGACGGCATTTATTGATGGGGAAGACAATTACTGAGAGCAGTTTTCCTAGCTAACTGGAAAATGGTGAGAACACCTCAGTTAGTACAAAAGAAATCAGAGAGTCTACATTGATTTTAGCACTAAAATAGAATTAATCTTGAAACATCCATGGTAGTGTGGGAGCAGGGAATGGCCTGAGAAATGAAATTTACAGATAAGCCTCAAATCTGAGTCAATCAAAGCATTCCCCACCTCCCAATATCTGGGGCTTCCCTTCTTTGCTTTTTACTTATATCCCTCTTTCCGGTGGAGGTCTTTTAAGAGAACTCTGAAATTACCAAATGAGGGGAAGCACTGAGTATTGCAAGTAGCCTCTGACTAAGACAAAGGGTCCAGAGAGACCTGGGCTCAGAGAGGTGACTTGATGCTGAAAGTAAACTGCTTATCTCCTTCCCAGAGGCCTCTCTCTAGATTACCTCTCACAACATCCAGCTATTGTGCCCGGGGATGAGGACATTATTATGCCCTTTCCCTGCGAAGCTAAGTAGAACTGTTGCAACTCAGAGCAATAAAATAGCTTGGTTTGCAATTCAGACCGAGTGATAGATAATAATACTAAGTTCATTCCATATGTCTAATGAATAGCACAGACTCTCCACTTTGGGAAAATAAAGCAGATTTGGAAGTCTCCTTCTCCCCTCCCAGGTCTACCTATGTTCAAGTTCCAAGGTGCTTCAAAAGTACAACCTTTTGATCATACCTCTGAAAGCTGCTGATTTGCTAACATAGATGCCGTCTCACGTATCAAATTAAGAAGGATGTGGAGTGGCTTATCAGGGGGTTATTCATCAACAAACCCTTCTGAAGGGAACCCACTTACTTCACTCAGCTGCTTTGTGTTCTGCTGAGCCAGAACCATGCCCATGGAATCAGGCACGCTTGTGAATTTGATGGTATCTGGGTGCTGTCGATACTTCCTCTCATTTAATGCATCGCCTGCTTTCTTGGCCTTCTCAACCTCCAGAGAACCAATAGGGATCCATCCAATGCCCTTGAAGAAGGTGTTATAGTCGTCCTTATACACATTCTGTAAAAGAGCAAGCTCGTATGAGGAGATGTCCTAGAGAACAGTCCAGCACTGGTTCTGAAATCTGCAACCCTCTGCCGGGGAAATGAATGGCAACCTTTTCAACACGCTCCCATCTGTAGTGGAAGCTATGGTATGTCTGTCACAGAGCTTCTCACCCAGAATTTGGTAATAAGAAACAGCAGTGCTGTTGTTCGAGGGCGTTATACAACACAGAGAGAATCTGGGCCACATATTTCCACGGCTACTGCTGAAAAAAATATTGTCTCTTTTGACAATAAATGCCTTTTCTTTTGATTTCACTGAAAACTCCACAACTTTGAATTTCACCCACACTGTCCACCTAGGCTCTTCCTGATCTCAGCTGGGGAGAGACATTTTCATTGAGCCACAATAAATGAACACCATTTCTTCCCTTCACAGAGGACGATTCTTAGAGACATCTGGATTCTGTGGAAGGAAAAGCCCTGAATATTAAACACCTCCCTCTGCAGCTCCCCGTGAATCATGCTGCAATCACAAAGCCTTCCTGGTTCATTTTAGATGACTCATCACACAGATTTACATGCATGAGAGTGTGACCTTGAGTTGAAAAAAAATAAGTCAAAAAATAACTTTGCTGAATTCAGAAAGAATAAAGAATGCTCCTATTTTGCCTTATTCGTATCACCATCGAAGCAAGCACCCCAGGAGCAACCATTTCCTCTTGCTGAGAATTAAGGTGGCTTATCTACTTAGTGGAATATGGCTTTCTCTTTGACTCAGAAGTTAATAAAGGCAATGTCAATGGTGACAGTAGGAGTGCAGAAAGCCAGCAAAAGCACAGCTTGTCCACCATGCCTTTGTTAGCCTTTCAATAATGACTATTTATTTTAAAGTACATTTCCCTCCCAAATATCTTCTTGTATTGTGAAGTCTACTAAAATAGGAAGAAAGGATTATCCCTTAAGTACCAGCTTCTCTGGGTCTGCTCTGTTCTACATACTTACATCACTCTGAATTTGATTCGCATTCCTCGTGTGCTGGACACTCATGGCATCAGGTAAGTATGTGTAATGATGGATCGGTTGTTTATAATTGACGTTGGTAACAACATCCTGGGCCATCTTTGCGGCTGTGATGCTAACCATGTCCCCAGGGGTATGGTAGCTGGTTTTGGTGTTCTCATAGTTCTTCCTGTATTCACGATCAGATTGCAGCTTGGCTACGTTCATATAATGGACCAGCTTGGGATCATCCTGGAGGCTTCTAAAACCCACATGCTTTCCCTTGGCCTTCTCATAAGCTTCCTTGTATTTGTACTGCAGAGGCAGAAGTTGGTTAGCAAAGTCCTAGGCAATGATACTAGTGGGTGTAGCAACTCTATTCACACACAAGAGCTCTCAGAACACTGTGACTTTCTGGAAGATGGTTCAAAAATGCAAACCATACCACCCCCCCGCCCCAACTCACACACACACTCCCCAGAAAGTTCAGAGTGACAGCATTTATTTCCATCACTTCTGTGTTACAGTGGTGTCATGATACACTCAGGACCAGTTTCTTTTCTTTGTTATCAATCATATAGATGACTTTCATTTAGAACTTTAGTTAAAGCCAACTGAATTTTCACACTTACTCTAAACATGACACATTCCAAATGTAAGACCCGTATCTCTTGGTTTTCCAGCAATGTGAATTCACCTAATCCATTATGTTACTGCACATCACAGATTATTAGAAATTATGGAGAAAACCCATTTTCTCTTCAGAGTGGCCTAGTAATAAGGTACACAATAGGTACAGAAAAAATTCTAAAGACTCTACATGTGAAATGTTTGCACTCAGGTCATCTTGGGGTGGGGGAGGAAATCATTACTGTGATTTTTGTCTCAGGCTGACCTAATAGGGTTAAAAAAAACCCTCTTCTTTCTAGGGAGCATCAATTTAGATGCTGCATGGGTAGGTAGCCGGGTCTTCACCCACGCCAGTCCTCAGCAGCTCCTCTCCCAGCGCACTGCTGAAGCAGCTAAGATGAGTAAAGGAACTACATTGAGGGCGGGAACACTGTGAGCTTTCCCCACCGGTAGATATCTAAAAGCTGTGCTGTCCAAAATCTCTCACTGCTCGGATCGCCAATGTGGTGTAGACTGAGCTACACTGTATGTAACAGGTCAAAACCTCAATTTCCACATAAAAGAATCCAAATCCACCTAAACCCTGCAGATATGCAGCTTCTGCTGTTTAAGCACCCACTTAACAACAGGAGTTTGGCACGCAAAAGAATTATCATATAATCTCTAGGCGTGTTAGGAGCAGCTCTGTGCAAGTGCTTACAACAAAAAGAAGATAATGTCATGCTTTAGACTTTCACTTCCTCCTTAAACTAGAAATGCATTTCACAGTGATGTGCACATCTTTGAGGAACTGTTTTCAGTAGCACCCCTACAAGAAAAAGCTCCAGAAGTCTTACCCCCATCTCCCCTGTGGCCTGCACACATGTGTGGTTTCTTTCTTCTCTCCTCAAACTAAGATTGTAGCCTCTGTAATGGTGTGTTACAGTGAAGTGTGTGGGGGCGGGAGGAGGGGGAGTTGGGGGTATGCTTTGTGAAAATGTTGTTTTTCAATTATGGGAAGAAGAATAAGTGTCTGCTGTTTCTGTTATAGGTAAAATGGGCATCAATTACATAAATCAAAATTACATTCTAGAGCAGTGGTTCTTTCCTCCATTGGATTTATTAAATGGTGATTGCCAGCAGGGAGGGGCTGGGGGAGGCAGAAAAAGGTAAAGGGGGGATAAATGGTGATGGAAGGCATCTGACTTGGGGTGGTGAACACTCAATACAGTGTACAGACAATGTGTTGTGGAACTGTGCACCTGAAACCTGTATAATTTTGTTAACCAGTGTCACTCTAATACATTCAATACAAAAAAATGAAAATAAAATCTGTACATTTTATAGAACATCTTTTCAATCGTCTTAATGCAATTATAATGCAGGCAAGCACCTGAATTTAATGTGTTAGTGTCAGTCAGGATGTTCTCACTGAAAATAAATGCGGGCTGTCAGGGAAGGTGTAGGGGGGAGGTAATTTGGGATATGAATCAGGGAGAAAGCCGCTGTCAGGCTTATGACAGCTCTACCAAGTGGGGTCAACTGAAAAGAATCACAAAACATGGAAAAGTGACAGTTTCTCAAAACATTACTTTGTGGAGAATTTGAATGTCATGAATTCAACATATTGTTTTCAATGTGACACCATTTAAACAAGCACACATCTGTTTACTTTTTCAAAAGGCAACCACCCGCATTTCACCTAGAACGTGTACTCACATCACTGGCAATGTTTCTTGACGCTTTGGCTGCAGTGATGGGAATAGCGTCTCCCAGCACATTGTTGCCCTTGGCTATTAAATCATGCCAGTCCCGTTTGTAGCAGACCTGGGACAGAAGAAGAAACGGGATGTCAGCATGCTGTGTATTCATCCGCTGAAGTGATTCCTCAGCAGCTGGGATTGTTTTATCCCTCTGCAGATGGAAGCTAAAAGAATCTTCTAGAGCAAAATGTCTCATTTTACATAGCATGGATTTACTGGGCTCTGCACTAATTATTCACCCAAATCTGGTTTAGGCACATATTGAAGAGGGACATGAGAAACTGGAGTGGGTCCAGTTTGTGGATCTAATAAAGGTTCTGGAGACCAGGGTATGTGAGGACCAGCTGGAGAAAATGAAGTTGTTCAGTCTTATGAAAAGGTCAAGGGAAGATCTGGTGGTAAGATCTAACAATTTTAGGATTGTTGTTTAAAAAATATATATTTTCTTTATTCTTATTTTTCTGGAGGATAATAACCTCCTCCATATGCAAAAATTAGGAAAACTAATTGGAGGTTTAGAGAACTAGATGTTAAGCTCTACATAAAGAAGAATCCTTTATGGTGATTGTCAGGGGGAAAGGGAGGGATGGGGTGGTAGGAGAGGATACAGGGGGAAAATGGTGATGAAAGGAGACTTGACTTGGAATGGTGAACACACAATACCAAAAACAGAAACCTATATAATTTTATTAACCAATGTCACCCCAATAAATTCAATACAAAAAAAAGAAAGAGTGAGAGGAAGAAAGGAAGGAAGGAAGGAAGGAAGGAAGGAAGGAAGGAAGGAAGGAAGGAAGAAAGAAAGAAAGAAAGAAAGAAAGAAAGAAAGAAAGAAAGAAAGAAAGAAAGAATCTTTTAAAGTTGTCTTACACTTTAAGAGGCCAACTCAGAGGTATAGAGCCATCATCATTGGCTAGGCTGCAACGGAGGCCATGTGGAAAACTGACCTAAGTAATTGTCAAGGCCCCATCATACCTTAAAATTTTATTATTTTATCACCAGTTCTGTATTTCACACCCCATCGAAGACCCTACTTACATCACTTATATTGTAAGCATTGCACTTGGCCTGTAGAAACTGAGGAAGATCAGGACTCATCGTGTATTTATGTTTCACATCTTCTCCTTTAGCTTTGTATAAGATCTGCAACACACAGCCACAAAACCAGAATGCATTACAAATAGTATAAAAAGGAAAATGCATTAGTTGCATGCTTAAAGGAGTTATTCCCAGCACAATCCCCACCATTTCTATTGTGCAAAAGTATCAAAGGCATTTTCCTGTTTTTAAGAAACTCAAGCACCTTGTTGTCTTTAGGAAGAGCCAACAACTCTGTGTATTATAATAGAAAAAAATCCTTAAGAGAATAGAAATAATTTACTGCCAAAGATAAATGAAAAATAAGTCAAAATGTGAAACTCTAACATGAATTACACCAAAGCCAGAAAAGTTCATTCTTTGCTAGTGGAGCTAATAGCTCTTAAAGTCTTCTGTTGTTTTGGTTTGGGCTTGTTATTTTTAGAGAGAAAATGATGGTTAGAATGTCTTTCACTTCTGCTTTAAACTTTCCAATTATAATTGTACAAGTAAAAGCATATAATAATTTCCTCATTAAATGAAGTTGCTTATACATAAGTGTACTCAAAAGATTTACCATTCTGGATTTACCCTAGCTTGTCGTTTTAAAGATATCTGTAGATATCATATTATATCCTCCTCTTGGTGATAGAAACGAAAGAAATTGCTTAATTTCTAAAACTAAACTAGAACAGGAATCACAAGTAGATTTTCAGTCTCTCCATTATTTATCATACATACCTCCATTTCCCAGGCATGTCTATGTGGAACATCATATGTAAACTGGTGTATATGTATCACAAGTAAAGTCTGAGATGGCTGATATCTAAGTGCATCCTCAAATACTAATAAATTCTTCTAAGAATCCCAGAGCTATCCTTACTTCCTCACTGACTTTAGAAACCACTCCTAAGCATTCATATAATCTCATCAATTCTACTTTCTAAACATCTCCTTTCCCATTCCTACTGACTTAAAGTCCAAGTAAGCCTTCTGTTGGGTATCTGTAACAGCTTTCTAATTCATCTTCTTTTTCCAATCTCTCCCTCTCCAATACAGCCTCCATATTTTTTGTCAGATTTAAAACACAGATGTGATAATGCAACTCCATGAATTAAAAATATTCAATACATCTTACTACTTACCCCATAATGTCTAGACTATAAGTTGGCATACAAGACCCTCAAAGATCAGGTTACAATCCTGAACACTTCACTGTTCTTCCATTCATTACTTCTTCACTGTCATGCTTTTCCTTCCCGAATTTGCTAGGGAAGCTCTGGTAGGCAGTTACCTCTTCCCTTGTACTTACCGAGCATGTGTGTCTCCTGTAGCATTCATCTCTCTGTGTGGCCAAGCTGTTCTACCCACGACTTTCTTATACTCTTGTCCTATATTCTTGTTATAGCCTATATCCCACTAATCCTCGTCTACTTAATCTTTGTACCATCATCACATAATACAGTGCCTGGCACATGGAAGGTATTCAAAAACATTCATTCAATGAATTAATGAATGTGTGCTTTTGATGTCCCTTTGACTCTTCTATTCATCAGTCTTTCCTTTAGGTTAGACTTTAGCAGATCATATATATGACTTATGGACAGGCAGGCAAACAATGTACTAATCTCCACCAAGACATAAGTAAAAAAAAAAGTCTCTATAATAATTATCTATGGTGAAATGAGGTGCAAAATCATATACTCATGTGTATTATTTCCCTGTATTATATATAAACACTAAATATAAGGAACTTAATATAGAATTGGATATGATAAATTTACCACAATAAAGTGTCTGGGATTTAAGCTTAAAGTTAGTGTGTGTGTGTGTGTGTGTGTGTGTGTGTGTGTGTGTGTGTGTAGTAGAAGTAGTAGTAGAGCAGAATTTTTTTCACCATGTCAACTTATCCAATAACACAGTATTTCAAGGTAGTTAAAGAGGAAGAGGTTTCAAAAAGGAAGGTAAAAACCAAGATAAAAGAAAAAGAAAACATTAGTGACCAAGCTAAAAAGTATTGTAATTTTTAATTTTAAATTAAGGAAAAGATATTAGCTCAGAAGAATTTTTTAAAAAGTGGGCCAATATTTATTTTCTTGAAGCCTCCCTCCATCTTTTGCACCCTCTGTTTTGTTGTACTCACATCGCTGACTTGCTGTGTGTTCTGTTTTGCCTGGACCATAACTGGGGAGTCCACGATGCTGGTGAATTTGAGGGTGTCTGGATGCTGCCTGTACTTCTTTTCACTCAGGGCATCACCCGCCTTTTTAACCTTTTCTACATCCAGACTCCCAATAGGTATCCAGCCGATGCCTTTCATCCAGGTGTTGTAGTCTTCCTTGTAGGCATTCTACGGCAAAGGGAAAAAAGAGGAGTGAGCGCCCCAGGCAAGGGCTTCTCTCATGCAGGCTCTGACCGTGAAGGGAAATTGTCTTATGGCGTAAATGTCACTTACATTGCTCTGTATGTGCATCATGTTTTTAGACAACTCCAGGTCCATGGCATCAGGCAGGTAGGTGTAATGATGGAGTGGATGCTTATAGTTGGTATTGCTGACAATATCCTGAGCTTTCTTAGCTGCCACAACATTGAACATATCATGGGGTATGTTGAACTTCGTCTTTGTCTTCTCATAGTCATTTTTATATACCCGGTCTGATTGTATCTTGGCTACATTCATATAATGAACCAGTTTAGGATCATCTTGGAGACTTTGGAAGCCAACCATTTTCCCTTTGGCTTTTTCATAATCTTTTTTGTATTGAACCTATTAGAAACAAAGGTGGGCATATTTTAAAATGTATCAATGAAGATTTTACTAGCAATGAGACCATGGTTTGAAGCAATTGGGCTTTTCCAGAAATTACTTCAATAACCAAACAAGTAGATACTCGCTTATAAGTAGCCAGGTAAAATTAAAATGTTATTTTGAGCCTATTTGATTGTCTATAGCTGCTTCTGCTACCCCAGCAAGATTGGGGTAGGGGTGTTATCACTATTCATATCAATGACAAAGTAAAATAACTTCCTTCCCACTTAGATACTTGAGAGAGACAAATGAAAAGATAAATACTTCACAATCTCTACCAATGACGTTGGGCTGCTAAAGAAGATCCCAAATAGCTGGCTATTTGATTAGTAGAATTGTAGTGGTGGTAGTAGAATTTTAATGAGTTTGCATATTCAAAGGGAGACCCAGAGCCAGTAATGTGTAAACATTAATTGGCTCTGAATAATAGTGAGGAGAACTGAGCTTCCTTGGGGAGATCTGGGAAGAAACCTGGGAAACCGAGAAGCAGAGATGTGAGGGAAGGTTTGTGTGTACGGGGGTGGGAGAGAGGGGAGACTGGAGGAAGCCACCCACAGAGGAAGAGGATCAGTGAGAAATTCTGGATGGCAGGGCCTTTAGGACACAGGCCTTTATTACTCAACTGTCACGTAGTTACCCTGGTGCAATGTCAATTTCATTTCAGTCAGTGACATTGTGCTTGGGACTTGGGGGAAATCAAAAGCAAGGGTCTGTGTTCTGTCCTTGGATCATGCAGAGCAGAAAGAGAAGTAAATCCGGGGAAGGAGAACCCAGGAAGCCAGAGCAATACCATCATAAACAAACCAGGAGACAGGGAATCACAAAACAAAAACCTCAGGACAACTGCAGCAGTACAGGCAGGGTATCCCACTTCCTACAGGACAACAGGTGGGGGCCCGAGTCCATTGTATTTACATTTAAGAGCAAAGGGACTTCAGCTCGCAGCTGGGTAAAAGTAAGACAGCAAAAGAAACAAAGTTCCTAACTGTAATGGAATGGAATGACAGACAATTGGAGGCTATAAAAATCGAAGCCGAGTCATCATCTGAAGAAGCAATAGGGAACTCATATAAATTAAGCAATTTTTGGGACAAAATTTTACCATTAGGAGGCTGTTATACTTAAATAGTATGTACCTTATTTATTTTCACAAGGAGAATAAAGTGCATCTGTATAGAAATATTGATGAGAATTTTTAATTAGGGTGCTTGATTAGAGCTGATCAGATCTGTTTAAGGAACTTTCTTTTCTAAACAGTTTTCGACCAGACTTGCTTCCAGGTGGGGACAGCAGACGTGGGGACTTTGGGATAACAAGTCCACCCGCCCACAGTTTCTGGTTACACACAGGTGACCACCAGCTGGACTTACGTCACTCGCCGCCTGCCTGGCAGCCTTGGCAGCTTTGATGGGAATCGCATCAGTTCTCAGGTCGTACCCCTTCTTGCTCATATCTTTCAAGTCTGCTTTGTACATATTCTGAAAGAGAAATGTCATTTAAGTATAACTCAGTCCACACTTAGAAAAGACTTATCAGCAGCCCGCAGCCGAGCCCATGCGCACACCTCACTGATATTGTAGGCATTGACTTTAGCCTGGATGAACTGGGGCAGGTCCGCTGGCAGGCTATATTTGTGAAGAGTTTCCTCTCCTTTGGCTTTGTAGGCAATCTGAAA
Source organism: Plecotus auritus (assembly GCF_963455305.1). Lineage (NCBI taxonomy): Eukaryota > Metazoa > Chordata > Mammalia > Chiroptera > Vespertilionidae > Plecotus > Plecotus auritus. Next base: position 65,633,552 of record NC_137776.1, on the reverse strand, counting down.
GAGGAAAAAAATCTATAAACAAACTAATAAAGTAGGAAAAAGGACTTAATGGCACAGGAAAAGAATTTTAGGGAGAGTTGCATGCCAGAGGTGCTTTTTATGACTCTTTGTGCAGTCCCCATATTCACCTGCAAATATCTGAAGGCATTCAAGGTCTCACATGTAATTACACAGGGTCTTATCTTCGTGCTGGTTCAGTCTGGACAATGGCCTCTTGGTATGTATGCACTACAAACCCCTGGACCGAGGTCAGGGCACCTGCTGGAAGTTAGCCTAGGGAGGTGTCCTGATGAAAATGTGAATGTGTAGACACTTTCCTGAGCATAAGAGAGGCTAATACAGTGGGATACACCAACCATCTCTATTATACTCTGTGGGCTCCTAAAGGGAGTGATGGATAGTTTGACTATTACATGATTTTTGTCTTAGTTCTGACTTAAAATATAACTCCTCCATATGATATAGTGCCTCTATTCATCTTCCTGGTCTTTCCTAGAAATAGGCGTGTAGTGTTTCTTGTTATCAAGAGAAGCCCCTCATACCTTCTCCTTGGAAATCAAGGCCCAAATACTGGAAGGACAGTCCACTGTACATAATACTCTTAAGATCTGAATTAGGAGTGCTTTGTTAATGAAAAGCTGAGGGAATTATACAGTTGCTCATGTAATTGAGTCTCTTCAGATTCCATAATAACTACAGGTGATCAGTACAGTTGGAATACAAATGTGTTTGTATTAGTTAGCATTCATGGAGACACAGATAAGATTCACACTTACATCACTCCTCTGGGCCTGGTTAATCTTAGATTGTACTGTAATTGGAGCATCTTCAATCGAGGTAAACTTGAAAGTATCTGGATGTTGGCGATATTTTTTCTGTTTGGTGAATTTAAAAAAAAAGAAAAACAATTATATTACTTGTACTGAAGGCTAATATATGAAAACCTTTGAAATTTATTTTGGAGAGACATGACTTTTCCTGATTTTAAAATGTGAAAACACTAGATTTTTGGTTGGTTTGGGGGGAAAAATGAATACAATGCAAAAGCCATTATTTAAAAATTGACTTAATCTTGGATTTGTCGATACAATTTTCAGGAACCAGACTTTACTCTCTTAATTTCTTGCTTATGACACAAAAGAGGGCACTCTCAGATAAGCAGAATACAGAAACATCCCAAATTTTTCTAAAAGATTAAGAGAAAACCACCCAGAAAGACAATTTGGGGTTCTTTGCACTAACAAGTTCTCAGAGATGTCATTTCCCCCATCACACCATTAGCAGTTAAAGTAGAGAAGCTCTCTAGTCGAGCGAGGAGGAATTGGGGAACTGGGACAGTAGCTAGGGATTATTAAAAAAGAGAGGAAGTGCTCTAGCTGGTTTGGCTCAGTGGATAGAGTGTCGGCCTGGGGACTGAAGGGTTCAGTTCTGGGCAAGGGCACATGCCTGGGTTGCGGGGTTGATCCCCAGTCGGGGGCATGCAGGAGGCAGCTGATTAATGATTTTCTCTCATCATTGATGTTTCTCTCTCTCTCCCTTCCTCTCTGGAATCAATAAAAATGTTTTTTTGGTTTTTTTTAAAGAGAGGGAGTACTTTTGCTCTGCAAGCCTTAATATGGTTAGTACTTAGATTGTCACCAAAGTGCTGAGAAGTCACAGGAGAGGAAACACTGGAAGCTGACAACTTCTAGCTACCCTTATCACTATATTCTTCTTCACCTATTCTCCCACAATTGCATCACTCTTTCAGCTTCAGGCTTCTGACAACAATCAACTCAGAACTTTTTTCTGAAAAATTTCCGAGTAGATACAATGGTCTTCACCAAAAACAAACAAAAGCACAAAACAACATGAACAACAAAATCTTGAGTGTGGAAGACAACTCTCACTGAGCACCTCTGCCCCTTTTTTATGTAGTTTAACCTCCTTGATGATGGGTTTGCCTGGCAGTAGCGGGATGTTTCACTGTAGGCAGAGAAGGGACAGATCACCTGGTTGCTTTGAGGCTGTAAGATCATCGTTGTTTTTTCTTAGACTAAATAATAACTTATATACTACTTCACAGTCATCGAGAATATGACATAGGGTATAATACTGAACACAATTCCTATAATATTCTTTATATACATTATTCACAGTCACCGAAAAGTGGAAAAATTCATATGTCCACCAACTAGACAACAAAAATGCAACATAGCCATACAAATGACTGCTACTCAATAATAAAAAGAAAGGAATTGCAGACACATGTAGGTATATGGATGAACCTTAACAACATTATTCTAAATGAAAGAAGACTGATATAAAGGAATTTTCTAGAAAAGCAGAACACTAGAGACAGAAAGTAGATGAGGGGTTGCCTAGAACTGAAGATGGGAGCAGGAATTTTACAAGGAATCTTTTTGGAGAACTAGCAGAATTTAAAAATTCGACTGTAATGATGATTGTATAACTATAGGAACCTATTAAAACTAATTCAGGTGTACACTTAACATAGTATTTTATGGTACCTTGATAAAGTTGTTAAAATATTTTTATCATGAACGGTTCCCATACGTGATTTATCTACCAGAATAATTCATGCATGTGTTAGTTTTCCCCCTCAGCAACAATCGCTAGAGAATGAAGTGGTAAAGGAGACACTTCCCATGGTTTGGGGAATTTCCTCATGGCACATGCACAAATCTCTCTGTGACAAATGAATGCACTGGCTTTACCTCATTAAGGATGTCTGAAGCTCTCTTTGCCTTTTCCATTTCTAAGGACCCATAAGGCACCCAGCCACAGCCTTTCATCCAGCTGTTGTAGTCAGCTTTGTATTCGACCTAGAACACCAAGAGAAAGGTTACATTTCTTTTGCTCAGCATCATGCTTATTCGAAAAATCATTAACATGTTAAGATTTCTGACCAGCTTTCTTACTCCAGACATTAAGGTTATTTTAAACATATCCTTGGTGAGAGATTTTAACAGCCCTTAGGTTCTCACTGCTTTCCCAGTAGGCATATGTTTCATTTCATCTTTATTTCCAGCTGAGTGGAAGTTCAATCAGGAAAATGCTAATTTCAAAGCTGCATTTCAAGGAATAAGTGAAGTTGTTATATTTATATAATCAAATGTGAGAGGTTTGCTCATTAGAGCTCTAAGTATTATGTGTAAATGGTCAAATTAGGACTGAAGACCACATTAAAGTTGGATAATTTTGCTCATTTTCTGACAAGAGTTGATAGTAGTTGTTTGCTCGCAATGCCCTTCATGTGTAATAGGCAGCTTAGGAGTTTTTCTACATTGGCTGACAGTGCACTTTAACACAGTTGTGCTCATTAATTTGCTTATCATTTGGAATTGGTTCTATTTTGAGGACACTTACTTAATATTATTAAAATAATGAGTTACCCTTATTATCTAGCTATGATAGTACCTAAACTTAAACTCTAGAATCTTCAAATTGTTGTTCTTTAGTGTGGGCCTTCTAATTAGAATGAAAAAAAAAATCAAGAAACCATATGGTTCCTACCTGTAAGAGGCTTACAGTTTTTTTTTGGAGGAAGAAACATAGCAAAAATTAAACAAATAAATAAGATGACTATGTATAAAATAGAATTCTTAGTGATGGAAATGTTGGTATCCCATGTTCAAATCGGCATTATTCACACAGCCAAAAGATGGAAGCAACCCAAATGTCCACTGACTGGTAAATGGCTAAACAAAATGTGGAGTAGCATAAAATAGAACTATATTCGCCTCATAAAGGTAGGAAACTCTGACAAATGCTACATGACTGATGAACCTTGTGGACATTACACTAAGTGGTTAGGATTAGGGGAAGCCACTCACAAAAAGACAAATATGGGATTATTGCATTTACATTTGGTCTCTAGAGTAGTCCAACTCATAGAAACAGAAAGTAGAAGGGTGGTTCCAGGGGTTGAGGGAGGGAGGAAATGACGAGTGGTTGTTTCGGTGTGTAGAGTTTCAGTTTTGGGAGATGACAACATTCTGGAGATTGGTTGCACAACAAGGTGAATGTAATTAACTGCTACAGAAATGTAGACTTAAAATGGAAAAGATGGCACATTTATATTAAGTGTATTTTGCCACATCTTTAGAAAATAGAATTGTTAGGATAAAGTGTTCAATTGAGTAGCTCAGACAAATTAATTTGCCTAAAAAAGTTTTGATCTGCGGAAAAAAGTCCAGCTACTATAAAAAAATTGATGCTGTAATTATATATCTTATTTTTAGACAAGATAGAAATCTATGTAAAAAATTATTGATAGTGATAATAATCATAGTGGATGTTTTTTGAGAACTCACCAAGACCTGGCACCCTGCTAAATATTTTTGCAAACATTTAAATCCTCAAAACAGTTATTTTGTTTTATTCCAATTTTAGAAGGAGGACTGTAGACTCAGCAAAACTGATAACTTTCCCCAAGGGAAACACTGATGGGGTACATACTAGACCCAGGTCTCTCCAACTCTGAAGGGTGTGCTCTCATAGAACCACAGGGGTAACTTTCCTATTACAGAGTTCTTACATACAGAAGATCATGCAGACACCTGTGAGAAATGCCAAAAAACTCACTCCACTTAGAAATCTTTCTCAGTTCCTACTTTGATTTAGGAGGGAATAGAGGAAATCGGATACTCACATCGCTCTGCAGTGCATACGCCTTCTTGGCAAGGTCCAGGTTGATGCTATCAGGCGGGTAGCTGTAACTGTGTGGGACGTGCCTGTAGTCCATGTCACTGGCAATTGCCTGAGCTTTCTTAGCCTGAGTGACTTGGAGCATATCAAGAGGTGCCGTGTAGATAGTTTTTGACTTTTCATAGTCTTTATGATATTCACGCTGTGAACAGGAAATTACCATTTATTACCTTAATGGATTTCCAGAAAAAGCACAGAGATCTCTCATCAACAACAAATATGAGTTCAGAAAAACAGATCCAAACATCTGAGTAGCTATTTTTTCTAAAATTTCTTCATATGTTACACATTGTTGAAATACTCCCCAAAATCATACATGGACAGATCTTCTCAAATCTCTTTTTAGATCAAAGTACAACTGTCAGACATCAGGAATGGGCCATGGCTTCTGCTTCAGCCAGGTATTACTTTATTTTAAAACAGGGGTTTTCAAAGACTGCTAACGAACTATATGATCTATGGAGGTAATCTATCCTTTGAAGAGTTTTCCAATAAGGGGTTTTTAAAAAATATATATTTTATTGATTTTTTACAGAGAGGAAGGGAGAGGAATAGAGAGTTAGAAACATCAATGAGAGAGAAACACCAATCAGCTGCCTCCTGCACACCTACAACTGGGGATGTCCCCGCAACCAAGGTACATGCCCTTGACCGGAATCGAACCCGGGACCTTTCAGTCCGCAGGCCGACGCTCTATCCACTGAGCCAAACCGGTCAGGGCAGGGATTGTTTTTTTGATTGACCAATCATTTCATACTTCTGGTTTTATAAGATGACTGCTTGGTAAACAGAAGTGTTTACTTGATTCTTGGAGTTTCTAAAGTCATCTTTAAAGGAATAGTTTCTGATTTTTCAACCTGACTATTCCACATTTGACAGGAGATAACCGGCACTGAGAATCTCAAAGGTTTTTTCATACCATGTTTAATTTTGGTAACAATTTAAAAGAAACTTCAGATTGCAGTAGCTGTAACATCTCAAAGGAGAAATGTCTGTGAAGTTAAGCCATTAAAGTAACCTTGGCCCTCCTGTACAGTGTTCCCATAAAACAAATGTCCTCACTGAGCCTCAGAAGGCACTTCCATTGGCTGTTTTTCTGGAATGGTTAGCCAGGTTACTAACGAGGTCAAAGTCCCAGCTTCATCAACTGCCTTAATGAGAAAATTGCCATTAGGAAAATTCTAAACCCATTATATGTCCCCATAGTCATAGAATCATTAAAGACAGTGACCCAAGCTAACAAATATAGATGTGCATTATAAATCTGTAGAAATTCCTTTTGCAAATGATCCAGTCTATTAGGGAATGTGATCTTCCTTCTAATATTTTGTAGGTAGTAACTTTCACTGAATACATTTATCACTTAGTTGTAAAATCTAGATCCTAGTTTATAAAAATAAAATGTGAAAACTTTCTGATGGTATGCAAAAACATTAAAAAATTTAAAGATAGTTTGTCTTTATTACAAATAAACTGATAAAGCAATGTTGCAACAGCAGTTGGTGTGTGGGAGTGTTTTTAACTCTTTTGTTTATGTTCATACCCGTTCACACATACCTGCACATATAAAATGTTGTCAAAAGTCCAAAGGGCTTTAAAAGATTCTTTTAAAAAGCTATGCATGTTCTATACCTGCAGCTTAGCATTGAGCCAGGATATACTATCTAATAAAAGAGCAATATGCAAATTAACCACCACTCTGCTACAACCACAAGCCACGCCCACCAGCCAATCAGGAGTGAGTATGCAAATTAACCCAACCAAGATGGCTGCGGCCACAGAGTGAGCAGGAGGCTTGGGTTTCCCTGGCAATGGAGGAAGCCAAGCTTTCCGCACACCCTGGCAGGCTCAGGCCTCCACTCAAGGCTACAAAGTTTCAATTATAGAAGATAAATAAATCCCAACAAAAATGGCTGCGGCCATGGAGCAAGCAGGAGGCTTGGGTCCGCTCAAGGCTACAAAGTTTCAATTATAGAAAATAAATAAATCCCAGATACCAGGGCCTCTGCTTGGGTCACCAGGGAGCGTGGCCGGCCTGCAAACCACCACAGGCCCCTTGCCCAGGCTGCCCCATGCTCCAAGGGAACCCCCACCCTGATCCGGGACACCCTTCAGGGCAAACCAGCTGGCCCCCACTCGTGCACCAGGCCTCTATCCTATCTAATAAAAGAGTAATATGCAAATGGATCATCACTCCAACACACAAGATGGCTGTCCCCATGTGGACACAAGATGGCCACCACAAGATGGCCAGAAGGGAAGGGCAGTTGTGGGCGATCAGGCCAGCAGGGGAGGACAGTTGGGAGGGACCAGGCCTACAGGGGAGGGCAGTTAGGGGTGACCAGGCTGGCAGAGGAGGGAAGTTGGGGGAGACCGGGCCTGCAGGGAAGGGCAGTTGGGGGGGACCCAGGCCTGCAGGGGAGAGCAGTTGAGGGGGATCAGGCCTGCAGGGGAGGGCAGTTAGGTGCAAACAGGTTGGCAGGGGAGCAGTTAGGCATCAATCAGGCTGGCAGGGGAGTGGTTAGGGGGTGATCAGGCTGGCAGGCAGAAGCGGTTAGGGACAATCAGGAAGGCAGGCAGGCAAGTGAGCAGTTGGGAGCCAGCAGTCCTGGATTGTGAGAGGGATGTTCAACTGCCTGTTTAGGCCGGATCCTACAGGGATCGGGCCTAAACGGGCAGTCGAACATCCCTCGAGGGGTCCCAGATTGGAGAGGGTGCAGGCTGAGCTGAGGGACACCCCCGCCCTGTGCCTGAATTCCGTGCACCGGGCCTCTAATTATGTGATAATGGCTCATTAGTGACTATTCTTTTGGATGCAACATCAGTCAATTAAGAAGTGCTTACTGAGCACTATTATGTGCCTAGTGTTCTAATGGGTTCTGTGATAGGATGAAAAAACAAAGATAAATATACATGTGCTCTCAACAGAGAGCTATGACCTTTTTGAGTTAAGAACAGATAAGGAAGTAGAGAACAAGATAGTTTTATGTATATAAGCACGGTATACTGACGTAGTTCAGTGTGATATTATTAGGTAAAGTAACTGAATGGGATGTCTTAAAGTTCTTTATGAGTAAATGCAAAATGAATGAGAGAAGGTATCACATGAGCTCATGGGTAAAAGGAAAGCAAATAATACAAACATCCTTCTATTCAATAATGAAAAACTAATATTTGCAAGCTATGTTGAACATTCTTAACACTCTTACGTGATTCTCTAAATATTTTTTAAATACATCATATACTGCAATTTGCAATAGTAGATGTTTGCTCCTCTATAGTAAAAATTTTAACCAAAAGATAATAGATGGTCCATAGACAAGCCTTAGGAAATCCATAAATTCTCTGAAATGCAGGGAAAAGGCATGGAAAAAAGTTTGTTTTTCGAGATGGATAATCCAAATTCTTTATCAGATTCTTGAAGGGGCCTATGATTAATGAGCATTTTTCTAGGCCAATACTAATTACCAAATTATCAATAAAGAGCAATGATAGCTATACTAAGTTTTTTATCTGTTGACTCAAGATTTTCTTCCAAAATAAAGACAGTTTTAAAACCATGATTTCAAAGGTTATTTTTCAATTAGAAGAAAATATGACAACACCTAGTGATGTTTTCCAAAAGGTTTTAAGAATTACAACCAATATTCTATTAAATATCAACAAATTTTTCAAAGTGAATGGACATCAAGTACAAAGCAATAATTTTCCTCCTCAATCATGAGAGATGTAAGAACCTGGGAGATCATGCCACTTCTAAAGTTCTCCCCAGCAGTTTGTTGTTTTGAACCTGAGAGGTCTGTGGATAGAGAATCCTTTTACTTGCTACTGCCCTTGGGCATGTTAACAGGGATGCCATCTTGAAAGCAAGACAGACTGACAAAAGCACTCACGTCACTCTGCATTTTGGCTGTCTTCAGAGAGTGCAGCATCTTGGGATCATCATTAATGCTGAGGGCTCCGATCATTTTCCCCCTGTTTTTCTCATAGTCTTTCTTGTACATCACCTGCAAAGACATCACACATGCCAGCTCCCACTCATCAGGGAACAGCACCGAGTTCCCCAGCCCAGCTCCCAGGCCATACTCACCTCACTAGCATTCTTGCTGTTGGCTTTGGCTGCCAGCAGGGGAATGGCATCCACTTTAATGTCAAATTTCTTAGCTTTGGTCTTCTCCCAGTCGTGCTTATAAACATTCTGGACAGGAAAATTTCAGCAAAGGAATTGTAAAAACATCTAACACAGATTCACCCAGTAAAAATAAAAACATTGAAAATGTGCATCTGTGGATTTCCCTATATATAATATATTTACCAAATGGTAGTATACTACTGATTTACCTATCATCCATCTTTATTTCCCCCCCCCCCCCGCAAACTACCAAATAAGTATCACATCCTTGTTCTAATGTTCTGTGAACTTCCTGAAGACTCTGCTGTCCTGATGTATAAAGGATAATATAAAATAGAAACCACTAGGAGGTGAAATATGACATTCACGTGGGAGAGATCTTGTAAAACTCTAGGGATTAGCAGAGGAGTAACAGAGAATGTTTCTGACAGTAACAGAGACTGTGGTAAATAAAACCTGATAACTAAGTAAGATCTTTAAGGGTACTTAGGTCTTAAAAACTCTGCTTACACCCTGATAACAATCTCACAGTTGTTTATTTGCATAGCTCTTAGTCCAGCCTTTTGGAACACCTACGGCATTGCCTCTTTTCATGTGCATATAAACATAGGCCTCTGTGGCTTTGGTACTCACATCACTCAGGTTATAGGCGTTGACTCTGTGCTGGATAAACTGTGGAGCGTCTGCGGGCAGGTTGCACTTGAACTTCTCACCTTCATGTTTTGCTTTGTAATTCAGCTGAAACACAGTAAAGAGTGGCCAAACAGTTCAGGATAGTCACTTTCTTGAATTTATGTAGAAGAATATGTATCGCTAAGTCATCACTACCATTTTGTTTTTGTTTTGTTTTTGTTTTTTAATGCCTCCAAGAAAGAGTCAATCCCATTGCAGTGCGGCCCAGAGCCCAGATGCTCAGTCCCTCCTTTGGGGCTTGTGGTATAACCAAACTTTGGGTTGTCATTTTGTAAATCCAATATGTACATGGTAAACTTATTGTCTGATCTAAACTTCTAGGCTGTACCCTGAAGGCACAAACACCCTGAATCTATGAAATTGTGTAAGAGCACTAACAACAACAATAATAATTCTAAATAACATGCTAGCAGAGTTAAAAAGATATGTAAATTCTTATTAAAAAATACGAAATATAGGACTTTATTTAAAATTTTTAGAAGTTACATTAGGTGGAAGGAAGGCAACATAAAGAGCAAACAGGGCTGTTGAATTGTGGAGGAGGAGGCGAGTGGACAAGATTGAGAAGGATTGTGCAATAAGCATCTTCAAAGTAGAGCCCTTGCCCTAACCAGGCCAAGGAGAAGAGTGTGTGGGGGACTAGGCACTGCACACAGCACTGTATTTCATCTTGTCAAGTTCAGTGGGGTCAGTGGTATTAATGATTAGCTGTTCTTTCTGGGGCAAAAAATGTTAATATGCTAGGAAGCATTGCATATGAACCAATATGACTTCTGGGTTATGATGATGCCATTCCCTTCTTTACCCATGGCACATGAGCGAATTCATGCCATTAAAACACGTTTCATAGAAGGGCAGTCTGTATGTTTTCATTTACTGTCTTGAGAAGGATGTGCTGCTCCTCAGCATTTAGTTGTGTTAGCACCTGGCTGCTCGGTTGGGTCTACCAATCAGCAGGATCGGCATCACCTGGAGCTTATCAGAGAGTCAGACTACTGAATCAGCATCTACATTTTAACAGGGGCACTGGGCCACCCACATGACTGTGAATGGTTTGAGAAAAACGGCAGCTTTCCCCCGATCTTAGTAGGACAGACCATTGTGCCATAGATCTTCCCTGACCACCCAATTTAATTCTGCAACTCCATCCTATATTTGTTTTTTTAAATTATTGTCTGATATCTTTCTCATTTCTGTGCTCTTTTTCTCATTGTAAAGTCTTTATTAGGCAACTTAAGAATGGGAAATGCTTGCCTTGTTAGCTACTCAAATGAATGCTTCTGTTGTTTATTTAAGTTACCATGGAATTTTAGTATGCACTATTTTTAGTATGCATTATTTTTGGTATGATCCCGATGAGCAAATTCCCACTAAAAATTAATGTTATTGAATAAAATTACTATTTTAATTATTGTTTAACATCATTTTTCCTGAGGCTGCAATTCAATCTAGCAGTTACTTATTTCTACAGAAATCATCCCCTCTTTTATCTCCTACCATTTCACCTCTTACTATTTATTGTCCCCCTCCCCAGTACGCTTCGGCCACTTCATTCCAAGATTTTAAAGAAATCTTGAAAAATGACATCGTTGGGATGATGGATACATGCATGAAGATTAAGCATGTAAATGCTTACGGTTCAAACAATCAAGGCATTCTGGGCCACCCACGTGCTCATCAATCAAGGCACTTACATCGCTAAGCTGCTTCGTGTTGAGCTGGGCTTGCAGCAGCACAGGAGTATCAGTGACGGCTGTAAACTTGGTCTTATCTGGATGAAGTTTGTACGCATGCTAGAAAAGATGTTCTTTATTGAAATTTCATGATGTCGTTTTATATTCTTGTTCATATACACACATATAAAACACATATATAAACAGAAAATGTTTCCAGACCAAAATAGTTTACTTCCTGAAAGTTTGGTTATGTTCTTACTTCCTCTCTCTCTCTCTCTCTCTCTCTTTCTCTTTCTCCTGAAGTTGCTTCTAAACTGGTCCCCTACTGCAGTTAGCAACCAGATTCATCTTCCCCATGCTGAAGCCCTACATGACTCTCCACTGGACTTGATATTCACTCTAAACTGTCTCTTGGCTTATAAGCTCTACCCTACAGAAACCACTCTTCCTTCATCTTCTTCCATTTTATCTCTTACTACTCAATACGCTTCAACCACCTCATCCCTTCAATCCTTTAATGCCAAGCTTGTTCTCTCCTTGGGCTCTTCTCATTGTTGCTCTTACCTTGATCTTGGCATGGCTGCCTTAGACTTTCCTTGACTATCCAATCTACAAGTCCATGCACTCCCTCTCTCCCAAAGCATCCTATTTTCATTCTGTAGCATTCATTCTACGTTAGCTATCTTAATGCCTGATATCTTTATCTTTCTTGTTCTGTGCTTTTTGTTTGTCGTCTGTATCTCCTATACCAGTGGTCGGCAAACTGCGGCTCGCGAGCCACATGCGAGCCGCGGTTTGCTGCTCTGTTGACTAATGAGTTTGCCGACCACCGTCTATACAAATGCACACTCCATGAGAGGCAGCCAACCTTGTCAGCACCGAGGACAGCATTTGGCACAAATTGGTTGAATGGATGAACACCCATTGCTCACAAATCTCCATGTCCTTCGTTTCCCTTGCGGTCATATATACACTAATGGAAACAAAGATTTCTGAAAGCTGAAATTATTTTGTAACAAATAGCCTTCTTCACAGTCATTTTTGTGTTCCCCAATTCTACCCAAAAGCCAAAATTTAAAATTTAATACCTCCAAAAGCATTTAAACTCCTGCTCAACTTACCACTAGATGGCACAAGCATTCTAAACCCAATTTCAGAAATTCACAGCAGCACTTACATCTTTACACTGGTCTAGCTTCTTGATTGCTTCATATTCTTGTGTGATTGTCTGAGGGAAATAGCATTTCCCTTTATCTTCTTCATATTCTGCTTTGTAATTTTTCTGTAATGAGAAAGAACGAAAATGATGACTGCTATTGCTCCCGGTGTTCCCGTGAGGCACAACCAATTGTCTTCAAACTTACCTCACTGTTCTGTGCTGAAACTTTCATGCAGTGTGTTTGATATGGGTCTTCAAAAGTGCCTATGTAATGTCCCAGAATATTCTGTACATACTTATCTTTATATTTAGCCTAAAAAAGGAAACATATGTAATTCAAATGGACAGTTATTTGTCAGACAGGAGGAAAGCCCCCCAACCCCAGAGGTTGGCATGGCCTTTCAAACCTCACTGAAGCTCTTCAGCAGAGTATCAAGTTGGTACTTAGGGGTCTCACAGTAATTCATGCTCTTTGCCTTTGTCTTCTCATAGTTTTCCTTGTACAATCTCTGTCAAAGGAAAAAGAAAATCAAACAAAGGGAAACACTCTATCGTGGTGTAAAAGCCATTCATTCACATCATTGCTGTACTTTAACTGAAAGAGAAAATTTTGTATTTTTTCAGCATCAATTTTCCACAAAGCAAAAAAGCAGGATGAGCATGGGAGAGGCTCATGTCTTGTATAACCTAGTCTGCTGATAAGGTTAAATATCTTTGCTTTACTTATCCTGATATTTCTCAGCTGGAATAAATCAGAGCATACAGGTGCTGCTGTCTAAGCAACTTTTGGTCTTGAAACAATCCTTTCCTCTTGAGTATGTAAAGGACAATTACTTTTTTAAGAGTTGGAAAAATGAGGTAAAAGGTGTAAAGTGAGCCTTAAATACTTAGGCACCGTCTTTTTTTAAATATATATTTTTATTGATTTAAGAGAGAGAAAGGGAGAGGGAGAGATAGAAACATCAATGATGAGAGAGAATCATTGATCGGCTGCCCTTGACCAGAATCAAACCTGCAGGCCAATGCTCTATCAACTGAGCCAAACTGGCTAGGACTAGGCACAGTCTTCAGAAAGTATTTAGTTCAGCACTTGATGAAAACCTCTGTAAGTTACCTTTTATCATTAAGGACAGATATTTTACTTTATAGTAACAATACATGAAAAGATGGGGTTTCTATTTTATTGTATGTATCATATATTTCTTCATATTCTCTTGTAATTTCCCCATATAGAAATGAAAAAAACATACTTACTAAAAACAGAACTATTTGTAAATGATACAGAATAGGAATTATTTAATTTTTGATATTAATTAGAAGAGCAATTTTGTAGTTTTATTTTTATTTTTTTTTAAATATATTTTATTGATTTTTTACAGAGAGGAAGGAAGAGGGATAGAGAGTTAGAAACATCGATGAGAGAGACACATCGATCAGCTGCCTCTTGCACACCTCCTACTGGGGATGTGCCCGCAACCAAGTTACGTGCCCTTGACCGGAATCGAACCTGGGACCTTTCAGTCCGCAGGCCGATGCTCTATCCACTGAGCCAAACCGGTTTTGGCTGTAGTTTTATTTTATATATAATAAGTATTGTAAAGGCTTTAAAATAAGATCAGAAAAAATAAAATGAGATCAGTATTTTGTAAAATTCCTAAAATAATGCTTTTTAAGTTATCCTTAATCTAGTTATTCCTACTTTGTCTTTAGCCTGATTTCTCACTTTTTGCCTTTTATTTATTTACCTGTCCTTACCTGAGGATATGTTTATTGATTTTTAGAGAGAGTAAGGGAGAGAGAGAAAAAAACATCCATTTGAGGGAAACATCATCAGTTGTCTCTCGTACATGCCTTAATCGGAGATCGAACCCACAACCTTCTGGTGTATGGGACGATGTTCCAACAAACTGAGTCACCCGGCCAAGGCTGCCTTTTATTTTTCTCTATGTATTTTTGTAAAATACCTTTCATCAGGTCATGGCATGGAATGAATATATGTTCATACATCCTGAGATACTAAGCCCATTTCTAGGAAAAACAATACAGAAAATGATATTGCTGATAAAATTTCCCCCTAATAAAACAGAAGGCAGTAAGGAGATGATGGGGGAACATTTACAATATTCACTGATGTCTCAAAGTACAGAGACATCATAAAAATGTGGAAGTTAATCATCCTCTACCACAGGGCTTTCATGTTTGACTTGTCATCCTGAATCTGAGATTTCACTTAGACTAACATCACAGCCAAGGTTACATTAAACAGCAAGTGCGGCCACATCTGAAAATCAGGGGGACTGACAAAAGCACTTACGTCACTCTGCATTTTGCCCGTCTTCAGAGAGTGCAGCATCTTGGGATCATCATTAATGCTGAGGGCTCCGATCATTTTCCCCCTGTTTTTCTCATAGTCTTTCTTGTACATCACCTGCAAAGACATCACACATGCCAGCTCCCACTCATCAGGGAACAGCACCGAGTCCCCCAGCCCAGCTCCCAGGCCATACTCACCTCACTAGCATTCTTGCTGTTGGCTTTGGCTGCCAGCAGGGGAATGGCATCCACTTTAATGTCAAATTTCTTAGCTTTGGTCTTCTCCCAGTCGTGCTTATAAACATTCTGGACAGGAAAATTTTAATAAAGGAATTGACAAAAGGGATCTGCATGTTATCACACTTTGAAGACTAAAAGGTAACCCAATACTTTGTCTTACTATAAAATAAAGAGACTGTTTTCATTGTCCACAAAATCATGCATGTTTTAGATACTTCTCCTCAAGCTGAAGCTTCTATCTACAAGATTAACCTTTTCTACTCTCCATTAGAACATTTTATCAAATTAACTTAATTCTAGTAATCATACTAATATATGATTCCTAACACTGGGTATTTTATAGGATGGCACAAAAAGTTTTATAGTTAACTTTTTATGGTATTAAAGCATTGTTTTAATTTGATCTCAAAATCCTTTGCAGAGCTTATTTTATAGTACTCATTGATGCTGGATAATATTAGTACTTATTTATAGGATTGTTGAAGAAATGGAAACCCCTAAGGGTAATTTGGCTTTCCTGTAGAACTAAGTCTGGAAATAAAAGATAGCACTGGATACCTGTTCTTATGCCTTTTGAATACCTTTTATCTTCCTTAGTGCAAGGACTCTTACATGTAGAAATGAGATCATTCATGTGAAACAAGAAACATTAGGGGCTTGGGGAATAAATGAAATAACACTCAATCTTTAAAAAATCAAATCCTGGAAGAAAATTAAACATAGTGTAATACAAATGAATATATGACTAACAAATCTAACATCAAATTGCCATTAGACACACATGAGTGGTGGCATTTTTTTAAAAATATATTTTATTGATATTTTACAGAGAGGAAGGGAGAGGGATAGAGAGCTAGAAACACTGATGAGAGAGAAACATCGATCAGCTGCCTCCTGCACACCTCCCACTGGGGATATGCCCGCAACCAAGGTACATGCCCTTGACCGGAATCGAACCCGGGACCCTTCAGTCCGCAGGCCGACGCTCTATCCACTGAGCCAAACTGGTTTCGGCAAGAGTGGTGGCATTTTGAAGGCTGGTTAAAATCTATTAGGACTGTCTCAGTGGTCGGCAAACTGCGGCTTGCGAGCCACATGCGGGAGCTGCGGTTTGCCGCTCTGTTGACTAATGAGTTTGCCGACCACTGCTGTAAGACATTACCCTTACCCAGAAGTTTTGACTTCAGGTTAAAGACATTAGTACATTATTAAAATGTTTTTTAAGTGTTTTTCCCTAAGGCAGTGGTCGGCAAACTCATTAGTCAACAGAGCGGCAAACTGCTGTATAAAGCTACTTACGTGATTGCTACACACATTTTATAAGGTAAAGTCAAAGTTACATTGGCAGAGGCAGAGGAACAGGATACAAATGTTAACTGCTCATCCCATCTTTTTTTTTTTTTAAGTTAGTTTTGTTTTTGTTTTTTTTAAAAAAATATATTTTATTGATATTTCACAGAGAGGAAGGGAGAGGGATAGAGAGCTAGAAACATCCATGAGAGAGAAACATCGATCAGCTGCCTCCTGCACACCTCCCACTGAGGATGTGCCTGCAACCAAGGTACATGCCCTTTGACCGGAATCGAACCCGGGACCTTTCAGTCCGCAGGCCGACGCTCTATCCACTGAGCCAAACCGGTTTCGGCCTGCTCATCCCATCTTTAGCATTATATTTATTTAGTGAAACACTTAACAAATAAAAGCACAAGTTATCGCATGGCATAGCGGTAAGGAACTCACATCACTCAAGTTATAAGCGTTGACTCTGTGCTGGATAAAGGCGGGAGTATCTGGAGGTATATGGCACTTGAACTTTTCACTTTCATGTTTTGCTTTGTAATTTAGCTGTGAGAGAGAGAGAGAGAGAGAGAGAGAGAGAGAGAGAGAAGATTAGTTCGGAAGAATTGTCTTAAGTACAAAAACTAATTTTCATCAAAGAAAACGTAAAATACATTTTGTTAAATAACACCTGACAAAGTTGTTAAGGTTAAAAGAGAAAGTTGGAGCGAGGGGAGGCCACCTTGCATTATTGACAACCGTGTGCTGGATGCATGACTGATATTGTCACATCTATTACCCTGGAAGGACCCAAGTGGAAGGAGGTGGCTCTTTCATCTGTGGTCCCCTTCCCATATATCACAATTGGCCCTGTGGATTCTGAGAGGACAGCCCTTTCAAATCTTTTCTTACAAATACAGGGAGGGGCAAAAATAGGTTTGTTTATGTGGAAAATAATACAATACTTAATAAGTAATGTTTTGCATACTCACAACTGTAAGCCTCCTTTTGGCCTAACCTGTATGGTTATGTCCCTGTGCAAACATTATGGTTTGTTGATACTCTAATTAAAGCCTTTCATTTCTTGCCATGTATCTGAGCTTACTTTTATTTTTTAGTTCAACATAAGTTTGGAAATTCATGCTTAAAACTTAAATGATAAAACTTATTACAAACACTCCATTTTCCAAAAACGTATTTGAGAGAGAAAAATCCCAGGTGTTAAATACCTGCTCTGGGCCAGGATGTGGACTATGCACACATCTCCTTTCACTTAATTTTCAAAACAACCACAAGTTTTAAAAAGGAAGTATGAGGCCTGAGAAGTTAAATGATTTGCCTAGACAGCTGGAATTTGAGTCCAGTTTTGACTTCAGAACTCATGTTCTCTTCAAGGCATTGAGCTACATCAGTCTCCGTTATAGAACCATTTTACTAGAATTATTATCCACCCAAGAAGATGGGGAAGATAAAAGACAACTAAATGGAAAAATATTTTAGGTGATTACACAAATATACAACTTACATAGCGTTTTGTGTAACTGTGACAAGTTACTGGATTTTCTGTATAGAGTTATGCTACATTTTCCCTCATAACGGCATTGCCTGGGTAGGTCAAGGAACTTACGTCACTCAGCTGTTTGGCATTGATCTGGGCTTGCAGCTGAACAGGCGAGTCGGTTACTTGAGTGAATTTTGTCTTATCTGGAGGGACTCTGTAGGTGTGCTGTGGGCAAGGAAATGAATCGAGTTTAGCAGATATCACCTGTCAAAACCACAGTGGCTGGTAGGACGGGTGAGCAGAACCTGTCGTTAATAAAACACTTATTTTTTTCTAATTAGACTGCGGCATCTGTGAGAGACACTTTTACAGTATACAAGAAACTCTCCCATATCTTCAGATGCCCAATAACACTTCTTAGGGAAAATCAGCTAGAATTAGCTCTTGAAATGTATGGATGATAGAAAAAATAGTATATCTACTATAAAATAAATTTTCTTTCATTTTTTTGGGTTGCATTTATTTGTAAAAATGTCAGAATTTTAAAGATATCTTGACCATGAGATGCCATGGAGGGCAGTCACATCCACAGTTCACACCACAGACTTACATCCTTACACTGATCCAGTTTCTTCATAGTTTCATATTCCTGAGTTATGGTCTGGGGGAAGAAGCCTTTGCCTCTGTCCTCTTCATATTCTGCTCTGTAGTTTTTCTACAAGGAAAAGAAATCGACATAAGGATGCAACCATTGTGTTCATGTAATTTGGAAAGTGAAGCAATTGTCTTAGAACTTACATCACTGTTTTGAGCCGTGACTTTTATGCAGTGTGCATAATACGGATCCTCATAGCTGCCTACATAATGTCCCAAAATATTCTTTAAGTAGGAATCTCTATATTTAGTCTGAAAAACAAGGCATTTCATTTAGTTATTTGTGAAATGATGGGTCTTTTCTTTAACAGGAGTAGTCGTAGGATTGCTTACATCACTGCTGAATTTCTGCAGAACTGCGTCCAGCTGAAATTTGGGGGTCTCGCAGTAATTTATGCTCTTTGCCTTTGTCTTTTCATAGTTTTCCTTGTACCGTTTCTGTAAAGAAAAAAAATTAGTTAAATTCCTGTCACTCCCATGCTGATGAGAGCATTTGTATTTTCCAACACTAAACCAAAGAAGAAAAAAAAATAGCCCCTATTAACTGCCTTAAAAACTGACAATTAGATGCTGGGGGTGTCATGAATGATAAGCCTTTTCTATTAGCGATTATTGTGAGGCCTAAGTTTTTAAGGTTCTTCAAAAAAAATTAATTAGTTACGGAGATTCTTGTGTATTTCTGAATTGCTATTCTCTGTCTCTCAACTCACATACCTTTCCCTCACTACAGGGGCCACAACAAACAGGAATATTCTGGGCAACAGTGAATTTTTCATTTTTTTATTTTTATTTATTTATTTTTTTATTTTTTTATTTTTTAATAAATCTTTATTCAGATTAGTACAATTGTTTCTTCTTTTTCCCCCCATAGCTCCCCTCCACCCGGTTCCCACCCCACCTTCTGCCCTTACCTCCCCCCCACTGTCCTCATCCACAGGTGTATGATTTTTGTCCAGTCTCTTCCTGAACCCCCCATACCCCTTTCCCCCTGAGAATTATCAGTCCACTCCCTTTCTATGCCCCTGATTCTATTATATTCACCAGATTATTCTGTTCCTCAGGTTTTTAATTCACTTGATTTTTAGGTTCACTTGTTGATAGATATGTATTTGTTGTTCATAATTTTTATCTTTTTCTTCTTCTTCCTCTTCTTTAAGAATACCTTTCAGCATTTAATATAATACTGGTTTGGTGGTGATGAACTCCTTTAGCTTTTTCTTATCTGTGAAGCTCGATAGATATGTATTTGTTGTTCATAATTTTTATCTTTTTCTTCTTCTTCCTCTTCTTTAAGAATACCTTTCAGCATTTCATATAATACTGGTTTGGTGGTGATGAACTCCTTTAGCTTTTTCTTATCTGTGAAGCTCTTTATCTGATCTTCAATTCTGAATGATAGCTTTGCTGGGTAGAGTAATCTTGGTTGTAGGTTCTTGCTATTCATCACATTGAAAATTTCTTGCCACTCCTGTCTGGCCTGCATAGTTTCTGTTGAGAAATCAGCTGACAGTCGTATGGGTGCTCCCTTGTAGGTAATTAACTGTTTTTCTCTTGCTGCTTTTAATATTCTCTCTTTGTCTTTTGCTCTTGGCATTTTAATTATGATGTGTCTTGGTGTGGTCCTCTTTGGGTTCTTTTTGTTTGGGGTTCTGTGCGCTTCCTGGACTTGTAAGTCTATTTCTTTCACCAGGTGGGGGAAGTTTTCAGTCATTATTTCTTCAAATAGGTTTTCAGTATCTTGCTCTCTCTCTTCTTCTGGCACCCCCATAATTCGGATGTTGGTACGCTTGAAGTTGTCCCAGAGTCTTCTTACACTATCTTCAACTTTTTGGATTTTTTTTTTTTTTGCTTTTTGCTTTTTCGGTTGAGTGTTTTTTGCTTCTTTGTATTTCAATTCTTTGTTCCTCTAGTCTGTTTTTGGGTCTCTGTATAATATTTTTTATTTCAGTCAGTGTATGTTTAATTTCTAGTTGGTCCTTTTTCATATCTTCAAGGGTCTCATTATATTTATCGGCCTTTTCTAGGATATTCTTGAAAAGCCTTATAACCGTGGTTTTGAATTCTATATCCAGTCGTTTGTTTTCCTCCATTTCTTTCGTTTGTGAGAGACGCCGCATTTTCACTGCTTCCCTGAGTTGGTAGGGTAGATTTGTGTGCTAGGTTTCCTATATGGCCCAGTGGGTCGGCCTCCCCAGTTAACCTGAGGTGGACACTCTTGGCGCACCCCTTTGTGGACTGTATGTACAGCCTTGTTGTAATTAAGTCTTGATTGTTGTTGGTATCACTGGGAGGAATTGACCTCCAGGCCAGTTGGCTGTAAGGATCAGCTGTGTCTACACTGGGGAGAAGTTCGGTGCTGGAGACAGCCTTATAGGATTAGACTTGCCAAATTGCAATAGCCTCTGTGCTCAGCTTGGATGGGGTGGAGTCTCAGGGCGGAGCAGACAGTCTTGGTTTCCTGTCAGCCCTGCTCTTGCGCGCACATGCGTGCCTTCAGACCTCTGCCTTCCCCGGCTCCCGAGTCTCCGCCCAAGAGTCCAGATTCCCCCCACAAGAGCGTGGGTCCCCAGGGGCTCGCCTGGAACTGGGGTTCAGTGCAGTCAGAACTGGGGCTCAGTGCAGTCAGGAGCTTCTGACTCCCTTCCACTAGGGAAAGCCTGTGGCAACCTCCGCAGCCTTTGTGTGCACTAGCACGTGCGCGCCTTCAGACCTCTACCTTCCCCGGCTCCCGAGTCTCCGCCCGAGAGTCCAAATTGCTTCCGTAAGAGCATGGGTCCCCAGGGGCTCGCCTGGAACTGGGGTTCAGTGCAGTCAGAATTGGGGTTCAGTGCGGTCGGGGGCTTCCTTCCCCCTTCTGCCAGAGAAAGTCAGCCAGGCTCTCAGCCGCCCTTCCTCTCTGCGCGCACTTAGCCGCCCTTCCTCTCTGCGCGCACAAAGACCCTTTGCCGTACCTCCAATTCTCTGTGAGCTTTTCTCTTTCCTTCTAGTTGTAGAATTTTCACTCAGCCAGCTTTCCTGTGGTTCTGGATGGTGTCCGTTCTGTCTTTTAGTTGTAGTTTTGAAATTGTTGTGCGAGGCAGCAGTTTAGGTGCTTACCTATGCTGCCATCTTGGTTTCTCGAATTTTTCATTTTTTTAAACAAACCTTCATAAAAGACTTTACTAAATGTTGATAAATACACACTCTCTCTTCCTCCTTCTACCAAGGAAAAATTTGGTACTGTACCATAAAATAAAGTGTATATAAGAACTCATATCACGAATCAGCTAAGTCCTCTTCCACTCCGGGATTTGTCTTTTGCTGTAACAGTGGCCATACACAATGACTGGAGTGCAGATGCACAACTGAGACAGCAGGTCGCTGTCAGTTTTTCACGTTGGGTTTTGCAATTGTGAATGGTGCTATTCGTTTTTAATATTTTGACATTCCTGCCTTTATCAGCAGAGTGGATTTAAACCTTGGCTTTTATATGTTTGATAAAGATGGCCTTTCTGTAGGAAGCAGGAGATGGGCATTGATTTCCCCACAGAGCTACATGGACAGATCCATCTACACTCTCTCTCACCTGTCACTCACTCACCCCACTTCTCAATCACATGTGTTCATTTCCACAGTGCTGACAACCCAGGGGACAAAGAAAAGATAACAAACCCACCCAGAGAGCCACATATAATCCTCAAACGTTGGGAAAACTTAATATAACCCAACCGTAAGGGAAAAACTCAACTGATCACGTGGTTAGTCTCTTTAAACATAGAGTCAAAGTTGACTGGGGCTGCTAATGCCAGGCCCAGTTCTTAATTTATCTAATCTATTTTAATCCAAATGGATTAGTAAAGCTCTTGACAATTCCAAGTAGTAATTCCTGTGAAGATTTAGGGAGTGGTCTTCTAAGTCCTGCTGTCTGCAGGTGATCGTTTCTGTGGCCAAGATCTGAGGAGACAATGGCAGAGCTGGGGGAGCAGCTGTACAACAGGGGGCATTTTCCTCCTTCTCCCAGCAGCTGGCATGAGGAACCCAAGGGCAGGGCACAGAGCTGTGTCATCTCTCTCTCCCTCTCTCCTCCCCTTTCAAATTCTCCTTCTGCCTCTGTCAAAAATCACAGCACGTCTCCTACAATGGACTCTAGTCAGGGAGGCTCAGGCACCTGCAGCCTAGAAGCAAGTGAGATTTCCCTGCCCCTTGAACTTGATCCACAGCCCCCACCCCTACAAATTGACACGCCATGCTCAGAGGCACCAAGGCCTTCCTGCGGTTAGATGGTTCCAGGGGAACTGCTGCACCAGAACCTTAAAGCATTTGCAAAGTTATATTTGCATTTAGTCACAATAGAAAAAGAGAGAGTTTGTCTCTCTTTCAGCTAAGGTTAAACACACACACACACACTTTTTGATAAGAATATACTTACATCACTTAGCGTATTTCCTGCTGCCATCATCTGCCTCAGCAGTGGGTTCTCTGAAGCAGGAAGTACATTATAATCTGCTTTTCCTTTATTCTTTTCATAGTTTTCTTTGTATTTTACCTGTGGGAGTGAAACAAAGTGATAAACTCTGCAGGTTATTTTTGCTCTCATCTCTATTGTGAATATTATGACATAGTTCCACAAATCAATTTTCTCTCTAGAAAAAATGGCAGCTTGACATTTTATAAACAAAATACTCATAGAAACTAATAACAGGAGCAGAGAAACTGCATACATTTCCAAGATAGCTTTTCTTCCCACTCATTTACTCATTTAAAAATCTCCATTATGATATTTTTCAATATCGATTACATGCCAGGCTCTGGGACACATACAAAAAAGAATAACACATGGTCCCTGCCCTAAAAGATACAGGTAGATAGATACATAAATAATGGGGGAGAGAAAGATACACAAATAATGACAGCACATATCCCAGATGCCTGTTGCTCCAGAACCCTGATTCAGCTCTTAACATCCAGCTGCCTATCCACCAACACATTTTTAAAGGAAGAAAGCACCATGAATCTACTCTTTCATGTCTCATCTGTGGCCATGCCTGTGAGCGAGCCTGTACTTAATGTACAGGCAGGAGAGGAGGAAAGGGCTGGGGTTGGGACGAATGGTGGCAACTTCACCTTTCTCTCTGTCCTTTCCTCTTTGCACCTTTGTCCTTTCCAGCTTTAGCAGAGGCTTTACATGAGGGCTCACAAGCCCCTGTCAGGAACATGTCCAAAAGAGGAGAAGGAGAAAATGGTCCCAGTTCTGACCATAATCCCTAGGGCTAGCCATTTGTTCAGCCAGTATAACCATGGAATATAGATGAGCTCAAAGAATCCCAGATAATCTATCAACATTTAAGAACCCCAGGAAACAAATGCAATCAGCTTGATATCCAAAGGCAGGAGATACACAACTGAAAACCAGATGCACCGCCCTCCCCCCTACAGACCACACAGGGGGCTCACCAGGGATGGAAGACAACCTCTCTCTGTCTCATAGAGTTATGTATTCCTTGGGGGGAAAAAAGTCCCCTTATGTTTTAAAAAAAAAGTCCCCTCTTCACACATTCATCCATTTTCTTCTTTTCTTTTTAGCAAAATACCTTGAAAGAGTTGAATATATTCCTATTTTTCTATTTCTCTCTTCTCATTCACTCAACTGAATTGCTCTCATCAGATTCACCAGGGACCATACACTGATAAATCCATCTCAGCAACATGTGATACAGTTGATCACTGCCTTCTCCCTCCGCTTGCTTCCTGAGAAATCGCTCTCTGGACTTTGCTCCTACCTCATCTCGCTGACATCTTCACATGGAACACTCCAGAGTTCAGTCCTTAGACATTCCCCACTCATTCCCTTGATGGTCTCCATGCTTATGACATTAAATACTATCCGTATGCTGATAACTCCCAACTTTATACAACCTTGCTAGACAGCTCCCCTGAAACTTCGGACTCGTGTAATCAACTGCCCACTTGACATTTCTACTTGGATGTCTAAAATGCATCTCTTACATGTTTGAAGCTGAGCTCACAACTCTCTTGCAAAAAAAAAAAAATCACTGCTTTCACAGTTTTTCTTATCTGGATAAAGGGAAACCCCATCCATCTAGTTGCTTAGGCCAAACTTTCCTCTCATACTGCACATCCAACCCAATATCAAATCGAGCCAGCTCAACTTGCAAAATACTTCTCATCACTTGTCCTGCTACCCTCCTGGTTGAAAACCTCACTGTGTTTTTTTTATTATTTTTTTATTAAATATGTTCTTATTGATTTTAGATGCAGAGGAAGGGAGAGATAGAAACATTGACTAGAGAGAAACATCAGTATCAATTGGCTGCCTCCTTCAGACTCCTTACCTGGGATTGAGCCTGCAACCAGGCATGTGCCCTGACTGGGAATCGAACCAGTGACCTCTTGGTGCATGGGTCAATGCTCAACCACTGAGCCACACCAACTGGGTGAAAACCTCACTGTTTTGCACCTGGATACTGAAACAGCCTCTTACATTATGTGATCTTTCTTCTCTCACTCCTCCAGCAGAGCCAAAGCCAGGGTTAGAATCAAGTCTGTTTGGCTTTGCAGTTTATGCTCTTTCTAGTGCCCAGCCTGCTCTAGAATTCCAATGTGTCTGATGATTTACCAAAGTCACTCCATAGCATGCCTGAGCCTATGCATGGATTCATGTATGTTGTCTATGACTACATTTCCACCAGTTCATCGGAATGTAAGAAAAATAATGGTAGTGGTGAGTGTGGAAGGGTCTATATTCAACTGCCTTTTCCTGAGGGGGTCTTAAGACCCCTCTTCTGCATTATGTATGAAATTATAGCATTTCTACTTCTGGGTATCAAAAGTCCTCTACTGCCGAAACCGGTTTGGCTCAGTGGATAGAGCGTCGGCCTGCGGACTGAAGGGTCCCGGGTTCGATTCCGGTCAAGGGCATGTACCTTAGCTGCGGGCACATCCCCAGTGGGGGGTGTGCAGGAGGCAGCTGATCGATGTTTCTCTCTCATTGATGTTTCTAACTTTCTATCCCTCTCCCTTCCTCTCTGTAAAAATATCAATAAAATATATTAAAAAAAAAAAAAGTCCTCTACTATATGAGATTTGGGAATGGTAACTGGGTATTGTCAATGCTCATACACAGCAAAAAAATTTTTTGAATTTGGTAGCCCTATTACAATCCCAAAGCACTTTTTTGTCCCCCCCCCCTCTTTTTTCTATTACATACAAAAACAAGAGTTATAAGAAGTTCACGCACACTGAGGTGATCAAGATAAACGAGAGAATTTCCTCATACCTTGCTAGCTGCCACCCCGGCTTGTTTATTCATTTTGTACTCCGGTGTTTCCGTCTGCATGAAGTAGATCTGGTCTTTCATGTTCTCAAAGCTTTCATGATATTTCCTCTGTAAGACATGAAACATACTGAAGAACTCTGTGGGGGAAAACTGCGTAAGGCTTTTACATGGGGGGACAGAGGCTATTTAGAGAAGATACCCAACACCGTGCCCCTCTTGGCTTACACAAGTTCGATTTCAATTACAGAATGTGGTGCCATCACCAAAACAATTAGCAACTTAACAGGGGTTTGGAGCAGTTACAGTAGGTGAAAGACAGACTCCAAGAACAGACTCTCAAAGGCTGGGACAAAGACCTTAAGAGGGCTTCTGTTTCCCAGTGAGGAAAACCTGGAAGAAACTCATGAGTTTCATACATGTACTGTTTAGGTTCCCAGCAAAGAATAAATTTAAAAGGGCCCTTTTGATCAGTACTCACTTTGAGACCATATTGTTCCTATGAGAATTGAAGCAAGAATAATGGTATCTGATAAAAAAAAATATTTCTCAAAAAAAAAAAAAAAGAAAAGGAAAGATTGTGGTATTTCTTTTCTTAATAGGAACTCTACACAAGCCTTGCTCCCAAGAAGAGGTGCCAGGACATAGGTCTTCCAGTATCACTTTGGGTGCAGCAGGTGGCTAGAAATCATAAAGGAAGGATCCCCTCTCAGACTAGGGCTTTCCAGCCATCCCTTTCTACTTACTGTGCTGAAGTTATCGGCATTTATCCTGGCGGCTGCAATTTCAAAGCAAGGTGTCTCACTCCATTTGCCTTTGACTTTGTTTTCATAGTCTTGCTTGTATTTTAGCTAGCAGAAAAGAAGACAAGCAAAATCCAGGATTTAACACATAAGAGTGCAAATCAAGTGGTAATGGTTAACTTTCAAAAATATCTTGATTAGACCTTTCGTGGGTCCTTAAGAGATGTCTTCAAATCTTCCAATACAGTGTCAATTTACCCAACAAGAAAGCTGAATGAGGGAAATAGAGGTACTAATTCCTCCTCCTCTCACTGAGATTGGGGACTTAGTTCATTTCAGAACTCACAGGTGTTCCCTGATGTTTGAGGAAGGAGAGAGACAGAAGTATCTTCCATTTGTAATTAATTGTTATAATAAAACCACTCAACCCCAACTTTCCATGCCAAATGAATTTAGCCATTACTTTGTGAGCTTTAACAAAACCTCTGGTTATATAGAAAGCAATACCATAACAAAATTTGGCTTGCAGGCCAATGAATGAGACTCATTTAGACTTCAAGAAATTTTAGTGAAAACTGGAAAGTAATTAAAAAATTAAACTGGGATCTCTTCATAGGTCCCAGACACCATAGCACCAGAGCCCTAGGCTGTGAAAGCCTTGGAGGGAGGAGTTATGTCTTCTTCATTTTGCATCCTCAGAATCTGATACAAATGCAGCATGCAGAACTTACCTTATAAATGTTTGTTCAACCGCACTAAATCAACCGCACTAAATTGAACTGAGGCCATGGTATGTGGTTTTGAACGACCTTGGCTTGAGTGTTATTTGAATTAGCCTAGCCAACCCCAAACCTAAGCACATGAGCCGGAGTCAGAGCTGGGTTAGAGCAGTTTCCCCTCCTTGGCTCACAGAATGTGTTAACAGACATAACCAATGTGTTTCAAAGTGTTTGTATGCCGAACCTCCCCATCCCCCATCACACTCTTCAAGGAAAAATAAAGTGGTTTTCTAATATACATTTAGCAGAACAAGTACTAAGGGTAACTGATGTGTAAAGACAGTGAGTTTGAGGTAAAGGAATTCCACCCCTCTCTCAAGTGCTCTATGTCCTTCCTTCTCAAAAGGTTAATATGCTAATTAATAACCAAGTGGTTTTAATAGCTATACATTTAAGAGCTCTGGACCTGAATTAAAAAGCTCTGGGCCCACAACTTGATGCCATCATTTCCAAAGGTGTAAGTTAGTGTCTCTAAGCTTCAATTTTCTTAACCATATGTGCTGACAATAATATGTACACATAGGATTGTTAGGAATTTTTAATAAGGTCATACATACACTGAAGAATGGTTTATAAACTCTACAGTGATAAACAAATGTGAGGTATAATAATTGTAACATAAAGAGAGTAAGAAACTCTGAAGAAAAGTGTGTGTGTGTGTGTGTGTGTGTGTGTGTGTGTGTGTGTTTCTTCAATGGAAAGTTTTGCTGAGATAAAATTTGCTTTATACTGCTGATTAGTTTGCCTACTCTTCTTTTTTGAAGCTTTAAATAACTGAAGTCAATAAAAACTGATTTTTCAATTTGTTAAGACAGCCTACAGAAGTGTTTCTAAACGTCTTGGAGAATAGACCTTATCAGGAATTTGAGAAAACTGTAAAATGCCCATAAATACTTACAACTTCAGAGATACTTGATGTGCACACACCAGAGGTTAAGATCTCCTATTGCAGAGATACTGCCATTCCTCTGCCTGCTGTCAAAGGCAGAAAACTCTAGGGTTGGGGGTGGGGAGCAGTTGGGCCCGATGCACCCCAAAACTGAGATATGGAGAACTTTGTAATAAAATGTAAGGTTGAGAAGGCGGCAAATATTCTTAATGAGGTCCCAAAGTGGGCTATTATTTAGAACTAAGGATCACATATGTAGATTTGTTAAGCAAAATTGAGTAGGAGATTAATTCTCACAGTAAGAGATGTATGTCTGATGTTTTTAAACATATTAAACCAAGATGCAGAATAAGACTGGAAGACTACCTTATCCAGAGTCCTTCCCCCTTCTCGACCTTCATGAATCAAAGCTTGTCATCCCATCCCACCCAGAACCCAAGTGGGTCCGGGTGGAGGCGGGTCTCTCACAATCCGTTCCTGAGTCCTCCCAAGTCTGGGAAGATTTTCACTATGAGAGAGGAGGCTGGCGCTTGTTAACTGCTGAGAAAGGTATGGCCTTCCCCTTTGCAGCCTAATTTAGTAAAGAGACTCATAAGGGAGTTTGAAAGTGATTTTAAGAATCATTTTCAAATACCCACAGTGCATACTCAATAAGGTAAAAGAATGTTGTCTTAGTAAGATATCTTTTAAAATATCCTATATAATAAAGAGCTAATATGCAACTTAACCCTCATGCCTTCACAAGATTGCTGCCTACAACCAGGCTAGCAGGGGGGTCTTAGTGAGGGATGACCAAATGCCTGAACAGCAGGCTATGTGGGGCGACCAGGTCGGCAGAAGAGTTAGTGAGGGATGACCAAAAGACTGAACAGCAGGCTGCGTGGGGCAACCAGGCCAGCGGGGGAGCCATGAGGGGTGACCAGGCCAGCAGGGGGGGTCAGTAAGAGGCGACCAGGCCGGGGGGGTGCAGTTGGGGGCGACCAGGCTGGCAGGGGGGCAGTTGGGGGTGACCAGGCCAGCAGGGGGGGCAGTAAGGGGTGACCAGGTCGGTGAGGGGGGCAGTTAGGAGTGACCAGGCTGGCAGGGAGGGGGCAGTTGGGGGCAACCTGGCTGGCAGCGGGGGCAGTTAGGGGTGACCAGGCAGGCAGGCAGGTGAACAATTAGGAGTCAGCGGTCTAGGATTGTGAGAGGGATGTCCAGGGATCAGGCCTAAACTGGCAGTCAGACATCCCCCAAGGGGTCCTGGATTGGAGAGGGTGCAGGCTGGGCTGAGGGGACCCCCTCCAGTGCACGAAATTCATGCACTGGGTCTCTAGTGCTTTAAATAAAAATAGATTTATTTTTCTTTCTAAATGACTATTTGAAAACAGCTTTTTCTTTTTCTTCCAAAGATCAGGGGTCTTTGCTCCCCTGATTTTATTTACAATGTCAACCCTTTCAGTATGCCATCTCTTTATGAACAGTTCTGAAGTTAATTTCTGCTTAGCCCTGGGCAAAATCTCAGATTCATGGTATTCCTACTAGTGAAATTTTACTGTACATAAAAAAATTTAAGAACAAACTGAGACTCAACTCCACAGAGGGCAAAGAAAAGTATTTATTTAAAAGCAGTAGTATCCCAGGAGAAAGTGGCCCCATTTGGACCAATTTTTAAAAGGGTATTTATCAGGGATCTATTCATCAGCTGAACATCTGTCTCTCTGCATTCCTCAGAGCTAGTTTACCAGCCTAAATATAGGCTGACCAGGCTGTTTGCCAAGGCCTTGCAAGTTATGAGGTGCCCTCCCCACAGCTGTCAATCTAAGCTATGTCTGAGAGACCACTCATACATTCTTATTTTCTCCAAGTCTGACTGAGAGCATAAAACTATATGGGGTCTTCATACTGGGTTAAAACAGATTCCGTGTAGTTACTAGGTTATCTGTTCATATCACTTCCATAAGTCAAATGTAAAAGGATATTAGGACATTGCTTCTGTTTTCAAAATACAGCTTTCATATTTACCAGTCACTAAGTCGTCAAGCTGGCTGAACATTTATTCACAGTTTTATGATGTTCATGGATGTATTGCTTTTGCTGTAGCATTTTTATGGTCATATGCAAAAATACTCAGTGTTTACTTTCTATCTTTTCACCTTAGTTATTTTTTCTGAGGATTGAGGTTTTTTTTAAATTTCAATTTATTAGTTTTAGAGAGAGAGAGGAAGGGAAAGAGAGAGAGAGAGATTTGTTGTTCTACCTGTCCACACATTTACTGGTTGCTTCGTGTATGTGAACCCACAACCTTAGCCTATCGGGACAATGCTCCAACCAACTAAGCTACCCAGCCAGGGTGAGGTTGAGATTATTAAGCAGAGTTTTCAAGGGAACCAGTGTTCTAGTCTTGTTTACTTACCTTGCTCGCTTGATCATTCACTTTCTTCGCAAATACTATATCTGGAGGATCCGCCAGAGATGTGAAATGCGTTTGCTGTTCAATGTGACCTTTTTTGTAGGAAATCTGACCAAAAGAAAGGGATGTAAATGAGCCATCAATAATTATTCTATTTCTCATGTTCCATATGTTGACATTTTAAAAAGACTATGTTTTTATCTTTACTTGAATTTTAAACTTTAGTGTACCAATAGCCACAGTTTATCCTTGTAGATGTTAAATGGCCTTCCCTCAGCATTACTGGTGATTTCTCTCTTTGAGTTTTCTCTCCTCTCCAAGATTATTGGCCTTAAATCTGTTTCCTTCCATTTGACTCCACGTCATAATCTGCAACTGAAATTATTCTCTTAACTAGCATCCTTAACTCCCAACCTCTTGTCTTTCCATCACACCCGTTAGCCTACTGCCAGCTCTGGATTAACTTATCCACACACTACTTACATCCAGGATGTTGAGTGCTACTGAAGAAAATCTATGGATTGGGTAGTGATAACATGATAAGAAAGGTTAAAAGGGTCACAGGAAGAAGGTACAGAGGAGGAAGAAGGAGCCGCTTGAACCCAAGCCCTTAGCTTGAAATTTACATGCCTATCCAACGATATATTCTGTGAATAACAGCTTGCTTGG
Organism: Plecotus auritus; assembly: GCF_963455305.1. NCBI lineage: Eukaryota > Metazoa > Chordata > Mammalia > Chiroptera > Vespertilionidae > Plecotus > Plecotus auritus. The sequence continues at coordinate 65,602,451 of NC_137776.1, read as the reverse complement.
GGCTCTGTGCCCAGGACTCGGAATTTATCCAATTTCCTCTTTGCCTTTATTGAAGCTTGAACATCCCATGTGTACCTCTGGTCAGCCTCTACTCCCAAGAGCTAGTCAAAAACTGCAACACTGTCCTTAAGCCCAATCAACTCCATCTTATTCTCAGCTTCCTCTTTCATAGAGTAAAGACAGCCTACACACTTATCTTCCCCTGCCTCTCCCACCCCCATCATGGCTCAGAGGGGAAGATCCTTTGCAGGGCATAAGACCAGCACAATGTAGAACATGCACAGATCCCCAGACACATGAAGCCCTCTATGTCTCTGGATCCCACACATTCTGCTTCCTTCCTCTGGAATGCCCCAACTCCACCTTCTCTCCACCTGCCTGCAAACTGCTACTTGTTCTCCAGGTCTCAGGACAAGCACAATTTCCTCTTTTGTGCCCTCCCTGACTCCATGACCTTCTCTGGTGTTTTCACTCAACTTACTTAGCCCTTACCTCCTTTATAGGAATCATCAGATGACACTGTAACTGGCTGTTTACACATATGTCTCTCCTTAGATTGTGAGCTCTGGGACGGCAAAGAACATAAGGTATCATCTGGGAAGCTTTGTGGCCTCCACAGTACCTTACTAGAGTTGAGGGTTCAATGACTAATTTCTGAATGTGTGGTTTATGCACTGAGGCCATCGGGGCAAGTCTATAGAAGAGAAACATCCTCCCAACTCGTTCACTACTCAACTATGAGACTTCTACCTCCCCTGTTTCTCCTTTCACCTGGCAATATCCTTATTTATAAAGTGAAGAGGTTGTATATAGTTCCAAGGTCCCAATCATTTTCTTCATGCTTTAACCAAGTCTAACTCTATCTCATTCTAATAATATCTACCTAGTATCTATAACAAAAGCTTTCATGAACATTAAATCAAGTAAGATACAAAAGACAGATTTTTAAATGTATTCATTGAATTCCAGTGCATAATTTCTTTTAAATGAGTAAAGACCTATGTTAGGCATAGGGCAACCTGCATTTTCCATGACTGCCTAAGTCCTTAAGGAGAAAGGAATATTCTTCCAGGAGAAATGCTTATTAAGTATGACATCCTGTCAAGAGCTTTCTGAGAAATCAGTTCTAGAAGTCCTAATTTCTCAGGAACCTTGCTCAGAATTCTGTCTATTTAAAATTTTGTGCTCTGGATCAGCTGAAGGACTCTCTTAGTGTTTACTTAATCTTTACTTAGATAACAAAGAAATCATGATAATTAGGGTTAAAAGAAACACAGGAATAAGATACAGGAGAAGAAGAGGGATCCTCTGAACCCAAACCCTTAGCTTGAAATCTACATGCCTACCCAGTGGTATATTCTGTGAACAACAGCTTGCTTGGTGCCCAATAATTGTAAAAGTTCATGATGCTGACAGCAGTATTAATAGGCATGTCAGTAATCTGATACTTAGTGCATACTTAGTCTGTAATAAAATAAAAGCATACCTTTATTATAATTCACTTTCATTATGTCTTCTATTGAGCTATCTCAAAAGATGTGGTCAACATTAATTGCTCAAAGTCCATAGCACTAGAGTGGCATGGAGGCAACCCTTCATCTCTCCACTTTGAGGATAAAGGGAGACATTAGGAGATTAAGTGTCTTCTTGGAAACCTCCCCTTAGGCTTACATGACATACATTTCCTGGTTCCCCTTCAACTTCTCCAACCATCTGTCCCCTCTTTCTTTTGCTGGCTCCTTTCCAGATGTCCACAGTGTGGGTGTCCTTTACAACTCGGCCCTTCGTCATACATTGTTTTGTCTTCCTCATACATTTTTATGTCTTCAGTTGTCACTTACATTTTGATGAATCTCAAATATTAATCTCTTGTCATCTCACATTTATGCAACAGTACTAAATTTCTAATTTATCCATAGGGTGCCTTGATCTGAATATTCCCTCCATTATTTCAACTCTATTTCTCTTTAACTAATGAATCTTTACCAGTTATACCGCTATCCATCCTGACTGCCAGTCTTGGTAATAAATTCATCTGTGGCTCCTTTCTCTCTTTTGTTTCCAATATCCAATATCATTGACACTTTTTAAATACTTATTACCTTAAGATTTTTTTCCTCCTCTTTGTCCCCATCATCTCTCTGATTCATCTATATTACTAAAATAGTCTTATACAAACAGTCTCCTATGATTTTGCCTAGTCCCAAACTATCATATTGTCCATCAATATTTCTCCAGATTCTACTTTTATCTTGTAATGAGGTTTCCCCAAAATCTTATGATGCCTCTTACTGCCTACCATATCATATTAAAGCTGTTTTGCATGATTTTCAAGGTCCTGGTGCCAGTTTCTTACAAGTGCACTTGTAACTTGGCGCCCACAGCATTCACTTTCTTAGTCCCCTGATACCCCAAACTCATTTCACCCCTATCCCTTTGTTCGAGATCTCTCTACTTGAAATGCCCTTCCTGTTCATCACTGCCCATTCTCTTGAAATTACCACTTCCACATGGCCTTCTCTGATTACTCACATGTGTCTTGTCTTTCTCTTAGCAAGTATTAGACTGTAGAGCTTGTATTTTTTAACTTTTTTCTTGTAGTTTAATATATAACAATTTCATCTGACCGGCTTGGCTATAGGTTTTTCAAGGCAAATGATGAAAACTGCTTATTGTATGCTTCTGTCCTGCCAGGGATGCATGCATATTGGACTTTCAATAACTAAATTGATCACTTGGTAAAGGTCACATTATGTTACATATTCATGAGATACAGAACCAAAAAGCTAACCTTAAAAGAAAAGCAGGAGGTCCCCACACATTAGAATTGACACACTAGATGGCCTTACAATTTTTACACCTTCTTTAGTTCTTAGCTTATCATATGCAAGAATAAGAATATATCTGCTGTATTTTAAACAATTACATGCAACCTAAGATAGAAAATACATCCACTAAATTTGCAGGTGGTATCAAGTGAGAGGCGATAAAAATGAGAACTCCAAAGTTGGATACACCATGAAATGAGTATATATAATTTTTGTGCAGGGCAAGATAGAATGGTAAGATCCATTAGAAATAAATCCCAATAAGTTTTAAAATGCCAACTGGCTTGTTAAATTCATATTGAATATAAGTTCCAGGGATCTAGCTGACAACTAATTGAAAAACAACTTGGCATTTTATAATAGAGTGCTCTCCTAACGACTTTGAATTTTCAGCGTGGCCTCTAGCAAATCCAGGGGCAAAGAAATAAAGCAACTTCAAACAAGGGGAAGTGCTGGGCCCATGCAAGGCCCTCTGCTGCTGCTGCTTCCCACCCTAAGGACTCTATCAGGGCTTTAAAGTTCCTCTAATAAACAGCTTACAAGGTCTAAAATTCTAGCCAATGGGACTGCTAACATTTCTGCTAACTCTGTAAGATCCTCTATTTACACCGAGAGCAAGAGGTCTTCGTGGGAAAACTACACACGTTTGGTCAAGTATGTCAGACAAGTCCCCATGCAGGAAAACAGGGGACACGCCACAATTCTGACTTTATAATTAGGATAGCAAATCAACTTGGGAAGGTGGCGGTGATTCCAATGGGTTTTAAAAATGCTACTCTGTTATACAGGAAAACTTCAGCTCCAGCCAAGGGGACAGAAGAGAGCATGCTCTTGTGGGAAGAACATTGGCCTTGGGATCCATAAGACCAGGCTTCCCGTCTGGGTTCTACCACTAAAATACCTATGTGGCCTTAGACTTAGGTTCCTCACCTGTAAGAAAAGGGAATTGGACTAAATTATATCTAAAATAAATGATAAAATGTAATTCCAATTAGACATAAAAACTATAATGATTCTAGATATATTCCTCCTCTGCAATAATGGCATTTAGTCTGTTCTAAAGAATTGCAGTGAACTTCTGGCCAGACGATGTATTTGAGGCGCCCGAGTGCACACTACAAATGGTGCTGACTGCAGTCCACTTACATCACTGAGAGCTTTCTGGGCTTGGGCAACCCTCCTCAGCTCCGGGCTGTCATTATAGGGGTAAAACAAACTTTTGTCTGCGTCCCACTCCTCGGTGTATAGTTTCTATATCAGAAAAGAGTGAAAAGTTGTGAGAAAATGAAATCACACAAGAAATACATAATTCTCAATTCATCCATCAATGGCATAAAGAACCAAGGGCAAGGTGAGAGCAAAGGTAAATGGAACTCACAGATCACCTCCCCCTTCCCATTCAATCCAAGTCATAGTTATTAATAGATTCTCCTGCTTCTCCTGACAAATCTTACTGACAGAAGAGCAGCTGAGTTTAATTCTATTTCATCTCTTCTCTGTGGCTTTACCTACTTCCTGCAACAAGGGCCAGTGCAGGTGTAAGGAGCCAGGAAGCTAATTAATATAGTTTCTGTCACAAAATAGACCCTTCGTAAGAGTGACAGCCAGGAATATCCAAAGTGTAGCACAGGGTCTACAGAAACACTAAAATATTGCTTTGTGGGCTAGCAGAGCTGGATCTCAGGAGCATCTTTGCCCCCTGCCTCCTACTCCTCCCCCAAGTGGCTCAGGTTCCTGATAGGACCCTCTCCTCTGCTCCGCCCAGGGCTTTCTTCTCAGTTCCTTCTTGCCAAGCCCTGCCCCTGCAGCCCCACAGGTCTCAAGGCGACTCACAAAATGACTGGAGAACCGTATTTCAGATTACCAAGAGTTTAGGAATAATCCTCTAAACGACATGGTAGGGAAACAGGAGATAGAGGGGTGACAAAGAAGAGGCCCTTACCTTACTGAACAGGGCTGTGTTCTTAATGGCATGGACAAGTTCAGGGGCATCAGGGGGAAGCAGGTACTTATCCTTGTTGTCTTCCCAGTTCTGCTTGTATAAAACCTAAACGAAAAGAGCAGAGGGTTTGATGTCTCCCTGTGGACATGAGGATTGAGAACAAAGTTTTCTAGCATCGATTAGGAAAACATCTACCACACCAACATCCCATAATAATTTCCTCCAATTTAGTAAGCTTTTTCTTGAAAAAAAAATCTAATTTTTAAAACTTAATTATGATTCTTATTCTCTATAGATTCCTTTTAAATGCTGCAACCTATCCATTATTGTCTGAATTTGGATGGTACACATGTGTGTGTTTTTTATTTACATGGTGTTTTCAAAAAGTGTTTTTAATTAGTTCCCTACATTTAAAATTTGCAGATTTATCATAAAAATTCAGCTCCAACTTCCTTAAAAAGTAAGAGACTCTGACAACACGGGGACTGCGTTCCATGCAGCAACTGCAATGGAGTCACACGGGCTCTCCAATCCACCTAGCTCCTGCGGCCACTCGGTCATCTGGGCAACCTCCCTGACACGTGTGCACTCAGAGCTCACAGTGCCTGTGATGCAGTGGGGCTGGCGAGCAGGGTCAGGCCTGTCCAGTGCCATCCATCCCCTGACCTTACCTTACTGACTTGCTGCGACACTTTTTTTGCATGTTCAATGTCCTTTGCTTTTTCATCTACATGACAGATAGTTTTAGCAATATCACCATCCATTCGATATTTTACCTGCAGAAATAATGTCCAGTTAGAATTCAGGACAGGCAAGACCATATGAGTATATTAAAGAATATCTTAACAAAGAGCATCTACCCAATCACTCTATGTCTGCATCGCAAAGCAAAGTTTCTTTATTTCCAGTAGAAAACTATGATCGTTGAAGATCTGCAGAGCCCTGTATTTACTGTGTGTCTGCTTTCCTGGCTGAATGTCAGCCTCCTTGTGCTCCAGTAGGGAGGACCACAGTGAGTTGGAACTTCCAAAGCACATTACCTCTTAAATTAACTCTCTGAACAAGCTTTTAGAAGCCTCTTTGGGTTCACATTTAGAGCAGCATCATCTATGGCCAATGTTTCCTCTGGATTCCTGAACTGGCTCACAGTAATTCAACCCCTTATTCTCTCCACACCTACTTAAAGCCAATTCCCAGTGGTAGGCGTATTTGTATATGTGTCTGTGTTTTATTTCAACAATGCCGCCCACCTCACTGAGTTGGTCTTGTACTTTCTTGATTCTGCGATGTTCTGGGGTGTCTGTTGTGATGGTGGATGGCTGTCCTTTTCCTTTTTCATAGTTTTCCTTATATTTATTCTGAAAAGAATAGCAGGTATTAGCCTAAAATCTTATAATGCAGCAGCAGAAATTTCAGGCAATGCATTCATCCCCATCTGATAAAAAGCAAATCTGCAAGTTATAACAATTATCAGTTTTAACAGCATTTTTTTTGTCCTCTACTCTGATTCTCAGCAAACACTAAAATAGATTTGTTAATTGCTCTTCCTAAACATGCTTGTATAATAGAGACGGTAGAAATGATATTACAGACTATTGTCTTGGATATGCCCTAAAATGACTCTCTTAATGTTTTTATTGTCTGAGTGCACACATAAAAAGCTTGAAATGCAATAATTTTAGAAAATAAATACAGAAATGGAACCAAATGTGAAAAGATTTAACTGCTAATACAATGCAAAAATATTCAATTCAAAAGTTGCAGCTAAACTCAGTGATCTGGATAGTTGACACACCACCTGAATTAATGGAAAATCTCCATTATGGAGTATTTTGAAAAGAAATGCAATTTTATTGTTTCTGCTAAATATACAATGAGTTTTTGCCTTATATATAATATGCATAATTTATTATATTATTAATATTTCAAGAGTATTCATGAGTGGAGTAGTCAACAATCTAAATTATATTATTGATTTAGTTACTAACCACTCTTAAAATATTAAAAACCTTTGCTAGCATTCTGCTCAGTCTACCAGAAATTCTAGGATATCAGTGTCTGAATTAATGATATTTTTATGGCAATTAGTTGACAAAAATAATTTCTATTTTTGCTCAATACTACAGTGATAAAAAAGGCAAGGTTATCTTATTTTTAGAAATCTAAGTTTTAGATCATTCAAGAATATGAACTAGAAATGTACTCAATAGTCCCCAAAAGTTAACACTCAACCAAAAGTAAATATTTATTGCCCAACCACAACAGGATGCTTTTGACATACTAGTAAACATTAGTCTTATATAAACCAATGTTCCCTGAGATACTTTACATTTTTTTTGCCCCTCAAAAGGACATGCAATCAGGCTACCTAGTGAGATCTCAGCCCTCCATAGACAATCAACAAATTAGATCCATTCAAATGGATCTGATTCTGCTACCAATCAGTGTAACTTACAGAACTTTAAAGACCAGGGGCCATCAAGAGCAGTGATGCCTAACCTGGACCACACCTTAGAATCACCTGAAAAACTCTTAAAAATCCTTCTACACTGGCCCCAAACCCAGACTGATAAAACCAGAATGGCCCAGCATTAGTAGTTTTAAAGCTCCCAGGTGTTTATAACCATACAGCCACAGTTCAAAACCACTGTTCTAGGGTACAGCTGAACATTCTTATCTGTGCTGGGCCAGCACAGCCAAGGGTTCGGTGAGCCTGCGGCGGGAGAGGGCAGCAAAGGATTAAAGAAAAGACAGACAAAGAGAATAAGCTGGGGCTTGGTGGATCTCCTGTACCTGGCTGAGGCCACAGAGAGAGATTCAGATGGCAAGCTGATGCTTTATTTTATAGCCAGAGGTAAACAAGGTAGTGGTCACCACAGTTACAATGTTCTTGTGAGTTTCACTTGTTTTGGCAGCACTTGCTGCACCTCCCACAGCCCATTAGCTACCTGGGAAGGATCTAGGGGGAGTCATAAGGTCAAGCTTGATTATGTTAAGAGGGCTGTGCCCTCTAAGCTGGGACTTGTTTGTGGCTTTGCCAACAGGTCAGTCTGAGGCTTAACCCTATAGCCGCTCCCTACATCGATCCTTAGTTTCTTAGTCTGATCCTGGTTTTCTACACTACATGTTCTTCACCAACCATCTCTTAGAGACCTACTTAAGAGGCATCTTGCTCATTATTTAAATAGATGCCATTTACTAGTAGCTTCTATGAACCGATGTCAACTAAATCTGTATTTATGATTTTATTTTTCTAGATTGGCTATCTGTCAATAAATTCCAATAAGTGCTTTATAAATGGCCTAATGCTTATTTTGCAGGAATAATTTAAACAAGCATGCTTTTCCTGATGCTGCAATGGTACAAATAAATCACAGGAAAGGAAACCTCAAGGCTCGCAAGAGTATATATTTCTTCAAAATAATTTTGTCTCATACAAGGAGCAGAATCCAGCCAGCATCCAAAACAGAGTTGGTTGAGATCAGTAATTTCTCCGTAATAAATCCAGGTTAGCAGAAGTCATGTTAAACTTACTATGCTAAAGAGGTCCTGCATTTTCCGACTGTGTGCAATGTAGGGAGTCATGAATTTAGAAGAGTCCACTTTCTTCCTGATAACCTTCTTCCTCTCGGCCGGCTTTGCTGGTTCTGGCTGGGCCAGCCCTGGTTTCGAAGGTTGCTCATAGTCAGATATTGTCTTTGTCGTCGTAGTTTCATAGATTTCTGTTATTGTCTGAAAATTCGACATACCATTCAACATTGTTATAAAAGTAAAAATTGCAGTAAGCATGATCTTGGTATTCTGACTTATATCCCTGGTGTTACTTCTCCATAACTAAAATAGGCCAAAGCAGAAAATCACACACTATATCCATTTGAAAGCACATTATGTCACATACATACTGTTGATTGTTCAAGATTGCATGGAGTAGAACGGTTGCTTCTTATTAATTTACAATATTGCCTTAAAATTCCACTTGCAGAAAGGAACTCAAACACTTTAAGGTGGGATTAAAATAAGAAGTAAAGTATTCTTGAACATTTAAAAATATTTTAAAGTTGATTGGGTAAAGTAAAAGCAAACTTGGGATCAGAGGACAAAAGATTAAGACAATAAAATAAAGCTCACATTCTTGACTTTGATATTAACTTTTAAATAAGTCTAAGGAAAAGTTGGTTAGTTATTCTGCAGATATTTAAGCATTCTCCCCTGTAGTATGAAACAAAGAATAATGAACTTTATAAAAAATGAATCACAACAATATTACAAGTGATCACCATGCTCTTGGCTTAGTAAGTTAGTTAAAGTGAACTGGAATGCCATTTATACTAATAAAGGACAAGAATAATGATGACAACATAATGGGGTAATTATCCTCACAACAGCCCTATGTATGTGGTAGGTGGGAAATTACTGTTTCTTTCAAAAAGCTCTAGTGGAAGAAACTGGGGCCCAAAGTTCAGGTCTAGTCCAAGGTTAAAAATACTGTATGTAAGAAAAGACAATAAGCAGCCAAGTCTTCAATCAATCTCATAATATAACTTTCTTTACAGCTAAAACCACCTGATCAAAGGCAGAGTTCTAGCATCAATTTTGAGAAGAGAAACCTAAGTAATAAGGAAATTGTGTATCTAAGACAACTTTCTCTAGTGTTGTCAGACCATTGCTAATAGGCTGCTTTCTGCTCATTATTTATGACTAGAGGCTCGGTGCATGGATTTGTGCACCACTGGGGTCCCTCAGCCTGGGCTGTGCCCTCTCACAATCCAGGACCCCTCGGGGGATGTCAGACTTTCAGTTTCGACTGGATCTCCGCTGCGGAGATCTGGCTGAAACTGGCAGTCCGACATCCCCGAGGGGTGTAGCAGTGCGTGAAGCAGCAGGTGGCCAGGGAGGAGCCGGGGCGGGCGCCATGCGCTGTGCTGCTCTGGCTCATCCAGGCCCCAATGCACCTGCTGCCACCGCCACTCGGGTAGTGCTGCAGTGGAGGCGGGAGAGGTCCACGCCGCTGCAGCTGCGCTCGCCAGCCCTGAGCCCAGCTTCTGCCTGAGCGGCACTCCTGCTGTGGGAGCGCACTGACCACTAGGGGGCAGCTCCCGCATTGAGCGTCTGCCCCCTGGTGGTCAGTGCGCATCATAGTGACCAGTTGACTGGTCGTTTGGTCGTTGGGTTGCTAAGGCTTTTATAGATATAGATGTGTGGTTGACCATGAAAAACTAACCAATTTACAGCATCTACAGATGTTAGTTTCCACGAAGTCACAGGCTCTCTGAGTAGGCTTTAGGGTTAGTCATCCATATCATTGTTTGTCATGCTCAGGAGAAACATCTCCATGTAGAAAATGAGGCATGCGTGAGATATTTCACCTTGGGGGAAAACGCTTCAATATGGGATATGGGAATGGCTTTCTCAGAATTCCTTATGTCCTAAAGTCTAAGTAGCATTTTATGACACTGCCAAGGACAAAGGGTTAGAGGCACCATCCCTATCAGCAGAGATGGTGCCCAACACGTTACAACTCTACACAGCACACCTACTGGTCCCAATGCGAATTACAAGTTCAAGGCCATCCCTTTGCTGCAGTCAGAGTGGTGATAGCCACTGATGTTACTCTAATTAGCTTCACCTGCATCAAAAATACCACATGAACTATGGGGCGAACCATCCCCCAGCATCTTGGAGAGGTTGAATGGCAAAAACGGAGATAAAGCCTGTCAAACAGGTATCATTCCTTCTTGTACCCCCAGCTGCCGAGCGCGCACATGGTAAGTGATCCTCAGATTCTTTTTGCCTGCTCTGTGGCTCTTCCTGCTTTAATGAGCGTGCAGTTCATGCAGGTGTGGGCTGGGTCTTACCTCACCCGGCACCTCTTCGTAGACTGTCTCCTCCGTGTAGTACTATAAATAGAGCACAAAGGTGTGGTCATGAGAACCAAAGCAGAAATCACCTCTCCTCCGCCTCCGCTACCCCACCTGGGTTATTTCACTAGCCCACTTTGGTTTGCTACATGTGGGGAAGGAAGCAGAAGAGGGAGCCTGTTCATATTCCGGACCCCATTTTAAGTCGGCGAAACTTCGGGAAAGCTGAAGCAGACGCCATCAGACAGGACAAGGAGATGCAGAGTGATGAGAAAGGTGTCTGGGGCCGGTTACTAGTCATGGGAGGCTATTTTCCTTGGTACAAGTAACATTTTTTTCTCCTGGTACTCAAGTAGAATTTGCTGGGGAAATAATATAATAACAATACCTGGAGTGGGTGAATAATCAGTATCAACACTAACACAATTATAAAGTAAATTGCCTTTCCTATGATGCTAAAATCAGAGAGAAACTCTGATGAAACTCACTGTTGGCTAACTAATAATAAAGCAAAACAGAAACCTCAGTGTGAATAAAATGTTTAAATGGATTGTGTCATGGAAATAATAGATCCAAAGGCATAGACACATCTCAATTATCCCTAGATCACCCTGATTGCTAAGTAATGAGCTTCTTCCAGAGTGTCAAGCAAATCCCTTTCCAGTGGTGTGATGATCCTAAAGGGGTATTAAAAGGGACATTTACAAATGCCCAGGAGGGAAGAAAAAGTGAGAGATTCCTCATCACAAAACGTGGGAGTTGGGCAGCAATTTGCCACGGATGGCTCAGAGGTGCCTGCAGCCGGGACCTGAAATCGAATCTACTTTTGTTCTACTTCTGACATCACCAGCAATAAATAGACACGGATAGGAACTGGCTGACATTTTGTTTCAGATGCGTAAGGAGAATGGAATCCTGCCCCCAGCCTCAGCCCACCAAGCTGGGGGAGCAGGAGGAAGACTGGTTTAGGCCAAGACACACAGGAAGGGGATGAAAATGAAACACTTGGCTCGTTTTCGCAGTAAAAAAAAAAAAGTAAAGGTTTTATGCTTCATTTGTCTTTTCTTTGTCACCAAAACATACACTCGGGGAAATGAAAAACCATTGAACAAAAAATTTCCCTCGGTGGCCTTTTGTCTTCTGCCCTTGACTCAGTGAACTCTCAAGTTATTGACCCATTGTCAATAAGCCACATGCTCCATTTCACTTGCAGTAAAATTAGTATAAACCTCGCCTAATGTCCCTCACTCTTGCACTTTCTTTGCTCCTTTACTATTTTTTTTTTATTTGAAATCTAACTCCATCTCTGTGTCCTTACACAAGGCAACAGAAATCACAAGCACTTACAGGACCGAGAATATCTTCCACATGCTGGTGCTTCATCCCTGCGAAATACCTTTTGGACACTGTGGGAAATATTATTTGAGGCGGATCCAATGGAACCATTCCTCTGGCCATACAAAACATCCGTGATTTGAGAAGAAATATTAAACTTGAAAGAATGATTCATAACTGTTTTGGATCTTTGCTAGCAGCCAAGTGAAAGCAGCTCTTTGGTAGCCATCCAGTTTTACCTTTGCTGGGCGCTCATGATTGGTAAATGTACCCTAGAAATAAGCTTATAAAAAGGCAACGTTACCCAAATGGTTGGCGTTAACTTGTTTGCCAAGTCTCACTTTTTAAAAGAGCTCTGCCACTAATTAGACAATACATGGGTTGCTTCTTTTTCTTTCTTTCCAAGTTCATTTAAATTTGAGTAGAGTGACAGTACAATTTTATTTAGATGTCCAAGATCCCTAGGAGATGTATTTTTAAAAGCAAATTCCTGCCTGTTTTGTGAACTCTCCCCTGACTATTTTCTCAAATTTGCCACCACCCCATTCTCGTGTCATTTTTTTTGAGGTCAGAGAGACCTTGGTTCAACACTCTCTGGCAGGAAGTCTATTAGTTTAGCACCTGCTGGTCAGACCCAGAGCAGTAATGGGGACAAAATGGCAAGGACGAGAGGCCTAAAAATAACCCCCTCCATTTTTATGACATCTCGTTAAATCAATCGAGTCCATTGCTAAGGACAGTTTTCAGTGACTGATGAACACAATTATATTAAGAAGGTCAAGGGATGTTTAAGTTGGAAGCTAAAAAGTATTCCTGGTTTTAGCATCATAGGAAAGGCAATTTACTTTATAATTGTGTTAGTGTTTGATACTGATTATTCAACCCTTTAGAGACATATGTGAAATGCACACTAGTGATAATTTTGAACATTGACAAATGTGGCCTTTGTCACTGAAGCCAGAGAGTTTAAATGTTATATTGGATGAGATTCATTCTGGGATGTGTGTGTGTGTGTGTGTGTGTTTCAGTAATAAAAGCAACTTTATTTGTAGAATAAAATAAAAATTTCTTCATATAAATATAGACTGGTCCTGCCCTGGCCAGTGTTTCTAAGTGGTTAGAGCATTGGCCCACATACCAAAGGCTCATGGGTTCGATTCCTGGTCAAAGGCATGTACCCGGGTTGCAGGTTTGATTTCTGGCCCCAGTCAGGGCATGTGCAGAAGGCAACCAGTCAATGTGTCTCTCTCAAATTGATTTTTCTCTCTCTCTTTCCCCCTCACTCCCTCCCTTCCACTTGCTCTAAAACAAAATCAATGGAAAAAAATCATCAGGTAAGAATTAACAAAAACAAACAAACAAACAAACAAAGAGATATAGACTGGTCCATAAAATAATCTTCCAAAGACAAATTTTGGCACTTTCATTTGAAATTTGATTCTAGGTAGCTCTTAAAGTTATTTTCATTTTTTTTTAAAAGCACAGATTTTCAAAACTGCCTCCAAGTTCATATATGTATTTATAATACCATCAATTAGTAATTATTAACCACTTTTATATTCCATAGCAGTATATTTATATGGATGTGGAACTAAAGGCAAGAGCTGGTGAAGAAAAACCATAACATGATAAAAACAAAATTATATAATATATATATGAAATAAACAACAACTTTGTAAAATATGTTAGACATCCACCAATAATCTGGAGCGAATTTTTCAAGATGCCACTGTGGTCTTTGTTCTTTTTCAAAATTCAAATGCAAAGCTAGTTTTGTTCCCTTGGGTAAATGCAATGGAGTTGGTGGGAAACTGTGGTTCCAACTCTTTCTTGGGAGCATCCTGAGTTAACTTATTTATTTGCTTACCGATTTTATTTTAAAGAGAGAAACATGGATGCAAGAGAGAAACATCGATTAGCTGCCTCCCGTACACACCATGACCGGGGATTGAACTCAAAACCTGGGTATGTGCCTTGACCAGGAATTGATCCCATGACCTTTAGTTGAAGTGAACCCGTGACCTTTTGTTTTTCGGGGGCTGCTCCAACCAACTGAGACACATGGCCAGGGGTGAGTTTATTTTTTATGTGTGTGCATGCACATGTACATGTATATAAAATCTCACATATTCATTTAATTCATATCTCCCTATAGATAATCAGCTGCTTGAAGTAAAGAGTTTTTCCTTCTATTTCTTTGCAGACACTAAGAAATAGAATTCAGTTTCCAGAAGTTTTTCTCCATCTTCTCTGTCCCTTCGGGGTTGGGAGGTGGGGGAGAAGGTAGTTTTAGTTAGAAGATAAATTAACATCTGCCTTTACCCTACACTCTGTGTTTTGTTTTGTTTTTGAGAGTTTAAAAAAAAGCAAAAGTGGGAAACAGTGATACTTCTTTTCAATTTTAAATCCCACATAATTATAGTGAAACTGAATATAAAATATTCCTTTCTCGTGTGTTAATGATGACTCTTGTGAAGTTATAATAGGCACTGTATTTTTCAAATGATTAATTCACCTACATGGCTTTGATTGTTGCTACATAAAATGTTTTGCTGTCGGAGTCAGTTTTTGTATCTTACCTCCACCACCTCCTCATATTCTTCGTCATCTGCCATTTTCTCAGAGTAGTAGTGGCACCTTCACACTGCTCATGTTCCAGACAAATGAAGATACGTTAGAATCTATCCCCAAAACTGAAATCAGCTTACAACATTATAAAAGCAGAATTTTAAAATCTTATCCGTTCTGCACGTACTTATATGTTTGCAGGCTAAGTGAGAAAAGACATTTAAGTGCAGGTTTGAAAGAATGAATCTGCTTGTGGCTACAAGATCAACTTAGTCCAAGTTGTAAAACAAAGGCGGAGGGGGTTGGGGGTGGCAAGGGAGTGAGAGGATTTAAATCAAAGGAACAGAGTACTTCAACTTCCAAATACTTGGAGAGAAACATTTTCAAACAAAAGGATGGTCAGCTCGGCTTTCCTTTCGGGAGAAATTGTCATTTTCCCCCCATAGCACCAAGATTCTCAGAGGGCTGCCTTAGGTCTCCATATGCTCTGATATACGATACACAGTATATCTTATGTTTCAAATGAGAACATAGCAAAATAAACCTGCCAATAGATTTTAAAAGAAAAATAGAAACCTCAAGGCAATGGGTTTATTTTCCTCCCGAACACCATTGGCTTGTGTGGACTTTTCCCTGTCGTTTCTGTAGCTCTCGTTCAAACCTGGAAAAGAACAAATTGTTGATGCACTAACTGAAGGATGCATAAGATCGAGGGTCTTCGACCTAAGCTTCTAATTCGGGCACCAACCAAAGGATCTCCCAAGGCCTTTGTAGTCAGACGCCAGGGAGTGGGACTCTCTTGATAAAAGTGGATCATGACTTGGAGCAGCTGTTCCTTGGCCCAGACATATTTGCCATGTAAACCTATACCCTGCTGTGGCTGGTTTTGTTAAGCTAGCGAAACTGCCACTCCTCAGGCAAACGAAGCCCAGTAGAAAAGGATAAATATAGGATCCTTTTTCGTACTAATATACTTAGAAAAAAAATCAAAGGCAAAAATGAAAAGATGTTGTTAGATCAGAGAGCCAGCTCGGTTAAGCAGTAAATTGGTTAGTATCAGACTTGATTCTAACCACACATTACATGTCAGATATTAGTAGGGCCTGGGTATGGCGATGGCGTTACAGACTCTCCTAGTCACCGTTTCCATCACCGATTTCCCCAGTTATGACCCACAACTTTGGAAAATACTTCAAGGGAAGTTGTGGCACATCTCCTGAAAGAACATTACAGAAAAAGCCATAAACGGGCCTTACCTTCAATCTATCAAATAAATTTCCTCAGCAGCAAAGCCTCTCCCAACTCTCCCCTCCTGAGAACCCCAAGCAAGAGCCAGCGTGGTGCCTGGGCTCCCAATTATCATGTGGCGAGAGCAGCCAATCAGATCTTGAGTTGCTCAAATTTCAGAAGCTAAATATACTGAGTGATCTTCTGAAAACCACCTGTTCATCAATTTCACTAAAGGATAAAGGGTAACAAATTGCTTGCTTAGAACTTCAAATGTAGCGAAATTTTGCCTAACTTCCAGCATATGGAGTTCAAATTTACGTGAAATCGCTCATTTACTGCAGCCCTGTTTAATGCCATATTCGTGCAAAAGAATTTGGGAGAAAATAAGCATGATTTTGAGAGGCTTTGACCCTTCTGTCACTTCTTTCTTCACATCATTTGTCCAACCTTCACAGAGGTAAACATGCTCACTCTGGTACAGCTCACCAGGCAAGCCACAGATATTGATGTGAAAGAAATAGAGGAATAAGACCCAGAAAGTACCAAGTTGGCAAAAATAATTCTTTTAAATGTAACAAAATGAAGAGTTAGGTGAAACTATTTGATGGTGACATTCGATAAGCTATCCATAGGGTGTAATTAAAGAGATCAGGCCCCATGATTTTTCTATTACTAAACCAGGAGGGTATGCCAAGATCACATACATTATCTTCTCTCTCCTCTGGTAAGGCTGGCTGCTAGGAATACAGAGCCTCTCTCATATGTGACGATTACTGATTTTATATTTACTCAGATGGCTCCTAGACGCAAAGTGTGAATGCAGACACAAAAGGGTGCAATTTCTGAACAGCAAGAGCAGATAAAATGAAATCAGTAAATTACTGGGAGAAGATAACGATTAGGCAAGTCAAAATGTAGGCCATTGACTTTGAAAAAATTATCTGAAAATTTTCAACTTAAAGACAATTTTCACTGATTTAATCCCTCTCCAGTCCTCTGTACTGAGGCAAAAACCCTGTGGGTCACCCAATTATTGATATAGATTTGAGACTAAACATATGGTAACAGCTATTTCTGAGTTAAATGTTAGGAAGTAATCTCATATTTTAAACATACTAGTATGTGCTTTTCCTCCTTCGGTGATTCATATGGTCATAAATAAAATTGAACATCATTTTCATGTTTACTAATTATACCTATTCACTTGGTATATTCTCACAGGTCTTATGACTGAAGGATATGTGTTAATATGAGATCATTCACTTGATAGTTGCATA
This sequence comes from Plecotus auritus, assembly GCF_963455305.1. NCBI lineage: Eukaryota > Metazoa > Chordata > Mammalia > Chiroptera > Vespertilionidae > Plecotus > Plecotus auritus. The sequence goes on along the minus strand of NC_137776.1, from coordinate 65,585,413 downwards.
CTAGAAGAATTGTGATTACTATTCATTATGTGTTTTAAAAGATGGTGTTAAATTAAAAAATAATACAGGCCCCATATTTTAAATAACATAAGGTACAAAATAATATAAAGTAAAGATAAACATACACATTCAAATGCTAACCTGGAATTGTGCCCTCTAGGGAGGAAAGAGCAGCTCTATCCATTTTTCCAGCCTATCTGTATTCTCTTCTGTGGAAGAGTAAACAGATGCCCTTTATCGGTAGGTTCTGATCACATGCCTTGCACATAGCAAGTGCTCAGTAAATGTTAGCTGTTATAATTGATGTTATTACCATATTTCACACTTTATTAGAGTCTTTGCACTTTAATCTGTATTAGACTGAAACACCAAAATATCACAAAGTTTCTGAAATCAGACATTTGTTAGTCTAAGAATTTATGAATCAACAGGAGTTTGACTAGAAGCCTGTATAACTGATGACAAAGCAAAGCAAAGTGCCAATAGCAAAACTTCAGAGGATGCTTTCCTAGAGATCAGAGTGCAGACGTGTCGTGTCAGGAGACCAGAAATGATTTCATGGGGGAGATAGCATTGCAACAGAGTCTTTGTCATTGCAGTTTACTTGATTTTATTAATTATTTTAATAAAATTATATCTGCACATCATTTAAGAACTAAATCGTTTGGCAAGGCTTATTATCTTTTGTTATTTATCTCTACACATTTAACAAAAGGTCTATATTGCTCGATACTAATTTTTTTTCAATCATAAGCATTATCTGTTAAGTTCCCACCTTGGAAGATGAAGTTTCACTTCTCTTTCATATAAACCCCCGTTCTCATGAGACACAAACCTCATCTCCCATCCCTCTATCCTAGTAATACTTATGTAATTCAGAATTCAATGTTTACATTATTATGCTTAGAAAAATGCTATTAACAGCTGAAACCCATATATTGTGATTATCTTTTGTTTCCTGCACAAGGGTTTGTTCTTCTGGGAGTTGATCTCTCTCTCTCTCTCTCTCTCTCTCTCTCTCTCTCTCTCTCTCTCTCTCTTTCCCCCTCCCTTGGCTTAATTTTTCTAGACAAGCTCGATTCAGTAGCACCTTCTGCATGATGGTATGTGGTAGCCACTGGCCACATGCGACTATTGAGCATTCAAAATGTGACTAGGGTGACCACAGGACTGAGATTTTATATATTTTTACTTAATTTAAACTTAAATAGCCACATGTGGCTGGTGGCCATAGTGCTGAGCAGCACAATTCTAGATATGTATCACTAATTACCTCAAGCTTTCTGTCTGAATCTGCTCTAGGTATTTTCAAAGACATTAAGTAGCACCTATAGTTGTATCCATTTCATCTTAAATCTCTCAGGCAGCCTTTTGTTCCCTCTGGACTAGTTTCCTCTGGAGCTAGGGCTCGGCTCTCAATTCCCCTTCACTGTCATCCTGGGGATTATGCAGATTTAACATAAAAATCCCAATTCCTTTATCTAACTAATATTTGAGTAAGTATGATATACCAGGCACCCTTCTAGCTGCTTCTTTCACACAGTAGACACTGCCAGTAGTCTAAGCAATATGTATGCTCCACTTCTTGCTTATTAACAGAACCACAATTTAGTTTTGAAACAGAAATATGCTCATTTAAAAAATGCATTCCTAAAAAAAAAAAACACCCAATAAATATTCTCTTAATAAATAAATAAATGTGGTACATCTACACAATGGAATACTATGTCACTATAAAAAAGAAGGAACTTTTAACATTTGCAACAACATGGATAGAACTGGAGAACATTGTGCTAAGCGAAATAAGCCAGTCGGAGAAAGATAAATATCACCTGATCTCACTCATATGGGGGATATAATGGTCAACATAATTTGATGAACAAGAATAGATCCAGAGACAAATGGTAGGGGACGTGGGGTTAGAGAGCAACCAAAGCACTTGTATGCATGCATATTAGCATAACCAATGGACACAGGCACTGGGGTGGTGGGTGCTTGCCCGGGGTGGGAATGGCTGTGGTGGGGAGTCAATTGGGGGAAAAGGAGACATATGTAAAACTTTAGACAATAAAAAATAAATAAATAAATAATAAAAAATGCACTGCTAAAAAAAAAACAAACAACACCCAATAAATGTTCTATAAATAAATAAATAAACAAACAAACAAACAAACAAACCACCTCGATTCCCTAAGGGTGACACAGTTTGTCAATAAGATTTAAGTGTAACTCTAGGGAACAAGGCTTCTGGGGAAAGTATAGTATTACTGATGAGCAGGTCAGATTCACTGGCATGTACTGTTTTCCTCTTGCCATTCTTCCCTTCTCCATTGCTGGAACACAGATGTAATGTCTGGGGCAGAGCAGTCATCTTGAGACTCTGAGGGTGTATTCACACACTAAGAATGGTAAAGCTAGAAGAAGCCGTACCTGTAATGATTTCTTTAATTTTTATGTTTAGTGATTATTTCATCATTTACTAAGTTTAATATGTAATTGCACAAATGGTTATATTGGGATTATTTTCAATGTCCCTCATATTATATATTAATTTTTTCTATTTTGCACTTTGCCAGTGACTAATGAAGTTGGTTATTTTTTCATATTTATCAACCATTGTGTCTTTTATTCTATGTGTTGACTGCCCATATTTCCTTCTACATTGATTTATAGGCATTCTTAATGTGTTATGGGTATTAGCCATTTGTGTCTTGTACATGTTGTGAATATTTTCTCCAAGTTGTTGTGGTGTCTGTGGCCATTGGAATGTTTTAATATTCATTTACAGCCAAGTCTGCAATCCCTTCCTTCCAGCTTCAGCAATATTTATTGAACAAACTGATTTTGAAATGCCACTTTTGGCATATATTGAATTAATATGCATGTCTGTTCCTCTGTTATCAATCTTATCCAGATGTGTATGAGTTCTTTCTGGGCTTCCTATCCTATCCACCTGTTTGTCTATTTCTGCACCAGAACCACTGTTGGTGCTATTGTTATTCCTTATGATTTTTGGGTTTACTTTATAATTCCTTATGATCTGCCTTGATGTCTGGAAGATCAAGTCCTCCCACTGTATGCTTTATCTTTAAGAGAATTCTGACTCTTCTTGTCTTAGATATTCTATATAAATTTTAGAAGCAGTTTACCAATTTCCCTAAGATATATAGTCTCTTTTGTTCAATTAATCTATTTGATGTTCTAGTCAGTATCACACTGTTTTAATGACTGTAGATCTTGAGTATATTTTTATATCTATAGAGCAAGCTAACCCCATTCTTCTAAAGTCATTCAGCTATTCTTATACTTTTTATTTAGTTTTTAATTCTTTATTGTTTAAAGCATTGCGTAAGTCTCCTTTTTCACCCATTGACCTCTCCCCGGTCTTCTTTTAAAAGTACTGATAATTAGCTTATCAATTTCCATTAAAATTATTCTTGGATTTTTATAATTTATTTTAATTTGTAAATTTATTTAGCCAGAATTTACACTTTTATAATATAACCTTCTTATCTACATCCTTTTTTTAAATCCACCAGTAAAGTTTTGTTGTTTTCTTTACATAGATCTTGCACATTAAGTAGTATAAGTATATTTCTGGGTATACTAAAGCATTTATTTTCCTGGTAGATAAGAATGTGTGTAGACTTTCTAATATACATTGTTTATCAATGTTCTTTTTATTGCTACTATTGATTTCTCATTTACTTACAATTAACTTTTTCAAAAAATTCATTAAGAGTTTGAGAAAGGTGACCATAAATGTGTGTTCAGTCAGTCACCTTGAATCCAAAGCATGGACATAGCATTTTGAGTGAATTTTGAATGGACTTTAAGAGCTAGAAATGACAGGGCGAAGAGTATTCGAATTAGTAGGTGGTATCAGCTGTTCCTTAAAGATGGAAGACTGTGTGGCATGTGTGGGGAATGAAGATTAATCTGGTTTAGATCAAGTAAGGATTATGGAGGGAAATAATGGAAAACTATAAGGTAGAAGCTATGCTATGGAGGACCCTGAGTGCCCAGCTCAGCAGTAGGAAATGGTAGGTGCTGACATTGTCATATCGCTTTCTCTTTTACAGAATGTAGAGCTTTGAGTCAATCAGACATTAGCAAAGTCAGAATACATCAGCAACACGCATTATATGGTATACAGTTAAACACGTTCAATTGTGAATCATGCAGATTCAATAACACAGCGGGGCATATAGGTATGAATATCTCAAATTATCAACCTCCCAGGCATTATTTGCTTTCCAAAATCCATGTTGAACACAATAAGTTTCACCATTGTTGCCCACTCATCCTTCTGAATACTCCTATATCCTTCTCTATGTTCCCTAGAATCAGACCCCATGAAAAATACATAAACATAGAAGAGGGAGATTTTTAAATGTTAAATTACCCTCCAACCCATGCCTAGCTTCTTTTTCTTCTGCCCCTGCTTCTTTGTAGGACTTGGGCATAGGTTATCTTCTACGTGAGCACTTCGTTAAGGTGCATTGTTTGGAGAGTCCTGACGTTGAAGCAGTGTGTCTCTTGATGTTTGCATGGAAATGAAAACAGCCAAGGTTTTCTGTGTTTTGCTTCTATTATCCCCTCTTCACAGCCTACCCCCAAATTGTTCTTTCAACTCACTATCCACAGTTTTTCAATAGTCATTGAGTAAGTTACAGAACTTACAATTTATTGCCCATCTTTAAACAGTCTTTGTAAATGAATGAGTCTCAAATAATGCAAACCTTAAATTGCTGACTTATAATGCACTTTCAATATGAGATATAATATAAAATAGCAAGGCCTATTTTCTTGTGTAGCTTGTGAATCAACTTCATAGACAGTACCTTTAACTCTCACTCTCACACACAAATTACATGTGTCTAGGTTTACATGTGTGGATGCACACCTATGTGCGTGCATGTATAGGTGTGTGTATTTTTCCCAGGAAAAATGTCTTTCTAAACACTAGTTTGAATGAAAAGTCCTTACACTGCTGTTAAAAATAAGGTCTAGTGTTTGAAAATTATTTATTACATGTATTCATTTATGTATATATCAACATAAACATACTAATAGAGGCAGCCAAAGAATTGACAACATAAAAGGTGCCTCTTGCTCAGACGGCAATTTTTAAAAATTGCATATACATTTTTGTTATTTTATATTAGTTTTTATATAAATTGGTCTTAGGGGAAGAAGCTGTTGTGTCACTTTCTAATTAGCAAAAGAAGACTCTGTGGCGGAGGTCCTGTATATGCCAAACTAACCCCCCAAGCCATCCTTGGACAATAGTTCTTTTTTAAAAAAAATTGATTAAGTAATTCCTAATGTTCTGCATAAGGTAATGAGCAGCTCAACAGTGCCTAACTCACTTGACAATTTGAGTCATTGTCACTGGACCAGAACAGGTTGTTTTCCAAGAAGGGAAGTGAAGAGGAGAGAGTTTGTCAGCAATAAGTTTTCATAGCCACACAGCAGTGGAAGTTGGAATGTGTGACAATATAGCAAATACGGGCGGGTAAACAGTGGATGACAGTTTTTTAATTCATTCATCTGCTGATGGGACTTAGGCTGTTTCCAAATCTTAGCTATGGTGAATTGTGCTGCTATGAACATAGGGGTGCATATATCCTTTCTAATTGGTGTTTCTAGTTTCTTGGGATATATTCCAAGAAGTGGGATCACTGGGTCAAATGGGAGTTCCATTTTTAGTTTTTTGAGGAAACTCCATACTGTTCTCCACAGTGACTGCACCAGTCTGCATTCCCACCAGCAGTGCACGAGGGTTCATTTTTCTCCGCATCCTCGCCAGCACTTGTCTTTTGTTGATTTGTTGATGATAGCCATTCTGACAGGTGTGAGATGGTACCGCATTGTCATTTTGATTTGCATCTCTCGGATAATTAGTGACTTTGAGCATGTTTTCATGTCTCTTGGCCTTCCTTCTGTCTTCTTTCGAAAAGTATTTATTTAGGTCTGTTGCCCATTTTTTGATTGGGTTGTTTATCTTCCTTTTGTTGAGTTGTATGAGTTCCCTGTAAATGTTGGAGATTAAACCCTTATCAGTGATAACATTGGCAAATATGTTCTCCCATGCAGTGGGTTTTTTTGTTGTTTTGCTGATGGTTTCTTTTGCTGTGCAAAAGCTTTTTATTTTGATGTATTCCCATTTGTTTATTTTCTCTTTAGTTTCCATTGCCCTAGGAGCAGTATCAGTGAAGAAATTGCTTTGGCATATGTCTGAGATTTTGCTGCCTGTGAATTCCTCTAGTATTTTTATGGTTTCCCATCTTATGTTTAAGTCCTTTATACATTTTGAGTTTATTTTTGTGTATGGTATAAGTTGGTGGTCTAGTTTCATTTTTTTTGCATGTATCTGTCCAATTTTCCCAACACCATTTATTGAAGAGACTGTCTTGATTCCATTGTATGTTCTTGCCTCCTTTGTCAAATATTAAGGGTCGATTTCTGGGTTCTCTATTCTATTCCATTGATCTATATGTCTGTTCTTGTGCCAGTACCAGGCTGTTTTAAGAACAGTGGCTTTATAATACAGCTTGATATCTGGTATTGAGATCCCACCTACTTTGATCTTCTTTCTCAGGATTGCTGCAGCTATTCGGTGTCTTTTTTTTTATTCCAGATGAATTTTTGGAAAGTTCGTTCTAGGTCTGTGAAATATGCCGTTGGTATTTTAATGGGGAGTGCATTGAATCTATAGATTGCTTTGGGTAGTATGGACATTTTGATGATGTTGATTCTACCAATCCATGAACACAGTATGTTCTTCCATCTGTTTATGTCTTCCTCTGTCTCTTTTTTCAGTGTCCTGTAGTTTTCCACGTATAGGTCTTTTACCTTCTTATTTAAGACACAATGGAATACTATGCTGTGGTAAAAAAAAAAAAAAAGGAGTTCTTACCATTTGCAACAGCATGGATGGAAATGGAGAGCATTATGCTAAGTGAAATAAGCCAGTCAGAGAAAGATAAATATCACATGATCTCACTCATTTATGGAATATAATGAACAACATAAACTGATGAACAAAAACAGATCCAGAAACAGAGAAACATCGATCAGAATGTCAAACCTTAGAGGGAAGGTAGGGGAGGGTGGGGGTAAGGGAGAGAGGTCAACCAAAGGACTTGTATGCATGCATATAAGCCTAACCGATGTACACAGACAATAGGGGGGTGAGGGCATGAGTTGGAGGGGTTGGGAGGGTAAAGGGGGGATAAGGACACATATGTAACAGCTTTATCAATAAAGAAATTAAAAAATAAAAAAACATTAAAAAATAGTGGATGACAATGTCCCATTGAACCCGAAGTATAGTTTAGGTCTAGGAAGATCCCTGGAGGTCAAGTCTAATCCTGAAATCCAGCTCATCATGTATGGACAGTCACACTGATTTAGTCAACATAAGTGGTATGAAGGTCACTGTTGAACTGGGTCAATTCTATCATCTCCAGTGACCTAGATATACTTTGGGGGGCAAGATGGCACTAGATCCAAACAGGTACTCTCAAATCCAAACCAAAGTCTAACTTGGTGCACTCCTGGAATTATCATGTCAGTAGACAGCTGACTAGAATGGGCATGATCTGGTATTTGGTTAAACTTGAGAATATTTCCCCCCGCAAATGGTCACATAAAACCTCTCAGTGGCTTCCTTTCCTCATAAGTAAATAGAGGAATTGGCACTGGCCTTTCTTAATATGAGTCTTCAGAATCACTAGCCTCACAATTTGGCCCAGGAGAAGAGAGTCCGGTTGTCAACAGTGTGGAAAATGCTGAGCATTATGGCCCCTCTATGAGATGTGCTGGCTCTTTCTATTGCAATGGCCCAAAGAAATAGCCTCAAAGTATTGCCTCCCCTATGCTGCCTAAAATACTTTCTTTTATCTTCTCAGCTAGCTTCTTTTGTTTCACCTTACATGTCTGAAAATTATACAACCACAGAACAGTATCTTTAAGGAACATCAGTTAATTTTGTCCCATTGAAACTCTACATTGACACTTGTCCAGAGTAGCAACTCCAGGACTACCTTGGTCTAAACCAGTGGTTCTCAACCTTTCTAATGCCGCGACCCTTTAATACAGTTCTTCATGTTGTGGTGACCCCCAACCATAAAATTATTTTTGTTGCTACTTCATAACTGTAATTTTGCTACTTTTATGAATCGTAATGTAAATATCTGTGTTTTCCGATGGTCTTAGGCGACCCTGCTAGTGAGCCTAAGACCATCGGAAAACACAGATATTTACATTACGATTCATTACAGTAGCAAAATTACAGTTATGAAGTAGCAACGAAAATAATTTTATGGTTAGGGGTCACCACAACATGAAGAACTGTATTAAAGGGTCGCGGCATTAGAAAGGTTGAGAACCACTGGCTAAACCTAAGTTGTCGGGACTGACACAGAGAAAAACTGGTACCCTCGGCCTGGAAGAGAGTCCGTTTACTATCCTCTCCTTCTCTGACTTGTATGCCATTTAATTTTTAACTAAATGTGTTACTCTTGGAAACGCTCCCCTGCTTTGGGACTAATTTTCCTCATCTGTAAAATGAGTGAGCTGTGTGACCCTTTCAGCTCTGTCATTATGTGAAATATCTTCCCATGTGTGAGGTTCACTTTAGAATTTGACCTCTCCATTTCCCCTTGGGCTTCTGTGTGACAGACACCACAGCTAATCCTCCATAAATAGATGTTCCATATCTTGGGTCTCAGGATGAATTTATAGCTGAAGATTGACATGTAGTAACTTTCAAACAAGACCAATTTGAGCTACAAGAAAAATATTTTACCTATTTTAAACCATTACATTACATTATAAAACAATGGTATATTTTTATTTAACAAATATGAATTACAGTCCCAATTTTTATTTACAAAAATAAGTTTCAAGCTCACCAATACTTACTGAGTAATTTCTCTGGAGAGGACAACATCTAATAGACATTCCAATGCACCTTAAAGCTATGCCAGGAGCCATTGGTTAATAATGACTTTTTACATAGAAAATTCCTATTTATTTCTTTTGCTTTTCATAAAAAGCAATAAAAGACCTTTCAACGTGATTGGTATAATTCTGGATTGATTATAGGTGTACCTCATTCAACCACCACAAGAGCTTAATAAGTAACTAAAACATTTGGTTTCTCTGTCATTTTTATTAACTCTGAATGGTGACAAAAGGAATATCATTCCAACTGGTCTAAAAATGAATCTGAGGCTGCAGAGACTGGAAGAGACTCAAGATAAAAATGCAAATCTAATTTAAATGCCCAGGAAAATATAACTTTCAGGAAAGAATATTTAAAGAAATACCAAGTCATGGTATTTTCATCGAGAAAAGATAATAGAAAAAGAAACTAGGAGACAAACTATTAATATATTAATATCAAGTGATAATCCAAAACAAAATCCTAACTACCTTAGAAGTTTGGAACTTACTTCTGCTTCTTAGAATAAGCAAATAATAATTCTACAGATAAGAAATAGATAAAGAACAGTCCTACATGTTAGGAATAGGTAGAGAATATTCACTCTAAAATGCACTACTCCCAGAGATTAAGTACCTGGCATCCTTACAAAGCAAAGAGGAATTCTCCCCCTTATCCCAACTCAATTCACCTTAATGGCTTTTTCCTTCTCCAAGATGCACAGAATAAAAAGAAACCAAGATCACAGGCTGATTATTGTTTTGCTGCCTAAAGGCCCAGACCAGGACCCTTTCAGGGACCATTACTGGCATTTATCTCGCGGTTGCCTGAGATGGTACTTTATCACTGTAATCTCTCCTTTGGCCTTGGAATAGATTGAGCCACTGTGCTCTGAAGTTCTTTTCCTCAGGACTAAGGGATGCTGCAGAACAGACTGCCAAGGAATTAACACACACACACACACACACACACACACCCTGGGTCACCAGATACCACACTCAGTGACAGGAGTTTTTGTATAAATACCCCAGCTCCCTCCCACCTTGGTTGAGATCATTTCGAGGCATGTAGTTTGCCCTGTGGCTTAACAGCTCTGCTTTCCCTTTCCTGTGTATAACATGCCTCTCTCTACCGGAGTTTCCTGCACTTCTCAGATAAAGTGCTTTTACTAAATCGTTCTCCAGTGTCTGCATCTGGGAAAACCCACACTAAGACGTGCTCTGTTCGATGACCATTTCACAACATAAGGAAGAGACATTCTCAAAAAGAAGGTAATACTGCAAAGGGGCCTGATGATAACAGAAAGTTTCATCTCCGCCATGCTCAAGCTCTCAACAGGCCATTCCTTTTTTAAAAAAAAATATGTTTTTATTGAGTTTGAGAGAGGAAGAGAGGGGGGTAGAGAGAGAGAAATATCGATGAGAGAAACATTATTGATTGGCTGCCTCCTGCATGACTCTTTCTGAGGATCGAGCCCGCAACCCAGGTATATGCCCTGGGAATCGAACCGTGATCTCTTGGTTCCTGGGTCTACACTCAACCACTGAGCAACACCAGCCGGGCTCAAGAGGCCATTCTAATAGGCAAGTCATGGTCTCTTTTTATTACCTCCCCTATGCTGCCTAAAATACTTGCTTTTATGTTCTCAGCTAATCTATGTTTACTAGTAATTTCCTCCTAAAAGCTACATGGAGATGTAACTACACTATTGTCTAAGACAGTGATGCTCACAGTATAGTTCCAGGACTGGCAGCTTCTTGGGGACTTGCTGAAAATGCAAATTCTTGGGCCCCACCCCTGCCTATTGAATCTATACTCTTGGGGAGGGGCTCTGCATCTGTATTTTAACAATCCCTCCAAGCGATTGTGATGCACACTAAAGTTTGAGAGCTACTATTCTAGAAAGTATTTCCTGTCACCCCAATCTGACTGTAAAATCTCCAACTCCAGTTCCCTATCATCTTTCACATTTATTTAGTCAATTTAAACTCTCAGTGCTACCTCCTATATCTCTCATGTTGACCTCTTTTCTCCTTCTCTATTGTCATAATTTAATTCAGACCAACCCATATTTCTCACCTGAATTATCAATGCAGCCTCCCACCTGGTCTCCCTGAATATAAGCCTCCTGTCTATTCTCCATCAGCCACTATATTTTTAGGTCTAAAGTGCAAATGTATTATGTCCCTGTAGCACTTCTGTCATCTAAACGTAAATCTAAGATTCGTAGGATCTGCATGCAAGGCCATTTGTGATTTGGTTCCTGCCTGTCTAACTTTCCCTGGACTATAGACACATCAAAGTATCTACAGTGCACCTCCCTATCCACCTCCTCATGGAAGGTACCTCCCCATCCACCTCCTCAAGGAGGGCCTGAACTATAGGTGCCTTCCTTAGGGTCTTAAAGGCCCCTCCAGTATCCCTCCTTAAATAAACCATAGGCATATAAAAAATAATCCTTTAAGGCAATATCAAATCTTGGAGAGGAACAGTAGCTTAAAGCAATTCAGGCTGCAGCAGAGAAGCAAGAACATAGGAGTGAGGGGCCAAAGCTAGATTTTTCTGTATTTTTAGAATTTTCCTCAAGGTAGGTCTTACCCCTCATGGCCCAACCAGGTCTCGTGGCTTCTAGCACCTTCAACATTTACTGTTTTGGGCTCTGGGTTTTCTTATGTCCCTAAACTCTTTAAGATGAATTCTCCCTCTGTAAACTAGAGATAAATGCTTGCCTTGTCTGTTACAGAGGGCTGGTTGAGATTCAAATGAGAAAACATAACAAGTTTTAAAAGATTTGAGGTGCAAAACAAAATAAGGTATTATTGTTAAATACTTGTGACAATTATTTGTAACAATTAAATGTAAGTAACCAACATTTAGCAAGCACTAATTACTATATTTGCCAGATCCTAATCTAAATTTAACATGAATCATTTATTCAATCCTCTTAATACTCCAAAAATAAGATACTATGATAATCTCCCCATTTTACATAAGAAGAAACTGAGGCATGCAGATGTGGAAAAATGTTGCTCAAGGTTACAAAAGTTAAAAGTGCCGGTAATCTCACTCAAGAGCCCAAACTCTTAACCCTGTTAACAGTGAAATGGCAATAGATGTTAGACCTCAGGCCAGCAACCTCAGTTCTTGAGTTCAGCTAAGAAAGAATTCAGATTCAAGACTCAAATACAAGCAAAAGTTTGTAGTCACAAAGGTTCCTCTGTCTGGAGGGTTTTTATCTGGAGGTCTTGAGGGAGGATCTCAATAAAATATTCATCAGCTTTCCAAATGTGTCCTTTCAAGGTCATGGTCTCTACTGATTGATTGGTGCCTGGACAGAAAGGTCATTAGTGTGTGCTGGCTTGGCAGGAAGAAGAGAAAGAAGTAGATACATTTCAACCAAAAATGGCTTCTTTCCAAGGGGGGGGGGCGGGGGCTATGCTATCTGTGGGGAGTCCAGGTCCCTTGGCCCAGCCTCATTTTCACACAGAACCTCAAGAGTTGGCATTATGTCTACTGAGCTTACACAATCACTGGCCAAGATAATCCAATGGGATTAAAACAAGTTGTTCATCAGGGAACTGAAAACTTGGATCTCACTTTTTAGAGCACACTATAAATTAATTTTTTTAAATATATAAATTAAGGTTTTTAAGTAAATTCTGAGATTTCTTGTTTCCTGTTCTTTTTTTTTTTTTTAAATCATCACCCAAGGCCTTTATTTTTTTATTGATTTTACAGAGAGAGAGAGAGAGAGAGAGAGAGAGAGAGAGAGAGAGAGAGAGACATCAATGTGACAAAGAAACATCAATAGGTTGCCTCCCATATCTGCCCAATTAGGGACTGAACCCACCACCTTTCAGTGTATGGGACAATGCTCCAACCAACTGAGCCACACCAGCCAGGGCTGTTTTTATTTTTTTACACTCAATATTATTTTGTATTAGTTTCAGGTGTACATTATAATGGCTAGCCAATCATATATTTTACAAAGTGTTCCCCCAATATTTCCTGTACCCACCTGCCACCATACATAGTTATTACAATATTATTGACTATATTCTCTATGCTGTACTTTATACCCTCATGACTATTCTGTAACTACCAATCTGTACTTCTCAATCCCTTCACCTTTTTCACCCAGTCCCCCAATCCTCTTCCCCTCTGGCAACCATCAGAGTCTGTTTCCGTTTTATTTGTTCATTTATATTGTTCTTTAGATTCCACATATAAGTGAAATCATATGGTACTTGTCTTTCTCTGACTGACTATTGCACTTAGCTTACTACCCTCCAGGTCCATCCATGCTGTCACAGATGGTAAGATTTTAATAAACCAGGAGTCTCTAAAGAGGAAGTGGAATAGGCCAGGCATTGAGTCTCCTGAAGGTTTACATTAATTTTACACAATGAATCTCAGGATGTTATGGGTGGAAAAAGTGCCCCCCAAAAATATGCTGAAGTCCTAACCCCCAGGATCTGAGAATGTGACTGTTTGAAAACAGGGTCATTGAAGATGTAATGAATGAAGATGAGGTTGCAGTGGGTGGAGTAAGATGGGCCCCAATCCATTATGACTGGTGTCCTTAGAAGAAGGGGAGAGACACAGAGAATGCCATTGAAGAGACAGAGACACAGGAGAAGTGGCCATGTGAAGACGGAGGCAGAGATTCGAGTGCTGTATCTACAAGCACTTGCGGAATGCCAAGGACTGCCTGCCGGCAACACTAGAAGCTGCAGAAGGCAGGGCAGGATTCTCCCCTGCAGGTTTCACAGAGAACATGGTCCTCTGACATCTTGATCTCACACTCCCAGCTCCAAAACTGTGAGACAATAAATTTCTGTAGCTTAGGCCACCCAGCTTGTAGTTCTTTGTCACAATAGCCCTTGGGAACTACACAAGGTTACTTTTCTATCTATTTTTGGTGGCTTTTGTTAGATGGTCCAGGCACCTGTTAGAACAGGATTCATTGTGCTGCATTATGTTTGTCTTCCCCAACTAGGCAATGAGCAGGAGCTGTGTTTATTCACCTGTATCTCCATACACAGTAGTTGCTCAATAAATGCATGTTTGATAATGCATAACCTATGGACACAGACAATAGGGTGGAGAAGGCCTGGGGCGGAGAGCTGGGAGGGAATCAATGGGGGGAAAAGGGAACATATGTAATCTTTCAACAATAAAGATTTCTTTTTAAAAAATTAAAAATAAATAAATGGATGTGTGAATCAATGAAAGAATCTCAAAGGACCTCAGGGATTCACCTTGGCTGCTAGTCCACATCCAGCCTCCAGACCTCAAATATCAAATTACTTTCCTACTTAATAAGTATACAATATAGATCTTATAACATAGAAACCCACACCTGAACCCTATATGGTCATGTTGACCAATGTTACTCCAATAAAGTTAATTTTTTAAAAAGTATGCAAATGTGTCAGGTATGAGAAACCAGGGTAGCAGCAAAGTGGACCTAAAGGACATATGGGATCCGAGACACACACCCTTGACCTTGGATCTGCCCCTTACCTCTGAGCATTTTTGAGCTACATACTTGGCCTTTTAGGGTTTTTTTAAAGTAAGCTACAGACAATTGACTTGCCTTACTGATTTGCCTGGGGAAAACTCCTTAAAATTAAAAATCAGTATCACGTCAATGTTAAGTGTACATTTGGGTGATATAAACCGTAATTGAGTGTTTCTCCCTCTCAATACACTGCACACACATGTGAACACATACATGCACATATACACATGTGTGTGGATATGTGTATAAATTTCTGATGTTGGCGTCAACACCAGTTGGTTTGATACATTATGTTCTTTATAATTAGGCTAATGAAATTATTACTGTACATGCAGCCATTTAGTTAGAAATAATCCTGTCATCATTAAACATATCAGTTATGAAAAGATTCTATATATTATAAAAGGAAAATAAATAGTAAAAAAATCAGCTCATTAAAGTTTGTGTTTTCAGAAATATTGATGCTTTAAATTTCTTCAAAATGTGTAACTTTAAAGATATCTAATTTATACCTCACTATAAAAAGTTGCATCTTGTTATTCATCCTTAGATGCAAATTGAGTTATTTCTAACTGGAAACCATCGTGACTTGGACATTGGAACCGGCCAGTCCATCTCAGTGGTTGCTCAGAGGCTCAGATGGGAAGAGAATGACTGTGCTCACCATCTGTTTCCCATATTGCCTGAGAAAACATCCAGAAAATTCACTTTCTCGGGGCAGCTAGCCTTCAACACAGTCACCAGAAAGATAAATGCTTCCTGCCACAGTCAAAGCAGCCACACTTCAGGGAAGATGCTTCGTTTCATGGTCAGAATCCTGATTGTCTGGTACGGTTTGAACAATATGATGCCAGAAAATCAGGAGGCCCCCTGACCCATCTAAGTGCACGGCTTTGGGCACAAGTGTTTTGGTATGAGACCTGGTTACTATGAGGCCTTTCTCTGAGCCAACACTCAGGCCTGTCTACCTGCCAAGCAGTGTGAATTTCAGTTTGCCAGAGGATTAACCAGACTGTGGTTTCAAATTTGGAGGCATATTTGTTTATTTTGTTCATTAGATTCCACATGTAAGTGAGATCATCTGGTACTTGCCTTTCTCTGACTGGCTTATTTTACTTAGCATAATCCCCTCCAGGTCCATCCATGCTGTGGCAAAGGATACCCTTTCCTTCTTCTTTTATGGCTGAATATTCCATTATCAGAGGGAACGGGGTGGGGGTGGGGGAGAGGACAGCAGGAGGCAGCTGTTCATCCCTGGGTAGGGGGGTGGACAGGTAAAAGAGGGTAAAGGGGGGGAGGGATAATAAATGGTGATGGAAGGAGACTAGACCTTGAGAGGTGAACACACAACACCAGAATTGTACACTTGAAACCTATATAATTTTATTAACCAATGTAACCCCAATAAATTCATTAAAAGTATTTTTAAAAATTAGAGGCATGTTACTTAAAATTAGCTATTGCTATAGGCTTGAGAAAAACACTTTTTTTCTAACATTCAAAAAATATTCTTGCCCAGATGTCTACTGAGCATGGTCTTTGAAACCCTGGTGGTTGTACAAAGAGGGCTTGGGGTTACCCCAAAAGCTTATGACAGAACTGCTCCTTTCCCCCCTCCTTCCCACACTGGAATTTTGCTCTTGAAAAGCAAGGCAGAACTTGAATTTTTGTTTTAGTGCATTGTAGCAGGCACTCAGTAAATAGTTATTGAATGACCTAAAAGATTCAAAATATATGTGCTTAGTGAATTTTGGATTAGCAGATGCTAAGTGATGTCACTGCTTATGAATGCAAGCCAGACCAAAACAACCTAGTTAATGAAAGCTGCAGGAAGGACCCACGGTGACAGCTCTCCTCTCCACATTGCCTTACGGGGATTTCAAGCAGCATGGGCCATTCCTCCTGGGGAAGAGAGGAACCAGCAAAGAGAACGCAGAGTTCTTGAGGTCCTTTTATGACCTTTAACTGCTTTATGTAAACAGAGAAACCAAACAAAAAATCAAACCACTCCCCAAGCCGATGTGGCCGAAACCATAGAGGGCTGCGTGGGAGAAATGAGGGCCCCAAAAGATCTGAGTCAATATGAGGATCTGAGCTCCATCCTCAGCACTGACTGGAGGCCGGGCACGTCCTGTACAGCATCTCCCCCATGTGCTGGCAGGAGAGGACAGCAGGAGGCACGCCGGTCATCCCTGAGCACTCGGGAAAGCCTTCAAGGCTGAAGTTCTGAGGTTTTTTCCTATTTGCTGGCCAAATGGGTTGCTGAACTTGCAACCATGCCTATTTTACCTTTTTCAAAAGTAAAACAAAATACCCCTTTTATTAGAGCTATTCTTAACATGCACAGATAGACACATGTGTGCACACACACACAACCAGGGCATGTAATCAATGCAAATGATATTCATTGTGAACCAAGCTAGTGCTGGAGACATTGGGTGGACCAGCAAGTATGACTTCACACACAGATCAAAGCGTCCGTCCAGCAAATGTTTCTCCAGTGCCAACTATGTGCTGGAAACTGTGATGTGGATATGGTGATGATAAACCAGACAGTCTCTGCCCTCTTGAGTTAACATTCTATTGAGGGAGACAGACAGTATGGGAAAGAGTAATATTCTCACAGGAGAGGGAAGGGAGGGGGCAAACTGGTTGGGTTGCTACGGACGTTCACGCTCTGTAAAGTTAGAGCAAATGAGCATGTGTGAACATCTGAGGGAGACCATTCCAGCAAAGGAAACAACACAAGCAAAGACCCTGAGGGAGGAATGTGCCTGACCTATTCAAGTAGAAGTCAAGCCAGGGAGACTGGAAGGCAGAGATGGAGGAGATTGGCCAAGGACCACTCAGGAGTACATGTCACACATTCTGTTGGCCTTCCTTATGCTTTTGGAAAGTTTTGATTGGGGAGTGGCATCCAGGTGCAATGCCATCCATTGATAATCTTGGAAAGGGTGTTAGTTCTGACAGTTGGACCAGTGTCCTTGGCAGACTTGTCGGTGTTGACCAGAGAGCCATGGTTACTTGCGGGAGTAAGTGTTCATCCAAGTCTCTTGGATACTATGGGGCTAAGTCCTGCTACCCAGCCTCTGGAGATGTCCCTCCTCAATAGTCTGGGAAGGGTGAGCTGGGGAGTGAGATTAAATGCAAACTGCAAGTCAGCGGGTTCTTCAACTTGGTCCAAGTGTAGGGGGAAAAGGGTGAACCCACAGCTGATCTGAAGTCTGGGAAGTAGTTGAGCCATGTCTATCATTGGTATTTGCCCTTTGCTTTAGAATCATTAATCCAGCCCAGGCTGACTCTTTTATTCATTTATCAGTTTAGTTTGTTTTATTATTTCTTTTAGGAGAAGCCCGAGGCCAGGAAAGTAGTGGTTTTTCTTCTTTGCTTTCGAAAGATTTTATTGAAATAACAACTTTGGAAGATTTGGAACAATTTCTGTACAACACATAATTACTCAGCTTAGCAAATACTTTAAAAGTAAGCTAAGAGATGAAGCACAGGCGTTGACATCCGTTATCTCTGTGTTCTAGCTCCTAAAAACAGAGGAAAGATGGGAGGAAATGGGGTTTCTCTCCTCATGCTAAACTGAACGCAGAGTTTGAAAATACAAGGTGAACTGCCATGTGTCTCCTTTCCAGCCTCCTTCCTTCAGTCATCGACTTCACAAGTCCTCCAAAGAGCCCTGCCATGCCCACTTGCTCCTCCCTCCTCCCCACCCCAACCTCCACCCCTTACCTCCCCCCCACCTCAGACAGGGAGGGAGCTGAACCAGAGGTCTGAGAGCTGAAACAACATGAGAGCCCTCAGACTTGGAATGAAATCCAGTCTCCTCCATCGGCCCCCTCCCTGCCCTCCAGGCTCCCTTCCTCCCGCACTCCTCTCTTTCTCTCTCCTTCTTCTTCCTCTTCTTTTGCTTCTAAAGAACCATAAGGGAAATCTCAAGTAAATGATATTCAGTCAGTGTTTTCCTGCCTCAGTATTCAAAGCTTGAACCCAAAAAGGGAGTAAGTTAAGAGCTACTGAGCAAGCATCAGGTGCTGAAGCCTGCAAGGCAGGGGTTCATACTCACAGTTGCCACATGAAGACACTGGCCATCGGAGAAGGTGAGGGGATTGCTAATCAGCTGCAATGCTGGCACCAGCGCCCTGCTGGGTGCTGGACTCCCTCCCTGCACTGCCTGCAGTGGACTCAGGTCTCTCCTTGGGTGCCCTCATCACTGAGGGATACCTCTGGGAGGACAGTGACCTGCAGTCTCTCAGATTCTTAACCAGCCACTGAGTTGTTCATCATCAGCTTTGGGGCAAAGGCCCTACCTTTGACTCGGAGCTTCGGGTGTGTGTCTTGAGGGTTGAAGGGAGTGTTGCAGGCGAGGGGGTGCTTTCTAGAATGACAGCTCATCTGGACACCCATCCTTTGGGGCTTCCAAGGCACCTTCTTTTCCCAGGAGTCATGCTCATCTTCCCTCAGGCATTAACTCACAGGGAACAGAAAGAGCAGTTGCATGTTCCAAGCAACTGAGTTCATCCCTGGGCAAAACTGCATTGACTTTTAAATTTTAAATTAAATTTATTGGGGTGACATTGGTTAATAAAATTATATAGGTTTCAAGTGTACAGTTTCATAATACATCATCTGTATATTGCATTGTGTGTTTACCACCCAAAGTCAATCTCTTTCCCTCACCATGCTATCTCTGCTCCCTCTACCCTTTGCTAGCTCCACTCCCAGCCCCCTCTCCCTCTGGTAATCACTATAATGTTGTGTCTATGACACTTGTTAGAATGGTTATTAGCACCCGGGGTGGTGTGGTTCAATGGTTAAGCATCGACTTATGAACCAGGAGATCATAGTTGGATTCCCGGTCAGGGCACATGCCTGTGGCTGTGAACTCAATCCCCAGTGTGGGATGTGCAGGAGGCAACCGATCAATGATTCTCTCTCATCATTGATGTTTCCATCTCTATCTCCCTCTTCCTTCCTCTCTGGAATCCATTTAAAAAATTAAATAAAAAAGGAGTCCAGCCAACACTTAGCGAAGGTGGGCTCCAACATGCATGTTCAAAGAGCAGGGTTAACTAGCTAGTCCTGAGCGCTTATCTGACTTTGTCTTTTCGCCTTCCTTTCCCAGCACTTCCACCCCACCCCACACTCAGAGTTTTACTTTTTGATGAGAAGTCGGCAGCCTCAGAGTTGGAACCTTGAAATAGGTCATGCGTTAGTGTTATGTGGAAGAGGGATTAAACAGGGTCTGAATTGCTCCAAAGGGCAGAATAAGGCTCAAGGGAGCACAGGGGGTTACAGAGAGGCAGAGGTAGGGTGAATATTGAGAGAGGTGCTGGTCACTAGAGCTGCCTCACAGAGGAGCAGCCTGATGACTCGCAGGGCACAGAGATGGCTGCACAACCTCTGATTAGGAATGTGGGGGACATCAGCATCCCATGGTCCTTCCGATTCTAAGACCCTAAGATAGCTTGAAATAGCTTACTTACCATCATCTTTTGTTGAATCATTTACTAAATCATCACTTCCTAAGGGAGGACACTATGACTCATGCATGGTCCATGGGGAAAGCTTTGAATCTCCACATCCCAAATGCACTCTTTTTGAACCTTTAAGGAAGAAGACAAATTTATAACAGGGAGTTTACATTTGCCTTTCAAAGATAACTTACATACATTTCTAATATGTTTGAAAAGAACAACACTAGAGATAGTTTGCTTGGAGGGCCCTGACAAAATGTTCTCCAAACCCAAGGAGTCTAAATTGATGTCCAGATCTCAGAAACAGCCAGATACATCCTCCTCTTGTCCTGAAAATCTCTGCTCAGCTCCCTGGGCCCAGCGTGCACCTGCCTGGGGCGGTGGAGAAGACTCGCTGACCCTCTTCTTACAGAAGTAGGGAACGATTTGCCACTGCTATTGTGAACCCGCCATGTGCCCTCGGGAAAGTTAGTTAGTGTCCCTGAGTCTCAGTTTCCTCATGTGAAATATGGAGATTATAATAATACTTAGTGTACAGAGTTCCTGTTAGCATTGAATTAAGTAACACATGTGATATACTTCTTGCAATAGCTGACATATGATACTCTAAAAAGGGTTAGCTAAGCTTACTATTCTTAACACCATTAATATCGTCTTCATCACAATCTGTATGAAAAATTACTACTACAGAGAGAATACTGAGAAATCTCGTGGGATTGCCTCCTGGATGCTCCACATTCTCAGCATTAGAACAGCACAAGCATCCCACGGGCATGAATGTCCTCATTGTGCCCCGGGTGGCATCCTTGCTAGCACCGGGCTCAAGAGAAGCTGAATAACAGCACTCCTGGGACCGGCAATATTCCCCAGACCTTTGCTACAGAAAGTGTGGTCCTGGGCCAGCAGCAGCTGAAAGCTGGTCAGGAAATCAGCTTTGGGGCCCAGCCCTACTTTTTTAATTCACAGCGAGGGTGTCTGTGTGTTAGAGGACTGTGAGGGCAGTTGTCCTATTTTCTCCCAGGTTATCTTTTAAGCCAACATTAAAAATATTAAAATGGCCCTGACCGGTTTGGCTCAGTGGATAGAGCGTCGGCCTGTGGACTGAAGGGTCCCGGGTTCGATTCCGGTCAAGGGCATGTACCCTGGTTGCGGGCACATCCCCAGTGGGGGGTGTGTAGGAGGCAGCTGATCGATGTTTCTCTCTCATCGATGTTTCTAACTCTCTGTCCCTCTCCCTTCCTCTCTGTAGAAAATCAATAAAATATATTTAAAAAAAATATTAAAATGTTCCAGCCTCTCCACCTCAGCCAAACATACATGAATTTGGTATGAGAGCAATGAGAGCACAAGACGGCTCTTTTTCTAATGGTACCTGAGGAGCCAAAGTAAAAAATGAATGTCTTACCATAGAGGAAGCTCTAATTTAGATGAACCACAGAAAGCATCTCTGTAGTATGGTCTTCAGAAAATCAGCTTAAAGCCCCTCCAGCATTCAGTACAGTGCCTGATGTACAGTAGATGCCAAAAATATAATTGACAGATTGATTTAAAAAACCTGTAGGGTTTTCTAGTATCAAAAGGATTAAATCCAAGTAATGTATTCTAGAAATTCTATGCCTACCACATCTGGTTCTTTTTCAGACAAGATATACATATAACATAAAAATACTAAAGAACTGTGCCTTAAAGTTTTGTCTCGTGTAAAAAAAAATCTAAAGATAAGCATTCTTGGGCTAGTATGCAGCTTTCAAGCATTATTAATGACCCAGTCTCCTTTTCCTCTCCATGCTATCCATTCTTAAGTCACTGCATGGTCAAAGATGACTGCTACTGCTCCAGCCACCACATCTACATTCCAAGTAGCAGGGAAAAGGGCGCATATAAACACACACCTTCCCAGAATCCCCCAGAATACTACTACTTATATTTCATTGGGCAGAACTGAACCACGTGGTCACACTTAACTGTGAAGAAGGTTGGAAAATGTGATCTTTAATTCTGAGCATCAAGAAGCTCAGCTAAAAATCAGGGTGAGACTACCAAAAAGAAGTTATTGGCGTAAGCTACAAGCAGTCTCTGCCAAAACCTCAAACCCCACTTGCAGCTGTATCTACTGTGCACTTGCTTTTATTGGTTCTGTCTTTCAGAGGCTCACCTGCTCACTGTCTCCCAAACACGGCCCTTGTGTGACCTTGCTCACTATACCCTCCTAGCTTGGAGCACCTCTCAGCTCCTCTTCACTGCACTGAGACTTCCTCCATCGAGACTCCTGTCAGGGTTCTCCGCAACCACAGAGCTTCCTGGTCGCATTTTTTGCTGAAACCCACAATGCTACTCTCTGTGTTTTTTTTTGTTTTGTTTTAACTTGTTTAAATCACACCTCTATGATGACATAGGGCTGATTCTGTTTTTAACCAAGTTCCTGACACAGTAAGTTCCTCACTTCCTGTGAATATTTGTGCTTATTATCAGTGACAGTGATAGACAAGAGTTGGACTAGGAATTTTAAAGTTTGAGTAATTGTTCCAGCTAGGCAAACCCCCTCTGATCCAATGAATGGAAGCACAAAATTGCATCATTTCCCTAAACCTCTTCGGAAAACAAATAGTCCAAGGAATATGGAGAAGATTTATGGAATGGCAACATTCATATAAAATTCACAGAGGACATCAAAATAGATGTTGATAAGCCCTGTTTGTGGGTGAAGTCAAGGACTCTAGGATTGGTTCTGGTGTCTGTTCAACTTTGCAAAGGTTTTGAAGCTCTTAGAATCAGAGGCCATAAAAGGCCTGAGGGGTCATCTGACAAGTCTGACCCACCAATTACACAGACAGGCAAACAGAGATAAACTATGGCTAAAGAAAAAATGTCTTGGCCACAGCAGAGCCAGAACTTGGAGGCTTTTAGAAATACTCCAGGTCCCTCATCACAAGACCACACCTCCAGGTTGGAGGATCTTTGCTACCATCCCTGAAGAAATCGGAGGTGATTAGTCACTGTATCTGACCCATTGCTCTCTCTTCAATAGCCTATCCCCATCAGCAGCCCAGACTCCCACCTCCAGCCAATCGAGGAAGGCCAGGTCTGAGGGATTTGCATGCTAGACTAGTCCAGACGTCTGAAGCCACGCCTCTGTGGAGCACTCCCAGCATCTAAGCAAAGAAGCCGGTTCACTGTCATGGCATGTTCACAGTTTAGAACTTGCTGTTGTTGTCTTTTCTCAGACCTAGTCCAAGGACTAAATAGAGAGGTGACATCAAATAGTTGGGCAAACACAGCTGTCAGAGCCACCCCTGTGCACTATGGGAAAATAGCTGGTCCTCCTCCAGTGATGCCCAGGAGTGGGCTCACACTGAAAGGTCATTGGCTACCGGATAGCAAGCTCAGTCAGCGCCCGAAATGTGACAGTTGTTTGGAGTCCATTAATGCTGGTTTTACCCCAGAGTTTATTGTTTTCTGAAGCAACCATGGCTTATTGTGGCAACCAACATTTATTGTTTATTCAGTGTCTATGGTTTAAACAGAAAAAGGAATGTGTCCATCTTTAGGAAGAAGCTAGCAAACACTGCATGTGGGCCAGGAAGGGGGATGGACACATAGTGTTCTGGTTGATCAACAGATGGTCCCACAAAAACCCTTGGAGGCCTCACAGGCCACAGAAACCCACTCCTCATTCCCCACCTGGGCCAGGGTGGTGCTGGGACCTTCAAGGGCAGAGGAGGCGTGGGGGGGGGGGGGGAGGGGGAAGGGGATGGCCATGGCCCTTGAGTCACATATCTCCAACCTATTTTCTCTCCAAAGGACCACAGGCTTAAATTGCAGCCAAGACGGAAAACTCTCCTACAAGAAATGGAAGTGACTACAGACCATGAAAGGGACCAAAAAAAATATTCATTCTGAAAGAGTCCAAAAAATGACTCCAACCAGACCCTTCATAGCACCTTGGAGTTTATTGAAAAGTAAAAGGAACTCTAATATCTTCAAATGCAATCTGCCTGCTCTCCACACAACATTCCTGTCATATAAATTTCAGAGCCTGCTTGAACCATTCCAAGGTCTGGGATTGCTCAGTGTTGAGAGGCAGGTCTTTTTGGCAATCCCTGCATTGGTTTTGAAATTGTTAAAGAGGAAATCTTTGAGTGGCAAGGATTACTAGAGTAAGAAAGAGAAGTAAAAAAGAATCAAATTTTGCAGAGTCTAGTAACTTTAAAAATACCATAAGCAAAATTAAAAGACAACTGGTAAAAAAAAAAAAGTTGCAGTATAAAGGAGAATGTGGTTAATTTCCTAATACTATACAAAAGCACTTATATAGCAATTTGAAAAACAAATCCATTTAAAAAAGAAAAGAAAAGGCTATGGCTAGACAGTTCAAAGGAAAAAAATAAAGAACTAAAATCAAATGAAAGGAGTTTTTATGTCAGACATAAAGAAATGCAAGTTCAGCCCTGACTGGTTTGGCTCAGTGGATAGAGCGTCGGCCTGCGGACTGAGGGGTCCCAGGTTCGATTCCGGTCAAGGGCATGTACCTGGGTTGCGGGCACATCCCCAGTGGGGGGCGTGCAGGAGGCAGCTGATCGATGTCTCTCTCTCATCGATGTTTCTAACTCTCTATTCCTCTCTCTCTTCCTCTCTGTAAAAAATCAATAAAATATATTAAAAAAAAAAAAAAGAAATGCAAGTTCAAACCATAAAATGGCATTTTCACCAAGGCTTGACTAACAGTCAATCATTTGATAATACCCAGAATATTGGGAAACAGATGCTCATACTTTCTGAAGAACAGTTTAGTTATTGAAATTTAAAATGTACACACCCTTTGAAATTTAGCCTACCGAAATTTAAAATGAGCGCACCCGTTGAAATTTAGTTCATAGATATATTTTTATGAATGCACAGAAAAATCCTCAGCAACATTCACAGTAGAAGAATGTTTGCAATGGGGGAAAGTAAACAACGTAAATGCCCACCAATAAGAAATTGGGGTCATAAATTAAAAGCACATTTAACATGGAATGTCAATCTGAATGAGGTTAGTCTATTTAAGTGAATATAAAAAGATCTATGATACCGTAAGTGAAAAACACAAGGTGTAGACATGTGCATAGAGTATGAGTTTATTTATGTAAATATATATATATATATATGCTTGTATATTCATAGAAGTTTTTGCAAGGAGACACAAATTATTAGTAGTTACCATTTATTCAAAGTTTAAAATACCCAAAGGCAATGCTATATCTCATCTATGGATACATATACGTAGCAAGCAGAAAATATGCGTGTAACTGAGACATAATACAGTTTACTTTTAGGGGAAAAAGATAAAATTGGCAAAGGACCCCTAAGAATCTTTAATTATATTTTAATGTTTTATTTCATTAATAATATATCTGTAACTTCTTTTCAAATATTTTAAGGGGCCAAAAAAGACGTACAAAGGACTCATTTGACTCTACCCTTGAAGCTTTATAAAATCTCTTAAAATAATCAGTGATACAATGATGACTCATTTTTGTTTTCAATGCAAGAGCCTGCAGTGAGCAGGGATTAACATTTCCTTGGAGAAACTTGGTCTACTTGGTAGAACATTCTTGTGCTAATCATTCTTGTTTACCAGATTTTTCTATTAATACAGTTGAAAAGGAACAGTTGTGCTTTCATGGTGTGTTTCTGTTTGTTGTCAAACAGCAGCTGATAACTCATCAAATGAGCCGACTTTTCAGTGTTGGGGAAACATTCCCTTACCTTCCTCAGCCTTGCCTTTCAAATTTCTCACCAAAATTAGTGGACCTTTGGTAAGTCATGGATCTCCAACTAAACATTACTGGCAGATATTCTATGAAGTGTGTGTGTGTGTGTGTGTGTGTGTGTGTGTGTGTGTGTGTGTGTGTGTGTTGGAGGGGGAGGGGAGGTCTTCCTTTTCTGGAGAAGCCAAAATGTTAAAATTGTTCATTCGGAGCTGTAGGCGGGGCTCTCAGATCTGCACAGCAGAATTCTTCCTTAAATACTCTAAATGCCCTCCTGCTTACAGACCCCCACTGACGTCTTGGGGACTCTGGGCAAGACGATTTAGAATTCACCACCCAGACTGCTGTGTAAGAGCTTGGTGACTGGGCACTAATTGACTTTTTGTCCCTCTGATACAGGAACTCATGTGTGCAGGAAATGGTTCTTGCTTTGGATACCAGAGTAAGTGCTTATCTCTGTGCACTATACACATTTTACTCTCAGAGTATCAAAACTGAGTTTTACATATCCATAATAGATTTTTCTTCCAAGCACTGTGCCATGGATACGATGGTGAATGTTACCTAGTGAGTGGCTCACTTCTAGAAGTCACTTTTCGGAAGACAATATCCTAACTAGAAACCTGGGTAAAACTCTTTTCATTCTCCCTAGTTGCCTTGTTCCAGCTTCCCAACTGGAAGCACACTGGTCACAAATTAGCTGAAGGAAGTTTTATAGAAAGAAAAAAATCCACTTTACATATTGTGCCACCGACAAACCCCAAGAGATCTCCAAAGGGGCCCTGGCTGAGTAGCTCAGTGAGGTGTTGACATGGTATACCAAGGTTGCAGGTTTGATTCTAGTCAGGGCACATACACATATCAACCAATGACAGAGGCCTTCCTGACCTAAGCCTGGTGCCCTCTGGGTGTTCTCTGCTGTCCACTCTCTGTGCGTGTCTGGAAGGCAAGGGCTTTTGCATAGATATCCACCTCACGCCTGGTCTGGTGGCCTTCCTCATCCATCCAGGGCGGTCAAGATCTCATTGCCATTCCAGATGCCAGCAAGTGAATGAAGACTCAGCCTGTGGACTTGGCTAGGGGGTAAGCTCTTCCCCTCAGCTCTCAAAATCAGCCTTTCTTTCTATGAAGCTTTGCAGGATTTTTATTATTTCCCAGCCATTTATTGAGCACTAGTATGCTCTAGCCTTACATTGTCCTGTGCAGCAGCCACTAGCTACATGTGGCTACTGAGCACTTGAAATGCATCTAATTCAGATTGAGATGTACCCTAACTGTAAAATTCAAAACAAATTTTGAAGACAGTACTGTGGAGGAACAAAGAGTCCTATGAAAGTAACCTCACAGTGTGATTTGATCACAAATTCCTAACTGGGCAGGTCACCAAGGGGAGTCATGCCTGAGGTCATAACTTCTCTCTCTCTCTTTGAATTTTTATTGTTGAAAGTATTAGTAAGTCTCCTCTTCTCCCCATTGACCTCTTCCCTCCCACTCCGCCCCCCCAACCCAGCACAGGACCTCACCCCAC
This sequence comes from Plecotus auritus, assembly GCF_963455305.1. Lineage (NCBI taxonomy): Eukaryota > Metazoa > Chordata > Mammalia > Chiroptera > Vespertilionidae > Plecotus > Plecotus auritus. The sequence goes on along the minus strand of NC_137776.1, from coordinate 65,558,175 downwards.
CTAGGCCTATAACTTCTTTAGTGAAAGCTTTTAAGCCAGCTCTACCCATTTTTTTGTGGGCATCTTGTTTAACACACCTTTGAAATACCAGAAGTAATACCTTGAAGGAGGTATTAACCATCAAGAGAGCACATAATCTTGTTAGCTATCCTGTAATCCAATCCTGCCTTGCTTTCTCCCATCCTTAATTTCAAATCCATAAAAGAGGCTGCAAAATTTAATTCTCTGAAGCCTTTGAGATTTTGCTCCTGGCATGTCATCAGTTTGGCTCAAATAAACTCTTAAGAAAATTATCTTCAGGTTTGGACATTTCTTACATAATGGCACAAAAATATCTCATTAAAATTTAATCCTTCAAATATTTATTGAGGGTCTCCTAGGGATCGGGCACTAAAGCAGGTGTTAGGTGCATGGTGGGGTTTGTGAAAGAATCAAAGCCTTTGTCCTCGTGGAGACAGATAGTAAATATGAAAGCAAAAAGATGCATAATCACAAAACTGGATCAATGTGACGATGAAACAGCCAGGGTGTTTCGACAAATAATAACAAAGGTCAGAGGGTGAGACCTGTTTATCTAGAGCAGCCCTGGGCAAACTACGGCCCGCGGGCCAGATCCGGCTGTTCTATCCGGTTCTCTTGCTCTCTCCTCTGCTCCTTTACTTTGAATTTATATTAGTTCACACAAACACTCCATCCATGCTTTTGTTCCGGCCCTCCGGTCCAGTTTAAGAACCCATTGTGGCCCTCGAGTCAAAAAGTTTGCCCACCCCTGATAGAGTGTCCGGGAAGGTCCCCAAGAAAGTGACACTGGCGTTAAGACTGAAAGTAGTGAGCCAGACATGCAAAGACCAGGGGGAGGGAGGACTTCAGAAGGAAAAGGGGGTGGACAGACCCTGTGGGTCCTGGGCACCATCAATGAGGGGCCATTGGGCACGTGTGCAGCTGCTCAGGGAAGCAGGGGCGGATCGTGCAGGCCCTTTCGGTCAAGATAAAGACTGGAATTTCATTCAAGGTAAAAGCGAAAGCCAATGGACTTATTTATCTTATGCTTAAAATGGATTCTTCTGGCAACGGTGTCAAGAAATGGGTTGGAAGGGACAATCGCAGATGCAGAGAAACTAGTTAAGAAGCAATGCAGTCAGTCATCCAGGCTAGAGGTGTGGCCAGCTTGTTCTAAGGTGGCAGCAGCAGAAAGTGCTGAGTGTCCCTAAGTCCTCCAGCTTTGGGGGCTGCACGGAACACAAAGACAGTAAGATGCAAATTGCTGAATGACTAGGAGAGTCCAGCTCCCTCCCTAATATTTCTGAGGAGCTCCGGAGAGGACGTTACATTTTCCTAGTGGTTCCTCAGGCCTTGATTCTGCTCCCTAATCTAGACTCAGTACTCGATCCCCTCTCCCTGTCCTGTGGCTGCCCCAGCTGCTGCGAACACGACTTTCCTGATTCCCTAAGGCAGCGCTAACACAAGCCTAAAGAAGGCCCGAAGCTCCCCAGACACGGGAGAGGGTAACAAAACACCCGAGCCCCTGGACAGGCAGCCTTCGCTTTATTATCCAGCATGCCTGTCGCCGAAGAGCACTCTGGGCTGTTCCCATCTCTTTCTCCTCTAGTTCCCCGGTCCAAAACTCCTTTTCTTGGGCCTCCAGGAGAAAATGTAAAAGTCTCATTAACTTCACTATTAAGAGGAAGTTACCTTTGCTACTCACTTTATCTCAACCTCTCCCATCCAGATTGGGGTTTGGGACTTTGCCTCTGACAAGTAGATGCCCAGGGACACCCTTTCCTGAATGAAAGGATGCTTTTTCCTCTGTTGAGGCCCTTTCATGTGGAAGCATCTGAAATTGGGTTTTTAAATTACACTTTTTCCCTCCACATTTGTATGCCCTCACTTAATCCTCATAGGAAGTAGATGTTATTTCCATTTATGAAGAAAAGCAATGCTAAAAGAGGTGGCTAAGAGAATCATTTGCTGCAAGTCATACAACCAGTAAGGAATGGGCAGACAATTCACAACTGAGTCCAGCTTGGAAGCTGGCAGACGCCTCCCCGCCCCCAGCCTACTCCAACTCCCCTGCACATAGGGTCCAAGGGCAGGTCAAAGTTCCCCTCCAAGCACCACCCCCTTCTCCTCTCACTTTTGGAAATCCTCTTTACCTAGATGACTAGCAATTCGAGAAAAAACTTTTTAGAGTTTGTATGACCAAAAAGTGTGTTCTAACTTAGTGCCACTTCTCCTCCTGAGAATAAAGTGGTTATTTTTTTTCTCTAAAGGACAAACTGTGTGTGCCCAGGAGATGGTACGTTATTCAAATTCATTGTATCTAACTTTAAATAAGACACAATTGTTTCCTAGGGAGACCTCAAGTGAAATTATGCCAGATGGCAATTCCTTGTATTCTCCTTAAGGGAGCTTAAGGGACAGAACGGTCAGAGCTCAGAAAACTTCCTCCAGTTAAGCTACACTCACACCTCAGTGGGAAATAGGAAGCAAAAATACTAGCAAAGGCTGTGGTGGTGGTCGCAGTAGTACCAAGAGGACCAGGAGGAGGCGGAGGTAGTCAACAGTTGCTGTTACTTTGTGGCCTGCACTGGGCCAGGCTCTACATGTACTGACTTGTTTAATCCTCATGTCAACTCTATTAAGTTGTTATTATTACCCCCATTTTGCTGCTGAAGAAATCAAGTCTTAGAGAGATTATCCAACTTGCCCAAGATTAGAGGCTGTACCTTCTATTTTAAAAACATGTGGACTTTTAAAGCTCTTTAATCATATAAGTTGGACAGGAAACTGTGTGATGCTCAGTCCCCAAAGCCTCTTCCAGATAATAGGGCATCTAGAACAGACAAACATCAACTGGGTGTTGTTAGTAAGGGTTGATGCATGAAACAGATGCCCATCACACCTACTGATAAATTAAGGTGAAAATTAAGTTGTATTTGGATTGTACCATTTAATCATTGAGTCTTTTTCAATTAATCATGACTGAATGGATTTGATTCATTCATTCATTTAGTCATTCACTGATTGGATGACATATGTCAAGTATTGCAAGGCTCTGAGGACACAAAGATTAATAAGAGGCTGTACTTTAAGTCCTCTGTCTCCAAGTGGTTCAGAGGCTAGAAGAGGACAACAGGTTTCACACGGTGAGACTCCCCTGCCACCTCCCCCCGTCCCCCACCCGACCCTTTGCCCACTCAAGACTCAGGTAACAGAAGGGGTCCTTCTGTCCTATGACAGAGACAGATTTCTCAGCATATGGAAAAGGATTGTGCCAGCAGGTGTATTACCTCCCCAGTTTGTTTTCAGATTTTCTGTTCTCAGGTCAAACCCATGAAATGGCTTTCTCTTCCTCCTTTTCCAGTTTTAGGATCAGAAGCTCCCTTTTCCCTTATCTAACTGATCTATGGGGGGCCAATCATGATTGGCAACTAATAACTGAGGCTGAGACACAATTGCAGCTGGAACCTTGGGGGGTGGGGTGGCTGTGAGGACATAGGAGAAGGCAGGTAGGAGAAGGGAAGGACCATCCAGAGGGGAGCTAGGACTTGAGAGAGTGCATTCTGTGCTGGGTAATGGGGGTGGCTAGGAAGGTGGTCTCAGAGAAAGATTCCGCACTCACAAATGTCGTTTTCAGCAAAATAACATTGCCCATCTTACTGAATTATTTGAATGCTTATTTGAATGGCATTTAATTTGTAGCTTTAAAAATGTTGATTTATGTATTTTGGTTTACATATACATATAAGTAATAAACATGACTCAAATATACTTGATTGTATATATGTACTATGTAGAATTTTAATAAAAACAATACTGGTGTCCATAGGATCATTTAACTTTCTATTTTTAAATTTAAGGTATAATTTATATACAGTAAAATTAGCCCTCTTTGTACACAGTCCTATGAATTGTAAGAAATGTATATAATTATGTCACCATTACTACAATCTCTATATATAAAAGGCTAAGTGTCCGTCCTTCCCTCCAACTGGTAGCTATATGATATGCACTGAACACCAGGGGGCAGAAGCTCAATGCAGGAGCTGCCATGATGCGCAGGGGCCATTTACAGAGAAACGGCACTGCGACCTAGTGTCTACAAAGCAACACTTGGCTGCCCCCAAGTGGGACACAGGCCCTGCCACCACCCTGGAGCAACACCCCACCAAATTGCAGCCAACGCTGCCGAGACCCCATGGCATAAAATACAGCCTACAGCCCAGTCCAGCCAGAAACGGTTGCTGTGGGCGCTGGGTAATGACATCACGTAGCAACGCCCGGCTTCCTCTCCCTAGTGACTAGCCACCTTGGAGTTTCTTCAACCCAGGAGCACGACTTGCTTTATAGCCAGGTGCAAACATTTTACAGTTCAACCAAATCTTTGTGAAGTGTTTTCCCATGCTTCATCTCATTTGATCCTCACAGAAGTCCTGGAGCAGGTAGATAGGAGAGTTGGTGGAATCCTATTTTCTTTTCATTAGCCAGAAAACGGAGATTTAGAAAGTTTAGAAACTTGACCCGACTGAAAAGAAGTAAGAAATGGTGGAACTTGAAAATGACTTCAGGTTTGCTCACTGTACAGAATATAGTCAAACACTGCTGCAGTTAAATATTTTACCCTTTGTTCTCCCTGGGTGATCTACAATAATAATCTGCTTCATGTTGATATTTACTGCTGTGTTGCTGACAATTACCTGAAAGAGAAGTTGGGGTGCTTCACTGGGTTGGAAAAAGTTTAGCTAAGTCAGAAAGCAGGACTAATTAAGCAAGTTTATTCTCTATATATAAAAGGCTAAGTTGACTCGCGCATGTGCAATACATATAAAGCTGTCGCTGGTGCCAATCACACAGGTCTGTTTCCATCTGTCATTGTTAATCATGAATTTGGTTGACACTTCTGTTATAGAGAAAGGGCAAATAGCGATATTAAAATATTTCTTCTAATTAATTTCCTTTCAATGTGTATGAATCCGTGCACTAGGACACTAGTCAAAATATAAAACAGTTCCATCATTCCAAAAGTGTCCCCTAGCCGAAACTGGTTTGGCTCAGTGGATAGAGCGTCGGCCTGTGGACTGAAGGGTCCCAGGTTCGATTCCGGTCAAGGGCATGTACCTTGGTTGCGGGCACATCCTCGGTGGGAGGTGTGCAGGAGGCAGCTGATCGATGTTTCTCTCTCATCGATGTTTCTAGCTCTCTATCCCTCTCCCTTCCTCTCTGTGAAATATCAATAAAATATATTGAAAAAATTAAAAAAAAAGTGTCCCCTATGCCACTTTGTGGTTAAGCCCTCCTTCACCCCTAGTTAGCTCCTGGAAACCACTGATATGTTTTCTGTCCCTATATATGTACTGTTGCACAAATATCATATTAATGGAATTGAACATTATGTAGCCTTTAAAAAAACACAAATACCTTAATGAAAGTATAATTGACATATAATAATGCATTGCACATATGTAAGGATACAATTTGATAAGTTTTGACATAGGTATACATTCATGAAACCATCATCACCATAAAAGTAATTAGTATATCCATCATCTAAAGTATCCTCATGCCACCTTGTAACCTCACTTCCCATGCCTGCCATTCCCCCTTCCCAAGCAGCTACTCATCTGTCATCTTTTGTGTCTGGCTTACACTCAGCATAATAACTTTGTGACTCATGCATGTTGTGCATTTAAATAGTTCATTCCTTTTTATTGCTGAGCTGTATTTCATTTTATGCTATATGTTATATGGTTATAACACAATTTGTCTATCCACGCATCTGCTGAAGTATATGGTTTCCTGTTTTGGACTATTACAAATAAAGCTGCTCTGAACCTTTGTGTACAAGACTTTATATGGGCTTGTGTTTACGTGGATAAGTAACTAGTAGTGAAATGGCTGAGTCATAGAAGTGTAGGCTTAACTTTTTGAGAAACTGATAAGTGGTTGTATTATTTTACATTCTCACCAGTGTATGAGGTCCAGTTCCTCCTCAACCTGGCCAACACTTGCTTAGTCAATCTTTTTAATAGTGATTCCTTGTGGTTTTAATTTACATTTTCCTAATGACTAATGTTGTTGAGCATCTTTTCATGTGCTTGTCATCTGTGTATCTACTTTGGTGAACTGTCTGTTCAGACCTTTTGCCTACTTTTTAATCCAGTTGTTTATTTCCTTGAGTTTTGAGCTCTCTGTATAGTCTTTGTATATTATATACAAGATATGAGATTTGCAAATATTTTGTCCCGGTGTGTGGCTCATCTTTTCATTCTGTTACCAGCATCTTTTGAAATTTTCAATTTTGATGAAACCCAACTTGCCATTTTTCTTTTATTGCTCATATTTTGGTAATATACCTAACAAATCTTTGTCTATCCCAAGGTCACAAAGTCTTTCTTGTATGTTTTTTAATGAATTGCTATAGTTCTATGTTCTAAAGTTAGGTCTATATCTCATTCAGAGTTTATTTTTGTATAGAATGCAAGTTATTGATCAAGGTTCTTTACAAATAGTTCGTGTGAACTCATGTTTTAGAAATACTGTAAAGTTTTCTCACACTGATAAGGGAAGGGAAGTGATAGGTAGTATCAAGAAGGGAGCATTTAGCCTAGCCGGCATGGCTCAGTGGTAGAGCGTCAACCTATGAACCAGGGGGTCATGGTTTGATTCTTGGTCAAGGCACATGCCTGGGTTGCAGTAGAGGGCATGCAGGAGGCAGCCAATGATTCTAATTATTGATGTTTCTATCTCTCTCCCTCACCCTTCCTCTCTGAAAGCAATAAAAATATTTTTAAAAAGAAGGGAGCATATAGTTGAAACTTTTAACATTTTTTCTATTTTTTTAAAATAGGGGTAGACAAGAGGACACGAAAATCACGAGGTTCACACTCTATAGTCTTCATTGTTTTTTAATTATGAAACAAGGTTGTTTGCTGAAGATGGGTTAAGGGGAGGAATCCTGAGCTGCCCATTGAAGTGTTACAAGACCCTCACGTGTGCAAGGAGGAGTGCCTTCTGTGTGTTAAGTTAGGTGCTTGAGGAGACACTCTGGTACATTTTCAGATCATCGTGTCCCAGATTCTTATTTAGAAGCAGTTTTCTAATCTTCAATTCCCTTGAACTTTCCTTAAACTCTTCCCAGAATCTCTGCATGGAGTTGTTGGGACAGCACCTTCCAAAGCCTCCAAGAGAATCAGGGTCCAGACTTTGGGGGAAATGATGCCCTTATCTTACATGAGAGGGAAGCTGTCTTTGGGGACCTTTCCCAACACTGAATCTTGGCTTGGCTTTTGCAAAACCATACATAACATGTTTAAAAAAAAAATTAAAATTAGCATCCTTTGGCATTTTCTCATTCCCTTCTCTCCCTGTACCTGTTCTTTCCCTTCCTGTTGCATGCGAACTTGTCCTCACCATGAGGTAGCTAAGAATATTAATTCAAGTGAACATGTCAGTGTCACTCTAAAATAATGAGTTCCATACTAACACACTACATTGACACGGACTATTTAGAAAATGTTACATTTTGGGAAGTAGGGTCAGAATATATTTGTAAATGCAAGTTACTTGCATTTACTACAGAATGAAGTCACTCCCATGCTTAAACTCTTCCAATAACTTTCCACTGGATTTAGAATAAAATCCAAAATCTCCCCCATGGTTTATTTTATTTATTTATTTTTTTTTTTTATTATCTTTTTTTTTAAAATAAATCTTTATTCAGATTATTACAATTATTTCTCCTTTTTCCCCCCATAGCTCCCCTCCACCCATTTCCCACCCCACCTTCTGCCCTTACCTCCCCCCCACTGTCCTCATCCATAGGTGTATGATTTTTGTCCATTCTCTTCATGAACCCCCCATACCCTTTTCCCCCTGAGAATTATCAGTCCACTCCCTTTCTATGCCCCTGATTCTATTATATTCACCAGATTATTCTGCTCCTCAGGTTTTTAATTCACTTGATTTTTAGGTTCGCTTGTTGATAGATATGTATTTGTTGTTCATAATTTTTCTCTTTACTTTTTTCTTCTTCCTCTTCTTTAAGAATACCTTTCAGCATTTCATATAATACTGGTTTGGTGGTGATGAACTCCTTCAGCTTTTATCTGTGAAGCTGTTTATCTGCCCTTCAATTCTGAATGATAGCTTTGCTGGGTAGAGTAATCTTGGTTGTAGGTTCTTGGTATTCATCACATTGAAAATTTCTTGCCACTCCCGTCTGGCCTGCATAGTTTCTGTTGAGAAGTCAGCTGACAGTCGTATGGGTGCTCCCTTGTAGGTAATTAACTGTTTTTCTCTTGCTGCTTTTAATATTCTCTCTTTGTCTTTTGCTCTTGGCATTTTAATTATGATGTGTCTTGGTGTGGTCCTCTTTGGATTCCTTTTGTTTGGGGTTCTGTGGGCTTCCTGGACTTATAAGTCTATTTCTTTCACCAGGTGGGGGAAGTTTTTGGTCATTATTTCTTCAAATAGGTTTTCAGAACCTTGCTCTCTCTCTTCTTCTGGCACCCCCATAATTCTGATGTTGGTACACTTGAAGTTGTCCCAGAGTCTTCTTACATTATCTTCAACTTTTTGGATTTTTTTTTTTTGCTTTTTGCTTTTTCGGTTGAGTGTTTTTTGCTTCTTTGTATTTCAATTCTTTGACTTGATTCTTGTGTTCCTCTATTCTGTTTCTGGGTCTCTGTATAATATTTTTTATTTCAGTCAACGTATGTTTAATTTCTAGTTGGTCCTTTTTCATATCTTCGAGGGTCTCGTTATATTTATCGGCCTTTTCTAGGATATTCTTAAAAAGTCTTATAACCGTGGTTTTGAATTCTATATCCAGTCGTTTGTTTTCCTCCATTTCTTTCGTTTGTGATCTGATTCTTTGACCCCGCATTTTCACTGATTCCCTGAGTTGGTAAGGTAGATATTTGTGCTAGGTTTCCAATATGGCCCAGTGGGTCTGCTTCCCCAGTTAACCTGAGGTGGACACTCTTGGTGCACCCCTTTGTGGACTGTGTGTACAGCCTTGTTGTAATTAAGTCTTTATTGTTGTTGGTATCACTGGGAAGAATTGACCTCTGGGCCAGTTGGCTGTAAGGATCAGCTGTGTCTATGCTGAGAGAAGTTCGGTGCTGGAGACAGCCTTATAGGATTAGACTTGCCAAATTGCCATAGCCTCTGTGCTCAGCTTGGATGGGGTGGAGTCTCAGTCTTGGCTTCCTGTCAGCCTTGCCCTTGCGCGCATGTGCACTTTCAGTCCTCCGCCTTCCCCAGCTCGAGTCTCCGCCTGAGAGTCCAGACTCCCCCCACAAGAGCGTGGGTCCCCAGGGGCTCGCCTGAAACTGGGGTTCACTGCAGTCAGAACTGGGGCTCAGTGCAGTCAGAATCCTCTGACTCCCTTCCACTAGGGAAAGCCTGTGGCAACTTCCGCAGCCTTTGTGCGCACTGGCACGCGCGCGCGTGCGTACTTTCAGTCCTCCGCCTTCCCCGGCTCCCGAGTCTCCGCCCGAGAGTCCAGACTCTCCCCACAAGAGCGTGGGTCCCCAGGGGCTCACCTGGAACTGGGGTTCACTGCAGTCAGAACTGGGGCTCAGTGCAGTCAGGATCCTCTGACTCCCTTCCACTAGGAAAAGCCTGTGGCAACCTCTGCAGCCTTTGTGCGCACTGGCCCGTGTGCCTTCAGACTTCTGCCTTTCCCAGCTCGAGTCTCCGCCCGAGAGTCCAGACTCCCCCCGTAAGAGCGTGGGTCCCCAGGGGTTCGCCCGGAACTGGGGTTCAGTGCAGTCAGAACTGGGGTTCAGTGCGGTCGGAGGCTTCCTTCCCCCTTCCGCCAGAGAAAGTCAGCCAGGCTCTCAGCCGCCCTTCCTCTCTGCGCGCACAAAGCCCCTTTGCCGTACCTGCAATTCTCTGTGAGCTTTTCTCTTTCCTTCTAGTTGTAGAATTTTCACTCAGCCAGCTTTCCTGTGGTTCTGGATGGTGTCCGTTCTGTCTTTTAGTTGTAGTTTTGAAAT